>NC_090265.1:1299949918-1300260213 GCF_040414725.1 Anabrus simplex
TTGTCAGTGATGGAGAGTTAAGTGATAATATGGACAAGTATTGACAAATAATGAATTTACAAGTTTTAACATAATGAAAAAACTTCTGTACTTATCTAGACTACTGATGCTAAGTCCGTAGTCACCAAACACTATTTAGGAATGTGGTCATGGAGAGTCAAATGGAAAGTTTTGGGTATAGCACACTGCTCGCAGAGAAGGGAAGGGAAACATGGGAGGAGCGTGTGGAACGTTGTGGATCCTTCCTATTGGATGTTCTAATCTAGTATACTGTACCATGGAGAGAGGAGGAAGAATAAGGGCGGAGTGAGCGGAGAGCTGTGGAACTTTTTTCATCACTGGAGAGGGAAGAGAAGGTTATTAACCTTTTTTCATGTTATAATGTACTTTTTATGGAATATGGATGAATGCAAGTTACTGATTTTAGGTAAATAAAGTATAGAACTGAAATAGAAAGTATCTATTAGATGTTATTATTACAATAAATTCTAATTTAAAGAGTAAGTGTTGCCCAGATGTTATGTGATTAGGGCGAAGATGGGGGAATTTTTAAAGTGTGTATGGTCGTTTAGGTTGGTTATGTCAGCTTTCTTTGCGATCTAAATTTTGATTGCTTCCTTTATATTCAAAGATTTACTTTTATTTTCGATGTATAAATTTTTTAGACGTGTATTGTTGTCTGTGAAATAGTATGAACTGGCATATATGTGCTCCCTGAAGGCTGAATGCCAATTATATCTGATCATGTTTTTGTGTTCTTTATATCTTGTGTGGAAACTATGTTTTGTTTCACCTATATATGTGACATTGCAGTTAGGTTCTTGGCACTTGAGTTCATAGACTCCTGACTTTGAGAAAGTCTTTTGGTTTAGGTTGCACTGGCTGATGTGTCTCTGCAGTGTGTTATTCATTCTCAAGGCTACTTTTAAACTTTGTTTCTTGAAAATATTAGCTACTTTGTATGTGTTTTTGTTAATGTAGTTGAGAATCACATATTTTTCCTTATCGTGTGTGGTGGTTTCCTGGGGATTTTTCTTGTTTATTTAATAGTTTATCTACTGTGCCTGGACTGTGGTGGTTTTCTTTTGCGATTTGTTTAACGATTTGTATCTCTTCATTGAAATCTGTTGTGCTCATTGGTATGCAA
This sequence comes from Anabrus simplex, assembly GCF_040414725.1. Taxonomy (NCBI): domain Eukaryota; kingdom Metazoa; phylum Arthropoda; class Insecta; order Orthoptera; family Tettigoniidae; genus Anabrus; species Anabrus simplex. Next base: position 1,299,951,066 of record NC_090265.1, read on the forward strand.
ATAGCTCTGTGTATCATTGTATTCAGTCATGCTATTCTGTGTGTGTATAGGTGGTTCGACTCTTTGCCCATTGTGTGTGACGTCTGAGTGGGCTTTCTGTATACTTTGTAAGACAGGTTGTCATTATTCCTGCTGATGGTGGTATCTAAATAGTTTATTTTCTTGTTAGTTTCTGGCTCTGTTGTGAACCTGATGGACTTGTGTAAAGAATTTAAGTGTATTCAATAACCGGTGTGCATTAGTGATGTCATTATCATTTATGCACATTACGTCATCTACGTATTTTCCCCAGTGTAAGATTCCTTTTGAATGCTGGCCTGTTAAGATGTTTTCGAAGTTATTCAGAAAAATGTTCACTATTATACCTGACAATGGTAAGCCCATGGCTAACCATTCTTTTTGGCAAAAGATTTTGTTGTTAAATATAAAGCAATTTTGGTGTATTGTTGTTCTAAGAAGGCTAATAATTTCTTTGGTCTCATGTAGTGAAGTGTTTTCTTTTAGAAGTTTTTGATAATTTTAATGGATTCATCTATTGGTGCGACAGGCTTCGGCAGCCGGCACATTTCCTATCCTCGCCGCTAGATGGCGGCTTCGGGCACTCCCATTGTCTCCTGTGCATCTCACAACATTGTCAAGGTCTTCTTGCAAATGCTCAAAATTCTGTAACTTATTTACTACTCTATAATTACAGTATAACAATCTGTGAAAAGCCTTATCTGTGATTCCAGTTCTTTACTCATGTCATTTACGTACATAAGAAATAATAAAGGTCCAATAATACTGCCCTATGGGACCCTCCTCGTAATCACAACAGGATCAGATAATGCTTCACCTACTCTAATTCTCTGAGTTCCATTTTCTAAATGTAACCACCCATTCAACTACTTGTTTGTCTAGTCAAATAGCCCTCATTTTCGTCATCAGTCTCCCATGACTTACCAAATCAAAAACCTTGGATAATAGGTCAATAGCTATATAGACCATTTGACCTCCTGAATCCAAAATATCTGGTGTAGCTTGCTGGAGTCCCTCAAATTGAATCTCACTGGAATAACCTTTCCAGAACACAAACTGCCTCCTAACAAACCAGTTGTTAATTTTGCAAATGTGTCTAATATATTTAGAAAGAGTGCTTTCATACAGTTTAAGTTCAATAAATGTCAAGCTGGTTGGCCTGTAATTATCTGCTTTATGTTTATCACCCTCTCCTTTGTACACTGGTAGGACAGCTCCTTCATGCAAACAATAATCAGTATTTCAGATATGGTACTATATCCCAACCCATTACTTTCTGTGGTGGTTGAGCGAGTTTACTTGATGATTCTTTTATGGTCTGAAGAAGTGCGTCCCATGTTTCTACATTTGTTTGTAATGACTGTACAAACTCCTGTGCATGTTCTTGTAGATATTCCGAGTCAATGCGTGAGAATTTAGGTTTTTGATACCTTTTTCGATTGGATAGGACATGGATTTTGATTGGTAAGATAGCCCTTGTATACTCTCACGTTCATAATTTCTGGGGAGATGATGATGTTGGTTATTATTATTATTATTATTATTATTATTATTATTATTATTATTATTATTATTATTATTATTATTATTTATATCAATGTACCACCAGTAATTTTCTCACGTATTTCATTTTTAACTGAATTCTTCTTCCTGGCCATTTTACCTATTTTGAGGGTCAGCCTCTGATGTGGATTTGGTCCAATTTTACTGCCTGACAACTGACTTGTTTTATATTAATTGTACTTATTATTTAATGGAGTTGGTACTGTCGATGAAAACGTTTGAAACTTCGAAACTTCTTGTGGAGAGATGGCTGCTGGAGAAATCAGAAATCTAGATGACATGAATACGAAAGCAGTTGATAGAATGGAAACGAAATTGCAACAGTGCGCATTGAATATTGTTATTATTATTACGCAACAGTAATGGTGACTATAAAAAATATACCGTACCATGTACCAGATCGCTGTATCGAGTCAGTAGGCTACAGTAGTGTGAATGGAATCAAATGAATCAAACCCCTCACAAGTGAGAAGAAGCGCATCATGATTATCTGAAGCATGCTATTGACTAGCAAGAGTCAATGATATGAGATAGCTACTTTTAAGCCCCATTCACAATGCAAACGTAACGTAACGTAAACTTGAAATTAACGTTAACTTAGAAGTTAGCGGCCATCTTATCTAATGGAACCATTCAAAATGCACCGACGTAAACTTAACTGCGAGTCCGTAAAATTAAGGGATTGCAAACTCCAAGATCTTGCGGTTAATTTTACGTTAACTTTAAGAGCCAGCCAATCACAGCAGAGGTAAACATTGTGTTTTGTGCACGATGTAATGACTTCCTTCGACGAAACACTTGTAATACTCTTTCAAAATAATCTTTGTGTGTATCTTATGTATGATAAAATGAAAAAAGAATTACAAAGACGCTGTACCGAAAAATAATGGGTGGAAATAAATATCCTGTAGCAACGAAATCTGACGGTAAATGGCGGGAGACAAGCTCGCAGTGCTGGCGAACGGACGAGAGACAATCCTGTCATAAATAAGTCTTCCTGTATATTTCTTAACAATTCAGGGGCGGCTTTTCAGGTGAAGTAGGTGAAGTGCCACTTCACCATTTATTTTTACCAGAATGATTTTTTTAAAGTTACTTTTCTTATGACATTTGTTGGTTTTACGGAAAGAAAATGTTTTTGTACGGCGTTCGGAGCACCAAGAGTTCGCATTACTTGATGAGAACCAGGGGAACTCACGAAAGCGCCGGCCGTTGGCCATCCACAGTACGGCGCGAGAGCTTGAGTGAAGACAAATACAGTAGAGATAATACACGACACTTACGGATTTAGCCTTGCTAAAATGGGAGACAATTCGACGGTGGCACTCCTAGTGACTTGACCTGAAAAAAACGCGCTAATTCAAATGTCAGTGGAAATGTATATACGGAAATGGATAAATAAATTACGTCTAGAAAGAAAGTGTTATAGAGATATTAACTTCGAAGTTGCTAAAGCAATTCTGGATAAATGAATGAAGAATTATTTAAAAGGTTATTATTCAAAAACTGACATTAGACATATAAACAAGGTGTGAAATGGACTGCTGTGAAATGGCTTGATCTTTCATTTATGCATTATTTTTTAGCTTTAGCATTCCTGCCTGAACTCTTACGGTTGGATTTGTCTCATTTAAAAACATTGTATCATCACATTAAGACATTTGTCAATAAAAAATATCGGCACATTCCTTACACATATGATGCAATGAATTAACATTTAATAGCTGGACAATTTTCCTCTTAACATGAAGCCTACTAACAGAAAGAAAATCTATAAAATCCCGGCTTTAATCTGAGAAGAGGGATAAAAGAAAGAAAAGTATGAAAATGTTGTCGATAGTGATGCTTTGAGGAATATTTACGTACAACTAGAGTAAAAATGTAACATAACCTTGGCTGTATAGTCGAGGATATTTAAAGTCGCTGGCCTGGAAATGATCTGAACAGATCTTATAATTCTTATATAAGCGTAACGTCCCTTCTTTCTTGTACACCTTATCCAAATCACTTCTGTGACATTTCAAAACCCACAGATCACACCTACAACAACACATCGGTATTGAAGGTTAACTGCTGCACTATAGAATAAAATATGCGTATTACATTTTATGGCAGTTAAAATTTGGGTCGAGCAGGTCAGAAGATTATGAAGTACTATAAAAATCTCTGTCACTGGAAGAATATATATGCAAACACAATATTACTTACATGTTCTTGTCACGAGGGAACCTGAAGAACGACCGCGCATTTTTCTCTACTTCGTAATTACTGCAGCCAAACACAGCACATACCTTTCCCCTCATGTTGAGAGGAGATATCAAGGAATGACACACACTACTATTTATTTATGTCAGCTCACTGAAAACGCATAAATAACACCAAAATCTTCACACAAAAATACACGTGCTCTTATGAGAGAATCAGAACTGTTCAGGTCTATCCGCTAGAGTGAGGTCCAGTAGCTGTCCTTCGATATCTCGCTCAGTGTCGCGTATTAATCTCTACTGTATTTGGTGAAGACGAGAGATTCAGCAGCTGGCTTTACCTCCCAAGTGTCGCTTGGCCTTGGCCGTTGCCATGACAAGCGTGACGTCACCCGCGTACTTAACTAAGTGCGAAATGTACACGTGAAGTTGTGGGGAGATCGGAATGTTTTGTCTTCCCTGCATCATCCTGTGTGAAGTACGAGTACTTACGCATCGTGGTTCATTCGTAGTGTTGTGCTGTTTTATTTAAACATGTATCCTGTTTATGACATAGTGTGTATTTTATTAGAAACACCATTTTCACGTTGGAGAAACGAAGATCAGAATGAAGTTCTATGTTTTGGTTGCCCTACTGAATCACTGCGAATTTGTGCTACAAAAGAATTGAAACATTCCGGTAAATCTTACAATCTTAGTTTCAAACGATCGTGGTTTAAGCAATTCCCATGGTTGTGCTCCTCTCCAGCTCTACAGAAGTTGTTTTGTTGGCCATGTTTGCTTTTTAGCAATAAAAATAACATTTGGAATAAAGAAGGATTTTCAGCCCTTTTGAACTTAACACATTCTTTACATAAGCACTCAGACTCTGCAGAACATATAACATGCCAGCTAGATTTGAGGACTTTGGAAAGAAACCAAAATACGATCTCTGATGCCCTGAAGGAAAATGCTAGACTGGATATTGTACACTTCAATGAAAATGTGCGTTTAAATAGGCTGTTCCTTCAGTTGGTAATTGATGCAGTGCTCTATTTAAGTAAGCAAGAACTAGCTTTTCGCGGTCATGACGAAACATTAAATTCAATAATTCGTGGTAATTTTAAGGAATTGTTAACTTTGCTAGTATCAAGGAGCCCTGCAGAAATACAAAACCAGTATTCTAAGATAAAAAGTGTGTTTAGTGGCGAATCAAAGAGTATTCAAATTGAGTTAATCGAGTGTATTTCAGTATACATCGATGATTTCGTAAAAACAGAATTGACGAGTGCTGATTTTTTCTGTTCAGGTGGACGATACAACAGATATCTCACAGGTGTCTCAGTGTTCTGTAATTGTGAGGTTTGTTAATGCTGATGGGGTTAAAGTGGAACGTTTCTTAGGTTTCTATGATGTAAGTGCTGACAGATCCTCAGATGCGTTGTTTGCTTTATTGGACAAAATTTTGGGACCATTCGATTACGAGCACAAATTAGTAGGACAGTGTTACGATGGTGCTAGCGTGATGTCTGGCCATTTAAATGGACTCCAGAGAAAGATCAATTAATCAATCAATACTGATCTGCATTTAGGGCAGTCGCCCAGGTGGCAGATTCCCTATTTGTTGTTTTCCTAGCCTTTTCCTAGAGAAAGCTCCTCTTGCAGTATTTGTACACTGGCGCACCGATTAAATGTGGTCTTACAACAGAGTTGTAAAACAATACGAAAGTGTCGTATATTATTTCATCAATTTCTGGAATACCATCCTTTTTCCATCACTCGACGAAGAGAACTTACGCCATTTCTGCTGTATCGGGGCCACGCATTCCAACCGTGACTCCTGTCCGCTGGAGCTCGAACTCAAAATGATTGAGTGTAATTGTGGATGACTGGGAAAAGCTGAAAGAAGTTTTCGAAAATATAGTTACCAGTGAAGAGTCCGGTGACAAATGTATTCTACTTGCCAGAGGCTTTCTTCACGACATGAACAGTTTTGAATTCACTTTTCTGGCAGAAGGGTTTCATGACATTTTTTGTTTAACTGATATTCTTTATGATATTTTGCAAAAGACTTCATTGGATGTGAACTATTGTATATCAAAAATAAGAACAACATATGATCTTCTAAGAAAAAGAGGACCCATGAATATTTTCTAATTATATTTGAAAAGGGCAGCATAATGATGGATATGCGCCAAACCCGAGAGTATAGCACCCTTACTCAGGACGAATGTGATCAGATGTATCGAGTTTTATATTTCGAAATTTTGGATAACATTTTGATGGAAACTGATGAGAGATTTCGCGATTGTGATAAAATTAAATTTGTTTACTTAGCCGATAACACAAATTTTGAAGAATACAACACGTGCTTTCCTTCTACCGCTCTTGAAAACGTGCAAAATTTCTTTGGATCTGTGTTTCCCAAGATGCATCGCTTAAGAAACGAACTCTCTATTTTGTATGCCGATGAAAAGTACAGACATGTTTCTACTGAAAACATGTTCCAAATGCTTCACGGAGATAAAGACATTTTTACGGACGCTTATAAATTGTTCTCCCTTATTCTGTCCATCTCATCTACTGCTGCGTCAGTGGAAAGAAGCTTTTCTTGCCTAAAACATATAAAAACATACCTTAGAAATGCAATTTCAGAAGAGAGACTTTCTTATTTGGGAAATATTGCTATTCAGAAAGAACTACTTCTGCAGTTAATGAACAAACAACCATTCTATGAAGACATCACCGACAAGTTTGCAGCTTTAAATGAGCGGAGGATCGACTTGATGTACAAAAAATAGGTGAGTTCAATTATTAAGAAAACAATTAATGTAAATATATATATTTTCTTTACTACTATAACTTTTTAGGTTTCTAGCGTCAGTAAACAGCTGTGCGTCGTAAATGAAAACACGACAAAATGTCCAACGCTTCCTGAGGGTGCCGCGCTTCTATAATTGTTAGTCTCCCGGTCAGATCTTATCTCTACTTTGCATTGTAGAGCAAAGTCAGCTACATGGTTGCCGCGCTGTGACGTTACACAGTGCTCCGGTCTGTATACATTTTTGGTCACGTGCCGATCCCTCCGCCAGTCACATGTACAAGGTACGAGTACAAAACAACCAAAACCAACATGTAGTTCCTAAATCTGTCGCTCGAAACCGAACGGGTTATAGCTCTTCACCATACTTTACAGCCACGAGCCGCCACTGCTTAACATTATGACGGACTACTAGTTTACGAAGCGATATCATCCAAACAATAGATCCTAACATCTCATCGGGGTGTGATAGATAGGGGCATAGATTTCGGTAAAGGAGACTTTACATTTCTTTTTATTAGAAAAGGGGAAGCAAATCGTAAGAAGGGCAAACCGTTGAGGTTTCATCCGCATGTCCAAAACGAACTGATGAGGGTCATTTCTTAGAGTAGATTACCGAAATCACACTGAGATAACCTTCTTTGATTCAAGGGATGAACCCATTGTCTGCACCGTTTTTAGATCGCCTTTTCGGGTAGTCCTACACAGCTCCCAGAAGCAAAGCAATATATGTTTGAAGTAATATGAAATCCGCTATCACGTTGTTTGATTCCATCGAAGAACTGAGATATAAAACTGCGAGATACCCCAAAACCCGAGTTCCGTGCTAAATAACATGGCAGTGTTTTGATCGGCTGCTGTGTACTCTTTACGTTAATGTTACGTTCCTCCATTGTGAATACCACAAATTTTACGTTAATTATATGGTTACGTTTGCATTGTGAATGGGCCCTTAGAGCCGCAGTTCATGGTACAGTCTGTTCGTTCATGAAGAGTTTACTCGTATTTCTTCTTTTTCTTCTTCTTCTTCTTCGGATTTTCTTGGGCGCTGCTGAAAAGCCACTACCCAGTCACTACATTTATTGTCACAAATCTTCAAGAGAAACAGACTGAGTTTTACTTATGATGGATAGAGTTGATCAACGCTTGTAGAAACACCAGGGTTACAGGTCGAGAACGTGACGTCATCATTTGTTACAGCAAAGAGATTGGGTTACAGTTATGTAGAGGAGGATGCGAGTTAAGAAGCTCATAAGACTCACTAGTCAAAAGAATTTATAGTTTAATGTTAAAATTATCCAAGAATTCTTGAATAGCAAGAACGAATGATGAACTCTCAAGTAGGAAGCTAGCCATTGAACTAGTGGTGGGGACGGAGCGAGTAGAACCACAGTCTAATATATACAGTCGCGAAGCTCTAATAAGAAGAAGGTTCATCCACTTGACAGCTGGAGCGACACTAGCACTTCTAGCGGCGACGTAGAGGCAACTTGCTAGCAGACAACAGGGAACGAATTACCACTTCAGTCTATAATGGTCATAACTTCTGAACTATTCATGCAAAAATGTCCTGATAAGGTTATCGTAATCCTTATGGAATAGTGGAGGAGGTCAAACAATTTATTTCGATGAGGAGCTCGAGGATAATATCGGAATATTTATTTAATTTTAAGGAGTTTTTTTACAGCGGACTTTAACATAAAATCGCTTCTAGTGGGCAGCCGGTTCGAAATAGGCATATACCATCCCGGACTTTTTTGTAGAGGTTTTTATGCTCTACAATTCGTATGCTTACACTTGGGGTCTATCGTTGACGGTTCAGGCAGCGTAAGCCAAGAAAGCAAGTGACCGCCATGGTAGAGCGCTGGCCTTCTTAGCCCAATTTGGCAGGTTCGAAGTCGGTCGGTCGGTCGGTCGGTCGGTCACTTGCTTTCTTGGCTTACGCTGCGTGAACCGTCAACGATAAACCCCAAGTGTAAGCGTACGAATTGTAGAGCATAGAAACCTCTACAAAAAAGTCCGTGATGGTATATACCTATTTTGAACCGGCTACCCTCTAGAAGCGATTTTATGTTATAGTCCGCGGTAAAGAAAAATAACTACTTAAGATTCAATAAATATTTCGATATTTTCCTCGAACTCCTCATCGAAATAAATTGTTTGACCTTCTCCACTATTTCAGAAGGATTACAATAACCTTGTCAGGATATTATTTGTATGAATGGTTCAGAAGTTATGACCATTTTAGACTGTAGTGATAATTCGTTCCCTGTTGTCGGCTAGCAAGTTGCCTCTACCTCGCTGCTTGGAGCTCTGTAGTCGCCTCGGATGAAGAACATCATCAGAGCTTCGCGACTGTATATAATAGACTGTGATAGAATTGTAGAATAACTCGGTTCTTCAGGTTTACGTGGCGTCACAGCGGAGCACCGATTCAACTCGAATACTCCGTACAGCGCTGCGGTTTCCTTATACTAAATATATCTTTGTTTAACGTTGTTGCGCTATTTGTAATAAGAATGAAGCAATAATGCCATGAAAGTCCTCCCAAGCATGGCAGTATTTTACTAGCAGTCCAGGTAGAAAATCCGCTACTTGTAAGATTTGCAATGAAATCTATTATACAGGTGGAGGAACGTCAAATTTATGGAATCATATAAAACGGGCGCATCGTAAGGACATGGTACAAATACAGTTGCACATCGTGAAAGTAATTCCATTCCTACGTATGGATGAGACAATGCAGGGAAAAAATAAGTTGCATAGGGGTTTGGCTACCTTTGTATGCGAAGACATGCAGTCACTGAGGGTTGTAGAGGATAGAGCCAGACCTGTATCTTAGATCCTTTGCAACAGAACGAAAAAGAACTAGACCACCATAGCTCAACTGGTAGAGCTACCGACGCGAACTCGGGAGGTTGTTGGTTCGGATCCCACTGGTGTCCGGTTGGCAGTTTTTTCTGTACTTAACATCTCTTAGACACGTAATAAATGTGCGTAACACGACCTAATAGGTTGAAAGTCTATTTCGATTACAATGCGATCGTGAAAATTGAATATTTATTGACCATTAAGTGAACTTGTTCTTGCTTACCTTAGCGAACCTGCTACATCTGTGCCCGCATAGGAGGTGTTTTCATGTGCTGGATAATTTCCTTCAGACCAAAGGTTGTCGCTTTCTGCAAAACGAGCTGAAACTCTGATATTTCTGAATGGAAATTCCTCCTATATAACACCTGTTCCATGCAATACAGAACACTAACGGTACTTCCCATACTGTCTGTGCACAGCTTGTTGTGTCTTGATTTTAATGTTTGTCGCAAGATGAAGAATTGAGTTCATTTGTATACTTTACTTATTTCCATTACTGATGTTATCTTAACAGATTTTTCATTTAACTCTTTGCCACATAGTTATAAATGAAATGTTTGACACTATATAAGTTTAGGAACATTTCAAAGCTCTAGAGTTCGTTTCGTCAATTATCACATTATGGAATACGAAACGTTTATCCATATGCATCCATTTTTATTGTATTTATTTATTCATTTGTATGTTTATTTCTTTATTTATGTCTATTTCATATGCTTCGTATTAAGCACACATTTGTAATTACACTGTTTGTTACGTTATGTGTTAAATTTATATTATATTATAAAATTGTGCAAATAACCAATAATAGAAAGTACGGAGCACTGTGCCACTGATAATAATTGATAATCTTCTTTATAAATGTAAACTGTAACTTAGAAGGTCAATATAAAGTTTAGATTTACCGCTAGAATGTTGTACTCGGTTTTGCACTCGGTTTAACCGAGTAATGACGTCACAGTATTTGCTCCGAACCGAACCGCTCCGTCCCCACCACTACATTGAACTAGTTCCATGGAGGTCTTTCAAATAAGTCGTTCATGAACGATCTACAATTAGCAGTGTTGCCATTTTTAGGGTAGTTACACTATTCTAGGGTAATTTTGTACTACATAGGGAAACTGTAGGGTGAGATTATTTATAGGGTAATCTTAGGATTGTAATGAAAACACAGAAGTTTTGAATACATACATACATACATACATACATACATACATACATACATACATACATACATACATACATACATACATACATACATACATACATACATACATACATACTGCACCCGACAGGGGCAAGATCCAAGGACCTCTGGTCAAGACTGGTCATCTAAATTGGAGACGTAACGCTATTTTGAGGAGGGAAATTTTGAAATCAATAAATATCAACATCATTGCAAGAGATGAAACAATTCTTTAAATTTATTTCTGAAATGTTTCCGTAGTTGCGATATGTTGCGCAACCTTGTCTTTGTCCAGCGGTAAGCGAGCCGAAGATAGAAGCCTGTGACGTCGTGGATGGGGCTGAGCCCGTGAACCACCAGGACGGAACTTAGGAGAAGTGAACCCCACCTCACGTTCAAGAAAAGCGAGAAAGGTGAACTTTTTCCAATCGGAATATGGCAGCCATATTTAAATCAGCATGGCTAACTTGATTGTCTATGCTGTGAGAATTAATAAAATCCATATTCCGGCGTTGCTTTTTTATCCAGAAGAGCTGGTTATAAATGGGGCATTTATTTAGAGTGTGTGATGTCCTTTTTGTTAATAACTTACGGATAGAGAAATAATACTTGGTTATATAACCATGGAAAACTACTGGCGGCCATCTGGTTTGTGTCTCCACACATCATTGACGCGGGGATTCACCCCAAGGAGAACCTTTTATTAATTACAAGAGATCCTACGATTAATGATCGCACGGATGTGTCTCATTTACATCAGGTGAATACTGGTCACCTAATTGTCGCACTATTTTACCTCTATTGGGCCGTGGATAAGTCATATGCATGTTTTGAGTGGGGGGAAGCCTCCTTCTTGTTAAAAGGACTGCAGAGGTTACGCCTACACAGTCGGACCTTTATGTTCACGGAGGGCGATGCTATGTCAGTCGTGCTCCTAGCGTTTCTTTCTTAAGTGAATTGTAATCTAAAATCTCAAAGGAAATAGAGTAATTCGAGTGAATAGTGCATTGTGTAAACGCACGCGACGTTAATAATTAAATAATTAATTAATAATTAAATGTTTAAACTGTGTCGACTTGTGAATCACTTGGTTTGACTTGTAAAAATTATTATTATGATTACTACACAACGATCGCGACACGTAGTGATAAATGAACAGTGGCTGTAAGGTACAGGGTAACTCGGTGTTGAATCTCGGACCACAGTGTGTGCCCGTTTCGTAATAGCCAGTATCACCACTCTTTGATTCGGAACTTTCATTATCAAAGATCGCGGCCAGTCGTGCGCGGTGAAGCAGTCGTACGTATAGTGGAATTCAACTTGTGACGTATTCTGTGTCCAGGTAACTGAAGGGTGATCATCAACCAAGGACCATGGAATTTCATCTCGGCTGTGAATTGGTGCTCTCAGCGATCACTTATGTGCTGATAGAGCATCACTAAGCCCCAACATGGACCACCCAAGGTGACGAAGGTGTACCAAAAGGATGTAGGTTGAGTACTATCAAATTATAATGCATGGCTAGAGGGGACGGGAATTATTTTTCGTAAAACTGTAGCTATAATTTTAGGGATTTAAACCTTAGTAGAGGAGCTGTGAGAGTTCCAAATTCTTAGTCAGCACTCTTTCTGCCATCCGAGGGCATTGACCTCGTGACGCCATGACCACGTGACCATGACGTCACGACCACGTGCTCTTGTTTGTAAACAAATCAACGTGCTTAGCCACGTGCCACGTAAAGCAAATAATAAATAAAAAATCTTTTCACAATCCCTTCCAAGGAAAAGTTGTATCCACGCTATTAGCCTGGACTTATATCCCATCCACTGAAATTATTTTGTGGGTACGCCACTGCATCCACTCGCTATTTATGGTACAAGGTAAGCCCGAAGTATGGCTGGATGCTCAAAATACACCACCATAAATGATGTGGTTGCGGCTCAAAAGTACTAAAGAAAGGTAAGAAACGGGATCTGCTGTTTTAAGTAGTATCCGAATCAATAGAACGTGACTTCCTATTTTAAAAATGGTTCATGCATCGACTGCGATTCACGCCTCGGCCGTCTTGATGAGAATATAGAACAATTGGAACTGAGATATCACGCCCGCGATGTACAAAATAGTTACCCACACTTTTGATGGTGCCATTTGAGGTTCCAATCAGTTCCCGGGCATTTGACAAAATATATAGGCCTACATACAACGTAGGCACGCATCCGCGATCTGTCTTGCTACCCTTAGAATTAAAAAAACTTTTTCATAACTTACCGAGGATGCACATACTGTAGTTTGGCTTCTTTATGACAAACGGTCCATCTTCAAAAAAGTTACTTTTATGGCACAAAATGAGGAAGTAACGTACAGTTCACAATCCTATCACAGTCTTCCCAACGCTGCAGCTTAAACACATCTCTCAACCACGGTACAACCCCAGGATCCCTAGGATATTGTTGTTTCCTGGAACCGATGTGCAAAAGCTGATACGATGTTGTAAGCTTGCAACTGTTTCTGGCCGTAGCCCACGTTATCTCGGTGGTATCGTTCCAGCCCCTACTGAGTAATTCCTTGCTAATTGCCCTTTTCCTCATCTCTTGACATTTGTCAACACGTGGTTATATACCCCCCGGAAAATATCGAAATATGGATGCATTTTAATGACGGCGCAGACCTTCGTTTCGGGGTAGTTTTTTCTAAACGGTAAGTCGTATTACAAAAGTCATAGCACAATTGCAGTTCAATTTGGAGAGATCTACAGCTATGGTCCTATGATTTATTGCCGTGTTTCGATTATTGATACGTGGCCTGCCATTGTTGTCAAAACTTCCCCAGTGCCTACCTTACATCGGAAACAATGTATGGCATCAACCGTGTTTTGTTTTTCGGATAGCGCTAAGAGACATGCAATTTAATATAATCTTACTGTCTTGACAGTAATTTACGGAGAAATCCGTATACAATGTAGAAACTGTAGCGAAACACGGGCACATTTGCTAGTACGGTATATATACTATATAAATATGACTGTTCCGTGATAGACGAGGAGATTCAACAAAAATGAAGGGAATAAGGGCCGAATTCATAGTCAGCACTTATGTATAAGTGGAACCCTTAAGTAATAAGGGATCACTTATAATAAGTGTTCACTTATGTGAGTTTACATTTCATAGACAACACTTAAAGAGCACACTCATTGATACAGTAAGTATCACTGGAGATGTGCCAATGCTGTATATTATGCACATGCTTCCTGGATCGTGTAGTTCTGGCTACCGAATTGTGGAATGATCTATTGCGCTTTGTTTATCGAAGGATATCGCACGACCGCGCGCGACATTTTTGAGGTTAAAAGATTGTCTACATTGTATTTGGTTATCAGAATGGAAAACAAAACAGCGAGCAGAGACGGTACCTGCAAGAATATGCACATAATATAGAACAAGCAGACCGACGCAGTTTCCCATCGGAATATGTATGCCGTGGGAAAAACTTCTTATGGACAATGCAAACTAAGAAAATGCCCAGTCTAATTTTCTTCTTAATATAACATGTTTATAGTTATCCAGGTACTCGAACATATACAAATATTCATCCAAATGTAGAATATCTAGCTTTTAATGATTTTACAAATATATCCGTAACCGTTGTGTTGTAATAGGCATAATTACTTCTCCAAAAAACGTAAATAGTATGTTTTCATTGCGATGCCATAATTTCAGAAACTTCTGACATAATCCGGCAAATGATTGGTTGATAACCTGATATAATTAGCACAACTCAACCTTAAAATAAATGGTGGTAGTGCAACACGTTCATTTTTCTTATAACTTATTTACTATTCCATAGGCCTACAGTCTTGATAACTTATCAACTGTTAACACGTTTCCAATTAATTAAGCGAAATACCGGTAATAATGATGGCGATGATGATAATAATAATAACCTTAAATTAAGAGGTGGCATAAAATATCAAAACAATATCATCATTAATGGTGAGGTAGTGAGTCCCCCAGAGGTTATGTTCACTCTCTCAATCAAAGGAACAAGAATATTCATAACGCTCACTTTACTAAAACGAAACCTTCCTTAAATTGTTGGTCACATTACATTTAGACAGGATTTTCCATCTCTACTGTGTGCACGGAAAGCATTCTGTGAATGAAATGCAACATATTCAAGCAACATCATTATCCTCCATCTTGCTGCAACATGAGTGTGTCACTTAAGTGTGTGTGGGAGGTCCACTTATAGCAATAAGTGGGACACTTAAGTAGGTAATATGAAATGAAACCTGGCTTATAAGGGGCACTTATGTATAAGTGTTGTATATGAATTCGGCCCTAAATGTTGATAATGCTCCTGGTCCTGATCGAGTATTTCTTGCGGTCATTAAGTAAATAAAACGTTGGAAAATCAATCAAAGATGCTACATCTTCTTTAGACACAGGAGTCAATTCTAATCTGGGGAGATATCATCGCCCTAATTATAGAGAATGTGATTCAGGGCCGAATTCATAGTCAGCACTTATACATAAGTTGAACCCTTAAGTATTAAGGGATCACTTATAATAAGTATTCACTTATATGAGTTTACATTTCATACACAGCACTTAAGGAGCACACTCATTGATACAGTAAGTATCACTGGAGATGTGGCAATGCTGTATATTATGCCCATGCTTCCTGGATCGTGCAGTTCTGGCTACCGAATAGTGGAATGATATATTGTGCTTTGTTTATCGAAGGACATCGCACGACCGCGCGCGTAATATTTGAGGTTAAAAGACCGTCTATATTATATTTGGTTATCAGAATGGATAACAAAACAGCGAGCTGAGACGACACCTACAAGAACTTGCGCATAATACAGAACAAGCAAACCGACGCAGTTTCTCATCAGAGTATGAATGACGTGGGAAAAACTTGTTGTGGAAAATGCAAACTACGAAAATGCCCAGTCTAATTTTCTTCTGAATATGTTTATAGTTATCCAGGTACTCGAACCTACACAAATATTCATCGAAATGTACAATATCTATCCTTACAACGCTTTTAATCATTTGACAAGTATATCCGTAGCCGTTACGTTGTAATAAGCCTAAATACTTCCCTAATAAAATGCAAATAGTATGTTTTGATGTGTGATGCCATAATTTCAGACACTTCTGATATAATCTGGCAAACGATTCGTTGACTAACCTGATATAATTAGCACAGATCAACCTTAAAATAAATGGTAGTAGTGCAACACGTTCATTTTTCTTATAACTCAGCAGAGCTCTTTACTATTCCGTAGGCCTACAGTCTTGATAACTTATCAACTTGTAACACGTTTCCAATTAATGAAGCGAAATACCAGTAATGATGATGGTGATGATAATAATAATAACAATAACCTGAAATTAAGAGGTGGCATAAAATCTCAAAACAATATCTTCATTAATGGTGAGATAGTGAGTCCTCTAGAGGTTATGTTCACTCTCTCAATCAAAGGAACACGTATATTTATAACACTCACTTTACTAAAACGAAACTTTCATTAAATTGTTGGTCACATTACATTTAGGCAGGATTTTCCATCTCTTCTGTGTGTACGGAAAACATTCTGTGAATGAAATGCAACATATTCAGCAAAATAATTATCCTCCATCTTGTTCCAACATAAGTGAGACACTTAAGTGTGTGTGGGGTCCACTTATAGCAATAAGTGGGACACTTATGTAGGTACTATGAAATGGAACCTGGCTTATAAGGGGCACTTATGTATAAGTTCTGTCTATGAATTCGGCCCTCCGAATCAGATTATTGTTTACATTCTTTTATCAGTAATTTATATATATATACTAGCTGATGTACCCGTGCTTCGCTACGGGATTCTCAGAAAGACTGACTTTGTAGCTTTCCTAACTGAAATTCCATAGGTCATTGCAAAAACGTAAGTATGAATGTAGCGATTAAAATCAATGCTATCATATAAAATACTCGATCAAATGGAAAGCCGCGCGTTTTATCACTTTTAACGAACAGTGCTGCGGTTAGATTGCGGTGTCAATCTAATAGTCCAAAGTTCCAGAGCTGGGATGACCAGGCCGCAGATTGCCATGAACACTCATCTGCCATTATTCCGCTAAATATGCACACTGTTCATTCCAATCAGTGCCTCGGAGTAGGGATTGAATAGCCCGAATGCTATGATGATCCAGTGTGTTACATACCAGTAGTATCAGAACATTTATAAACCAGGGGAATGGCATGCTAAAGAAGAAAGTTACCTAACTCCCCAGCTACTTCCCATCAATATTCAGGCAGGCTGTTACACTCTGTACGACTGGGCGAGTTGACCGTGTGGTTAGCGGTGCGCAGCTGTGAGCTTGCATCCGAGAGATAGTGGATTCGAACCCCATTGTCGGCAGCGCTGAAGATGGTATTCCGTGGTTTCCCACTTTCACACCAGTCAAATGCTGGGCCTGTACCTTAATTAAGGCCTAAGTCACTCCTAGCCCTTTCCTATCCCATCGTCGCCATAAATCTATCTATGTCGGTGCGACGTAAATCAAATAAAAATTACTCTGTACGCAGCAGTAATCCTATCTACCGGAGATGAGGGGCAACAGAAGACACAAAGCACATCACGACAAACAATGGTCAATGTAATGTTATTGTTGATCAATGTTATGAGCTTTCTATATTGTAGGCCTTCACATTTAGTTTTCTTTCGACTCTGTGATTTGTAAAATATTTTATACCGTAAACTGTAGTTCATTATTCTCCGACTTTACATACCTATTTTCATTAAATACTGTTTACCCATTTTCTCGTAACTCGGCGTTGATATGGACTTAGTAACAAAAATCCAAATTCATGAATATCTTTGTGATCATAGCCAGTACGGTAACAATGTATAAGACATGAATAATAGGAAATTTAATACTATATAACCTTAGTTATGTAGCATTCAGCGATTACAGCTCTAATTAGAAATATTTGAGAATTACATTTCAGGCCTTCCCCTAAACTACCATTTCACTCAGCGTGAATAAAATAATTTACAGTCTAGACTATAGCGACTTATTTCCTGACTTTGCATACCGGTTTTCATCAAGATAGGACTACTAATAACAACAATATTTGAAAATTAAATTTTAGGCCTTCCCCTAAACTACCATTTTTCTAAGCGTGAATACAATTATTGATAGCCTAGATTGTAGCAATTTATTCCCCAACTTCCCCACTAATAACAAATAGTTGAGAATTCATTTTTAGGCCTTCCCCTAAACTACCATTTCACTCAGCGCGAGTAAAATGATTTATAGCCTAGATTGTAGAGGCTCGTCCCCCGACTTCACATACCGATTTTCAGTAGACCACTAGTAACATAAATAGTCGAGAATTCAATTTTAGGCCTTCCCCTAAACTACCATTTCCCTCAGCGTGAGTAAAATGATTTATAGCCTAGATTGTAAAGGCTCATCCTCCGACTTCACATACCGATTTTCATTAAATTCTCTTCAACCGTTTTCTCGTGATGCGTGTACATACAGACAGACAGACAGACAGACAGACAGACAGACAGACAGACAGACAGACAGACAGACAGACAGACAGACAGACAGACAGACAGACAGACAGACAGACAGACAGACAGACAGACAGACAGAAATTACGGAAAAGTAAAAAGTGCATTTTCTTGTTTCTATGGACATGACCGATACAGAAATATCATTATTTTCAGATTCTGAGCAAAGTACAGACAAAACTCTTATTTTATATATATAGATTTGGATTCAGAAGGCTGTGAACTGACTGGTGATTTGTTTACGTGCTGGCTCCATTTATAATCATTACCGGTATTGTGTTTTACTATGATACTTTTACATCAGCACTGAGTTTCTTGTGACTTTAGAGAGATATCTTTCACGTTTTTATAGAACGGTCCTCTTCTCGCTGCTTTTTTAAAGTTATTATGTTGATTTTATTTTGTAGGGCTTACTTTGTTTGCATCGTTGCTACGAAACAACGAAGATGAGGTTCGTAAAATTACTATTTTATAAGTTACTAGCTGTTACCCACGGCTTCGCTCGCGAGGATTTCGTAAGTTGATAAAAATGAATTGTTCCTCGGTATTGCACTAAGGCATTATCTGAAAATCCCTAAAGTATAAAAACTCGCCGAAAAATTGCATTTCATTTTCTCCAGAACCTCTTTGTAAACCACGTTTGTGGCATTGCCTTTTGGGCCCAAGATGACCAAACTACTGGCAGAGCTAAATCTAGAACATGCAACATGGAACTCTACATGTGAGAATCATTCGAAAAAAGGGTTTTTTAAATTTCTAAAGGAGATTAGATATACCAGTTTTCATGGTTAAGTTTATGAGATATACTGTAGATATACTCATTTTAAAAACTGACCCACTCCTTGGCTGAGAGTTCATTGTTGAGGCCTTCGGTTCACAGAGTTCCGGTTTCGATTCCGGGCTGGGTCGGATATTTTAATCGCGTGTGATAAATTCTTCTGGCTCGAGGACAGGTGGTTTGTGTTTGTCCCAACACTCTCTTCTTCATATTCACTCAAGACACCACATTACAACCACAACGGTAATACCCAATTGTAATTACATCCCTACACATAGGGTTGGCTTCAGGAAGAGCATCCAGTCATAATACAGCGTCAAATCCACATATGTGGCACAGTTCCCTCCCACGACCCCACAGGTGTGGGAAATCCGGTAGAAGAGAAGAAGGTACTCATTTTAAAATATCACCCGCTTTTAAAAAAATGTTCACCCCTTAAGTGGATTTTTCAGAAAAACTGCGTTCATTAATTTTTTAAGGAGATTCCAAGTACGGCCTACCAATTTTACCGTCTGTAACATCTTTCGTTTCGGAGATATATGTATCCTCATATAAAGAATTCAACTCCTTCCTCACTTCTTTTCAACCCTCACCCCTTAAGTGGATTTTCTGAAAACAAAATACTAAATTTTATGTCTGTAATATGTTAGGTTTTTGTGATGTATTGTAGATAATCTAGCTGCTATAAGCATACTGGAGCTGATGTTGATATGGTTACGGCAGTTCATTTCTTTATCCGATTCCTAGAGGAGGGGTAGTGTGGTGCCAATATCTCAATAACGGTTGGTTTTAGGGCCTTAAACATGGTTTTCGGGCTTGTAGTGCTTACTGAGCTTTGTTCTTTGCGCCAAGCGGCTTAAAATGAGCTTTGTCTCGTCCTTGTACGACAAATTAGATATTTCGCCTATATTAACCTAGTATTTTTATATCTTCCCTCGTTGCCCCTCCTCGAATGGTTTTGCAAATAAAATATAGCCTGTAGCACTCAGGGATAATGTATATTTCTATTAGTTAAATACTTTTTAGAATCGTTCCAGTAGTTCCTGAGATTAACCATTACATACAAACAAACTTTACCTCTTTATATATTAGTATAAATTAGGTTCCTCTTATTGGTTTTATCTTTTGGGTTGCTTCGTTTCGAGGTTTTTATTCTGTTTCTTTTTGGAATTCCGTAGTTTTTAGAGAAGAGATAAGTTACTGAGTTGTCACAAGCTAATTGCGCACTGTGTAAAAGGAATTTTAAGAAAATTACTCGCCTTCGTATACACTTACCAAAGTCGCATGGAGACAAATTAACCTCTGAAAATATAGTTTATCATGCTAGCCACACTGATTCATTACTACCATCATTGACGTTAGACCCACCATCAACATCATCTTTGGACACAGGAGTCAATTCTAACCTGGGTAGATATTATCGCCCTAATTATAGAGAACTAGCAGAAGTACCCGTTCTTCGTACGCGCTATCAGAAACTGGCTTTGGTTACCTATACTATCGGTGTGACTGACTTCATCAGATATTTATATTACTGGTGTATTTTTTTTTTTTTTTTGCTACTTGCTTTACGTCGCACCGACACAGACAGGTCTTACGGCGACGATGGGACAGGGAAGGGCTAGGAGTGGGAAGGAAGCGGCCGTGGCCTTAATTAAGGTACAGCCCCAGCATTTGCCTGGTGTGAAAATGGGAAACCACGGAAAACCATCTTCAGGGCTGCCGACAGTGGGATTCGAACCTACTATCTCCCGATTACTGGATACTGGCCGCACTTAAGCGACTGCAGCTATCGGGCTCGGTAGGTGTATTTACTTAAGTACGTAGAAATTATTTGTCATGTTTGGAATTATAGTGTATTTTCTTCTTCTTTTCTTCATGGGGGTCTCTAGATATTAGTTCCTAATTAGCGTCGACCTTTAAGATCTTTTGCTACCATATTTTTCCTTCTTTCCCACCTAGATATACCTGCTCTCTTCACAAAGCTGCAGCTTTAGTGTAAGTATACTTCCGCTAGATAGTACCACAAATGTAAATATTATTGAATGTATTTGTTTGATCCGCAATTTCGTAACTATTACAAATGATCAAGGAAACTACTATAATTATCGAGAATTATAATTCTCGGGGCTTGTCACTCATGTCACACATCATATAATGAATCTGAGTATAAATGTTGAGAAATTGTTTCAAGTCATGGGCGCACCATCTTGACAATTGTGTACAGTATATAGGTTGTTTTCATGGTTACAGTGATCGTAAAAGTGGACAAAAATATCGGCACTAATAACATCAGTGATCATAGTACTCCATGATTTGATAGAAAATAGTTTACACAATAGGCAACAGACTCCGCAAAATGCTGAAACCTAAGCCAGAACGTAAAAATGGAGGCCCGTCGGCAACCGCTGGTCGCTGTACTACGATCTCCGGGGCAATTCTTTTTATACTTCACTCCCTTTCCATCCACGCCCAAAGGAGTGCTATGAGCGTCTTACACAACAATTTATTTTTTCCAGATAGTAAGTCATATGTGTATCAGTTTTGGTTGGCAGCTATGCCCAAATGTACCTGCATAATCTAGCTGCTGTAGAATCCTGGAGCTGACGTTGCCATGGTTACGGCCGTTAGTTTCTTTATCCGATTCCTAGAGCAGGGGTAGCGTGGTTCCGATATCTCCATAACGGTTGGTTTTAGGGCCTTAAAACATGGTTTTCGGGCCCGAAGGGTTTACCGAATTTTGTTCTTTGCGTCAAGGGGCTTAAAATGAGCTTTGTCTCGTCCTTGTACGACAAATTCAATTTCGCCTATATTAGCCTATTATTTTAATGTTTTTATATCTTCCCCGTCGCCGCCCCCCCATCGAATTGTTTTGAAAATAAAATACAACCCATGTTACTCACTACACAATGTAGCTTTCTATAGGTGAAGTAATTTTTAAAATCGGTTCAGTAGTTTTTGAGTCTATCCATTACAAACAAATATACAAAATTTTCCTCTTTAAAATATTAGTATAGTATAGATTACATCCCTACACATACGGTTGCTGTCAGGAAGGGCATCCAGCCGTAAAACAGGGTCAAATCCACATATGCGACACAGTTCGCACCCGCAACCCCACAGGTGTGGGTAAAGCGATAGAAGAAGAAGATATTCATTTTAAAAATTCACCCACTTTTTAATTCTTTTCACCGCCTTAAGTGGATTTTCCAGAAATAGTGTGTTCATTTTTAAAGGAGATTCCAAGTACCAATTTTAAAGTCCTTTATTTTTTGAGATATATGTATCCTCATATAAATAATTAACTCCTTCCTCACTTCTTTTCACCCCCCCCCCCCCAAGTGCATTTTCTGAAAACGAATATTTGTGTTCTTTTATTTTTAAAGCGGATTCCAAATTCAATTTTCATGTCTGTAACATGTTAGGTTTTTGTAATTTATTGTAGATAATTTCGCTGCTGTAGAATCCTGGATCTGACGTTGCCATGGTTATGGCAGTTCATTACTTTATCCGATTCTTAGAGCAGGGGTAGTGTGGTGCCAATATCTCCGTATCAGTTAAATGTAGGGCTTTAAACCATGGTTTTCGGGCCCGTGGGGCTTACCGAGTTTTGTTCTTTGCGATCAGAGTATTAAATTGAGCTTTATCCCGTCATTATACGCCAAATTCGATATTTTGCTGATATTAACCTATTTTTTATATCTCCCCCCGTGCCCACCCCCGACCTCGAATTGTTTTGAAAATAAAATAAAGCTCATGTTACTCACTGGCAATGTAGCGTTCTATAGGTGAGGTAATTTTTAAAATCGGTACGGTAGTTTTTGAGTCTATTCGTTACAAACAAACATACAAATTGTTCCTCTTTATAATATTAGTATAGATGTGATTCAGAATCAGATGACAGTTTAAATTCTTCCATCAGTAATTTATTTAAAACTGTCAGCAACGGCGAGGAACACCATGACCGTGAATGGGAACAGAGTTATCCTGAATTGAAAGAACCTGATACTTGTCCTTATTGTGGTAAAACATTTCGTTGTGTCAATATTCATATAATTCGTGCTCATCCCTATACACACAGGCAGAACATTACCCAGCGATATGGGGTGCAGGATGGTCCGATACCACGTCCTGTCAAAACTTATAATTCGGATGCGAATTCCGATGATGATAATTTGATGTTTTGGAAACAACAGTTCTTAGAATTTAAAAATGGAGCTAAAGATGAAGAAAAAATTGACAGTCTAATAGAGAAGTTCATCGAAATTTTTGTGTAGGGCAAAATCTAAATTCAAAGGTCCTGAACATCCAGCAGTAAAATGTTTCGGAGCTCTAACTACACTTCTTCTGATGACGAGGATAATGAATATGACTGTTCCGTGATAGACGAGGAGATTAAACAAAAATGAAGGGAATAAATGTTTTTACTGCTCCTGGCCCTGATCGAGTATTTCTTAAGGTCATTAAGGAAATCAAATGTTGGAAATTCATTAGTATTATAGCAAGCGCAACAATAACCAGGGATTACTGTAGGCCTACGTTCCGCGAAGTTTTAGAAGAGGTCGTACTATACTGTTATTTGAATCAGGAGATCCAAACGTAATTAGTAACTGGCGTCCGATAACAATGTGTTCTCTCTAAGTCTTTAGGCTTTTTCAATCGTGAAATTACCAGCATTTCGCTCCAGTGGAGCAGTGGGCTCATCAGTTGGAATGCTACACCTTTCCAAGACGCTAGCGCTAGTGCACCGTTGAGACACCACTACAAGCCTCCTATGTAGGACAATGCAGTGACATGTGGCATGTGCCTCCGCTTGTATAAATGCCTGCCTTTGGCATATGTCAAAAAAGTAAAGTTCTAGATGTATCCAAATCGTTCGATAATATTGGTCATATGACCATATGATTTGGAATATGCACTAAATTCGAGTGAAGTACCATCGTATTGAAGGCGGCTACAAGTGCCATCAATACTGTTCAGGTGCAAAAGGTGAGAACATTTCCTATTTTATTACAGAAAGAGCTTCGAGCACAATATGCTCATATTATAGTTCGGTAGTCACCATTTTAACTAATACTAGTACTAGTTTATTTACTCAGGGTGTTCAATCCCCGGATGAGGAAAATGGAGAAAACTTGGAACATGCACAATGTCGAAAGAAAGAAGAGAAATTGAAATTGATAACTAGGGAAATGAGTGCTTCATTGAGGCGTACGGGAATGATCATTAAAAAATTACGAAGAAGGAATGCTAGGATGAAAAAAAAAAGCGACAACAATGGAAACTTTATTTCACGACTTGAAATCAAATATTTAATTACAAATGAGTGCGCTATTAACTTTACTGACATTTCAGGCGTTCGACAAAGACACTTATTCCGAGTACAAAATGGAAAGTTCCAGGGAACAAAAATTAGAGAATATTTCACCATAGTTACGCAGTTTAAAGGACAGCAATGCTCACATTTGGACTGTGATTGCAATGCTTGATCTTGTTAATTTGCGGTCTTTGAGGAGCTTTAGTTTGATGAAAAGTACAGTTGTATATATTACAGTTTTGTGTACAGTGTAGTGTATTATAATTAGGTGCATTGTGCTTAAATAGGAAGAATGCACAGTTAATTTTAACCGCATTCTCCCTCACTCAGTAGTGCACGGTTATGCCGAAAGGGCGAGGCCACCATCCTGCGATGTGGGATCATTTTCTCCACAGGCTAGATCTAGCTGCGGTGAAGGGGCACTCCACTACTCTTCTCATCTCCCCGCATAATTCCTAATGATGTTGCTGGGACAAAATATACATGTAAAATCCATCTCCGGTATTAAAACGTATAGAATATGGAAACTATTGAAGTATCAGGTATGTTCAATTGCCAATTAATTACTTTACCAAAATCAAAGAAGTGATCCCATTCATACAGTCAAATTTCGCACCTTCTAAATTGAGTCGCGTAGATCACGACCATACCAAAGCTACAACATGCGGGTGTGCATTGCAGTGAGAAGTTTCGCAACGGCAAAACCAGGGCAAAACATGAGTAGCAGTAGCAGTCGGAGCAGATTCAGCAAAGATGCTTTATGCTGTGGTTTATTTCATGCTCCATGTGCTTCTTTGCGCCCCATAGAACAAAGCTGTTACGTCTGCAGCAGTTAATAATGAATAAAACATTTATCGCTATCAACATTATCGCAGCCAATGGCCATGAAGAATTTTACACAATATTACAATTCCAATAGAACGCAGAATAAGAATATTAAATTACATAATCTAACACTCGTCAGACCAGAATTTCTTGCAGGGTTCAAAGCGGAGTTTGCAGTACACTGCGTGGTAACGTTCACAAAGACTTCCACAACGATCACATATAGGCTTGTGCTTCTTCTTATTTTCTTTATGGGGCCTCTAAATATTAGTTCCTAATTAGCTTCGACCTCTAAGATATTTCGCTACCATGTTTTTCCCTCATTCTCACCTAGATATACCTGCTCCCTTCACAAAGCTGCAGGGCCCTATTTCATAACACATCTTTCACTAATATTATTAGTAAGAAACCAATAATATTAGTATTATGTTTCATAGAGTTATTAGATAATAATATTAGTAATTAGTTTATGAGTTAAAATTATTAGTAGATATTCCTAATAATATTTGTAAATTGTTTCATAGACAACATGACTAATAACAGTTACCGGTACTCATATTATTAGGATTATTTCCATGAGTGTATTTTGACTCATAATTCATATTATTGGGAAACGAAAGTGAGTGTTATTTTAATATTTTGGCATCAAATTATGAAACTTACTGAAATGGTTGACCCTGATACAGACAGTGATAAGGAACTAGTGTAGTTATTCACCATTCAGTAAATGTTATGTCAAAAACAGCATGTACTGGCATGTAACAAACATATGATTACAATGGGAGATTTAGGTTAGATTACAGAAATTTCGAGTATTTGCTTGATAGGATTGGTAATAGAACGTTCCACTACAAGGAATGAAGCATAACCTTACAATAGCAGCTTCGCATTGCACTCTACCAGTTGGTACACAGTATCATTGTGTTTCTCTAGTGCAGTTCTGCTCGGACACTCCAGGTATCCTTTAGAATATTGGCTTATATCACCAGTAAATCAAGATGATGGTGGTGATGATTACTATTTTAAGAGGAAGTAGGCTACAACTAGACAACCATCATCTATAATAACACTAATCAGATAGAAAAATAGAAAGGATCCGACACTTTGAGAAATAAAGGTATCGACCAAAGAAAGAGAAGGGCCACGAAGGGCGTGAAAATGAGACTCTCTCGGCCTCGCACCCTAATTCTGTCAGGGTCGGAAAAGAACAAGAGTTGAACAAGGGAGGCCGGAAAGGTAGATGAAAATGAGCCTGGCACAAGTAAGTTGAAGCAATGGCAGGACTCATCTCGGTGCCCCGTGTTCGCCAACCCACGCTCTCAAGTTGAGAGCCCTGGGACCCCTTTTATTCACCTCTTACGACAGGCAGGAGATACCGTGTCTGTTATTCTACCGCCCCCACCAACAGGGGTAATAAACAAAGATTTTGCTTGTCCATCTCAACAGAGATTTTCAAGAGCACATGAAATAAAAAAAAGTAAAAGGAACAAGGAGGGTTATAGTGTGCAAAAGGCTGCGAATAGTTGACACTTTAAACTCAACAACTTTCCGCAAAGAAACTTTCTTCTCTCGCATTATTTTCACTTCTTCTTTTATCCATTTTCATACGTATCAAATTCACAACAACGAAAATATCAAGTGAGCCTCTCGAACATAGATAGATAGATAGATAGATATTTATTTCAGTAATTAATTCCAACGAGCCAAAGGCTCATACAGAGGAATTGTACAATGAATAATATATTCAATGGCGGATCAACAAACTCTGATACTTACAATGATGTAATCAGGTGACTTAAACAGTAAAAGTAGACACATCAATACAGAAAGTGTAAAAAATAAAATACCACTCTATAGTTCCTTAATTATACTAAGATACTTAAACTATTTAGTACTACAAGTGAGTAACAATGCAACAGGATTGACAAAGTGGGGCGGGTGGTTGTTTTAAACATTACCTATTTACACTGACTGACAGAGCAAATGCAACACCAAGAAGGAGTGGTCAGAACTGTATGCCAATTGCAGGGTAGACTGACGTCACTGAGGTATGCTCATGATGTGAAATGCGCCGCTGTGCTGCGCACGTAGCGAACGATAAATGGGACACGGCGTTGGCGAATGGCCCACTTCGTACCGTGATTTCTCAGCCGACAGTCATTGTATAACGTGTTGTCGTGTGCCACAGGACACGTGTATAGCTAAGAATGCCAGGCCGCCGTCAACGGAGGCATTTCCAGCAGACAGACGACTTTACGAGGGGTATGGTGATCGGGCTGAGAAGGGCAGGTTGGTCGCTTCGTCAAATCACAGCCGATACCCATAGGGACGTGTCCACGGTGCAGCGCCTGTGGCGAAGATGGCTGGCGCAGGGACATGTGGCACGTGCGAGGGGTCCAGGCGCAGCCCGAGTGACGTCAGCACGCGAGGATCGGCGCATCCGCCGCCAAGCGGTGGCAGCCCCGCACGCCACGTCAACCGCCATTCTTCAGCATTTGCAAGACACCCTGGCTGTTCCAATATCGACCAGAACAATTTCCCGTCAATTGGTTGAAGGAGGCCTGCACTCCCGGCGTCCGCTCAGAAGACTACCATTGATTCCACAGCATAGACGTGCACGCCTGGCCTGGTGCCGGGCTAGAGCGACTTGGATGAGGGAATGGCGGAACGTCGTGTTCTCCGATGAGTCACGCTTCGGTTCTGTCAGTGATAGTCACCGCAGACGAGTGTGGCGTCGGCGTGGAGAAAGGTCAAATCCGGCAGTAACTGTGGAGCGCCCTACCGCTAGACAACGCGGCATCATGGTTTGGGGCGCTATTGCGTATGATTCCACGTCACCTCTAGTGCGTATTCAAGGCACGTTAAATGCCCACCGCTACGTGCAGCATGTGCTGCGGCCGGTGGCACTCCCGTACCTTCAGGGGCTGCCCAGTGCTCTGTTTCAGCAGGATAATGCCCGCCCACACACTGCTCGCATCTCCCAACAGGCTCTACGAGGTGTACAGATCCTTCCGTGGCCAGCGTACTCTCCGGATCTCTCACCAATCGAACACGTGTGGGATCTCATTGGACGCCGTTTGCAAACTCTGCCCCAGCCTCGTACGGACGACCAACTGTGGCAAATGGTTGACAGAGAATGGAGAACCATCCCTCAGGACACCATCCGCACTCTTATTGACTCTGTACCTCGACGTGTTTCTGCGTGCATCGCCGCTCGCGGTGGTCCTACATCTTATTGAGTCGATGCCGTGCGCATTGTGTAACCTGCATATCGGTTTGAAATAAACATCAATTATTCGTCCGTGCCGTCTCTGTTTTTTCCCCAACTTTCATCCCTTTCGA
The DNA here is from genome assembly GCF_040414725.1 of Anabrus simplex. NCBI lineage: Eukaryota > Metazoa > Arthropoda > Insecta > Orthoptera > Tettigoniidae > Anabrus > Anabrus simplex. The sequence continues at coordinate 1,299,979,543 of NC_090265.1, forward strand.
ACCACTCCTTCTTGGTGTTGCATTTGCTCTGTCAGTCAGTGTATATTTGATCTATGATGTATCTATTCCACAGAATTTCCTTTGCCTTTCGTTTGAAAGATATTAAAGTGGGCGCAATTTTTACGTCATCAGGAAGTTTGTTGTATGATTGAATTGCTGAGAATTTACAACTGTTCTTACCATATTTTGAAGAGTGGATGTGATACAAGGCCAAATCATCTGCATGTCTAGTTAGATACCTGTGGTTGTCTGAATTGGTTATTAAAGTAGTGTTGTGAAATATTATGTTTCTTTTTTATACATTAGTATGACAGAATTAAGCTCTGTAATTATGCTGAGAGGTAGAATTTTGGTCTGAGTGTGCCGGTCTTTTACTGGGGTGTATAATGGTAAGTTAAATATGTTCCTTATTGCCCTGTTTTGTATCACCATTAGTTCATTCAAGGAAGACTTTATACAAGAGGTTGAAGTTCATATGGACGATGAATCTATTGAAAGTTCTTCTTCAGAATCTTCTAATCAGCCGCAAACCCAATTACCACCGAAGGATCAAATAGGGCAAACGCCTCCGAATAGCGAACTTCCATCTGATCAACAAGGTGCTCAACTTAGTGGCTAGTTGTTTTACGTCGCACCGACACAGATAGGTCTTATGGCGACGATGGGACAGGAAAGGGCTGGGAGTGGAATGAAGCGGCCGTGGCCTTAATTAAGGTACAGCCCCAGCATTTGCCTGGTGTGAAAGTGGGAAACCACGGAAAACCATTTTCAGGGCTGCCGACAGTGGGGTTCGAACCTACTATCTCCCGAATACTGGCTACTGGCCGCACTTCAGCGACTGCAGCTATCGAGCTCGGTAGCTCAACTTAGTAAAGTAGCTCAGGCTACAAATGAGCCGGAGTATTACAATAAGTTCCATTACGGTACCTATATAGTGTTCGTGGAATCATCAAATGATAAAAATATCGGTCAGTAGCACACTATGGCATTAGGGAGGCGTTTCAATGAGAATGATTTAAATGTAAAATCCTTGCGGCGTAAGGTTCGAAACCGTATTCAAGTGACTTTTCAATTAGCAGCGCAGGCAACTGCCTTCCTGCGAAATCCTATTCTTGAGACTCTTTAAGTAAAAGCTTATATTCCCTCCTCTAACGTATTACGTGTAGGCCTCTTACGGGGAGTTGATAAGAATTTAGAAAATGACGAAATGCTCCAACAACTCGAATCAACTGTCCCGATTAAAGCAATTCAAAGGCTAAATCGAAAAGTTGTACAAAATAATAAAATCGAATATTTACCCACTGGATCTGTCAAAGTAATTTCGTGCGCGGAATTTGCCACAACAAGTGTCCTTGTGTAAAGTTTATTTAGATGTTGAGGCCTTTATTTTGCCCCTATTAGGTGCCGGAAATGTCAGAGGTACGGCCATACCGAAAGACACTGCAAAGCACAAGCTTACAGATGTGGTAAATGTTCTCAACAACATGCTACTAACTAATGCACTGAACATTTTATAAAATGCGTTTATTGCAAGAGGGAACATTTAGCCGGCTCTCCCGAATGTCTGGAGCACAAGTACCAGTTACAAGTGAAAAAAGTAATAAGTACTGAATACATCTATTTCGAGGAAGCGAAATGTAAAGTAGCACTCCCTGCATATTATCCTCAACAAAACCCACAACATTTTCCCCCATTATGCCAAGAACCTCCTCCTTCTCCTCCTGAAAATCCGAGGAAGAGAAAATTCACGCAAGTCATCATGCAATCCCCTAAGCCTACTCCTACCCCAGGTTACGATAGAGCGGTGTATATGACCTTACTTGGAAATGAAGACATTCCTCTAGAACGACCCTTTTATCTGCCAACTACTGTATCGGCTTCTTCGACAGTTCAACCGTCTACATCTACTACGTCAAATGTGTGTAATAGGGATATGTCGGTATATCAGGAACACCAGCTACCAAGTAAGAAGGACCTCCTTCAAAAAGAAATCCAACAAATGTTATTATTGTTAATACAAACACTCGGCAATGACCCACAACTTACTCACGTTATTTATCGTTTACGAGACCGTAGGCCTATAGCTAATATCCTTGACTTTAATGATAAACATCCTACAATGGAATGCTAGGAGTGTAATTCCAAAAAAATAATGTGAATTACAAATACTTCTGCAGGAAACTTTTGCTCATATTCTTATTATTCAAGAAACATGGTTTACTGCTCAATCCACATTTTCTCTTCGGGGATACAATATTGAACGCCAAGCTGGCCCTGGCAGTGCTGGTGTGGCGATATGTATACACAATTCATGTTCATATCTACCCTTTCCTATCCTTAGTAAAATCCCTCAAACTTAAGCTGTTGGCATTTCATAGAATAATTTACATTTAGTTAACATATACTGTCCCCCAGATATATATATTTTGACAACACAATGGTCCTATTTTTTCCCAATTTGATTCCTTATCACACGTTATTTTGTTTGGTGACTGCAATTGATACCATACGGCATGGGGAAGTATAAATGATACCCCGAAAGGTTCACATCTCCTTTTCGGCTCACAACAGCATAATTTTACGATCCTTAATGACGGCTCCCCCACTAGACTTCCCCCCATCCTGGATCTCCTCCCAGTGCTGTGGATTTAACTTTGGGTCGTGCGTACATGGCCCCCATGATTACTTGGAATACATTATCAGACACGTACTCTAGCGACCACTACCCAATTATCATTACATACGGTTTCCGGCTCCATAGCTAAATGGTTAACGTGCTGGCCTTTGGTCACAGGGTTCCCGAGTTCGATTCCGCGCAAGGTCGGTAATTTTAACCAACATTGGTTAATTTCCCTAGCACGGGGACTGGGTGTATGTGTTATCATCATCATCATCATCATCATCATCATTTCATCCTCATCATGACGCGTAGGTCGCCTATGGGAGTCAAATCAAAAGACCTGCACCTGGCGAGCTGAACCCGTCCTGGGATCTCCCGGCACTAAAAGCCATACGCCATTCCATTACGTACGGTATAGGTAGACCATGTACTTTGATGCGGGTAGCTAAACAAGCCAGTAATATACGAACCTTTAGAAACTTCGATAACGGTACGTTTCATACCTAAATAATAATTTTAATAGTCTACACGGACGTCCTATAACATTTTCAGTATTCCTTACAATCCTTTGTAATTATATTGCTAATTTCCATCCATATAAACCAATAATCTTGTCTCTCCCCCGACCCTTTCAAATTATCATTGGTGGGACAAAGAGTGTCATGAACTGGTTAGGCAACGTAAAACTTTATTAAAAAGTTATCGTCAATCATTAACGCAAGCCAACTACTTGAACATAAAACGTCATATCGCCCGAACTAAAAATGATATTCAATAATAAAAGGAGAGCTACTTGGAGAGGATTCATATCGTCCTTAACCACTCATGTCCCGGCGTCCCATTTGTGGAATGCAGTACGAATGATTACAAGAGCCTCACATAATCAAATACAACAACCTATAACTCGAGATATACTGTCTGCCTTTCTTACTTCCCTTACTCCTGATTATAGAGTCCCACAACCCCCGTCTCCCTCCCTCATGCCTCACCCATATTTTACTTCTTTAATACAACCTATACAATTAATTGAACTCAGAGCCGTATTGTTTACTGCTAACAGTTCCTCCCTTTGTCCGGATTACGTAACGTACACAATGCTTCGGTTTCTCCCACCTCAAGCCCAACTTGTGCTCCTTAACTGTTTTAACGATATTTTGCAAACCGCGTACATACCCTCTCAGTGGAATGATTTTCATTTAAAACCTATATTGAAACCACATAAAACTCCCAACGACCCCGAGAATTACCGTGGAGTAGTACTGAGTTCTTGCTTACGTAAAACGTTTTCCAAGATTTGACTACGACGACTAGTATGGTTTTTAGACTATTATAATTTCTTACCCAAATTTCAATACGCCTTCTTCAAAGGTCGTAGTACTCAAGATCCAATCAATATTCTACTCATTGATATTCTATCCCGCTGGAGAACACACACCACTATTCCTATATTTCTAGATATAAAGGGCGCCTATGATTCGGTTTCCTTACATCTCCTATGGGACAAGTTGGCCTCAAAGGGAATGCCTTTTAAATTTTTTTCTATGTTGCATCAATTGTTTTCTTATCGTACATAAACGATTAAATCGGCACATCACCTTCTTCCGAGTCGTTAGACTTCGCATGGATTGACTCAAGGAGCGATACCAAGTGGCATATTATTTGCCATCTACACGGGTGATTTAGAACAGATTATAACACCATATGCTCGAGTTTTAGCATTTGCGGATGATTTCGTCATTTACACCTCTCATACTAGCATCGACGAATGCCGACAATCTATAGCAACCGTTATGAGTAAAATATTAACATGGTTTAACATACACGGCTTACAACTTTTTATTCCAAAGTGCGCTGCAATGGTTTTTACACATAAACGCTCGTTTGATCATACGCCTATTACTTTTGATATATTCAGCATTCCTTTCACTACTCAACATACCTATTTGGGAATCCTTATAGATTGTAACCTTACTTGGAAACAACATATTCAGACATTACGACACAAAGCAGATGGCTATCTTAAAAATCTAAAAACAGTCACTAGACGTCAATGGGGAGCAGAACCCTCAATAGCGTTATCGCTTCATCGAGCAACTATCCGCTCATATATGGACTACAGTGCTAATTTTATAGATATGACGCCTGAAGCCAATATATCTCAACTCAATATAATCCAACATCAAGCTCTACGAATCTGTATTGGCGCTCTCAAAACCTCCCCAACCAATGCCCTAGTCGTAGAAACAAATGAATCCCCTCTTTTTATTGGACGCCAAATGCTTGCGAAAAAGTATATTCTTAAACTTGCTTTATCCCGCTCCACACTTACACCAAACCTACAACTTCTCAACGAATATTATAGGCAACGCCCTCCAAAATATGGTCGAACCCCCGCAGTATATCAGGCTTACGTTGAGATGAGTTTTCTTCGCAATTCATGATTACGCTCCCCTCAATTACTCGTGCATTCCTTTCCTTATGATAGCTTAAATTATTCTCCTCATATTATTATTACCTCCCCATCATTTTCCCCAGAGCAATCAACACAGACCCCATTTTTTACTTCAACGAATAAGAATCTCAAAATTTCTTCAACTGCACGTGACGTCAACATCTATACCGACGGGTGGAAAGCGCGGCCTTTTTTGTTTCCAATACCTACGCTTATAACCGAGCAATTTCATCTACCGAACAGTTTCTCAATCTTTACAGCTGAAATCTTTGCGATTAGGCAAGCACTATTAAATGTCCAACAACATTCCTTAAAAACCGTACCGGTAAACATTTTCACCGATTCCCAAAGCGTTTTGCAAGCTCTCAGTTCTAACATACAGGCATACAATGGGTATTTTATAATGTGAAGTACCTTTATCAACTTGAAAGTTCGGGTGTATCTAACCTTAATATGGATAAAAGGACATTCCGTAAATCCAGGAAACGACAAAGCTGATCTTGCTGCTAAAGAACCTAGTACTTCCTCCTCGGAGCCGATTCCAGTAGTTACCCATCTTCGAGATTATTATCCTTCTATTAAATATGCCGCTTTACAATCTTATCAGGAAATGTGGCAACCCACTGCACGAACGAAGGGTAAATTCTATTATCAGTTACAGCCATGTATTCCACAAAAACCTTGGTATCTTAAAGGTTTATGTACACGGCGGCATATTATAAACATTATACGTTTACGGTTCAATCATGCTCTCAACCCTTTATATAAATATCGTTTTAATATCACTAACTTACCTCAATGTATATATGGAAATCCCGAAGGCGATAGTAATCATTTAATTTTCCAATGTCCTGCATACGCTTCCTCGAGACGTATATTTTTACAGCAATTAGTACAGTTAAATATCCCTTTGCCAACAAGTGTTTCTTGTTTATTATTCGGACCCTCTCCCAATATTCTTAAACTTATAAACAAATACAGTAGAGATAATACGCGACACTTACAGATTTCACCTTGCTAAAATGGGAGACAATTCGACGGTGGCGCTCCTAGTGACCTGACCTGAACAAATCGCGCTAAATTCAAATATCAATGGAAATGTATATACGGAAATGGATAAATAAATTACGTCTAGAAAGAAAGTGTTATTGAGATATTAACTTCGAAGTTGCTAAATCAATTCTGGATAAATGAATGAAGAATTATTTAAAAGACTGAAATTAGACATATAAACAAGAAGTGAAATGGACTGGTGTGAAATGGCTTGAACTTTCATTTATGCATTACTTTTTTAGCTTTAGCATTCCTGCCTGAACTCTTACGGTTGGATTTGTCTTTTTTCTCATTTAAAACATTGTATCATCACATTAAGACACTTGTCAATAAAAATATCGGCACATTCCTTAGACATATGATGCAATGAATTAACATTTAATAGGTGGACAATTTTCCTCTTAACATGAAGCCTACTAAGAGAAAGATATTTCTTACACATATGATGCAATGAATTAACATTAAATAATAATAATAATAATAATAATAATAATAATAATAATAATAATAATAATAATAATAATAATAATGGTTTTTTACGTCCCACTAACTACTCTTTTACGGTTTTCGGAGACGCCGAGGTGCCTGAATTTAGTCCCGCAGGAGTTCTTTTGCGTGCCAATAAATCTACCGACACGAGGCTGACGTATTTGAGCACCTTCAAATACCACCGGACTGAGCTAGAATCGAACCTGCCAAGTTGGGGTCAGAAGGCCAGCGCCTTAACCGTCTGAGCCACTCAGCCCGGCGAATTAACATTTAATAACTGGACAATTTTCCTCCTAACATGAAGCCTACTGCCAGAAAGATAATCTATAAAATCCCGACTTTAATCTGAGAAGAAGGATAAAGAAAGAAAAGTATGAAAATATTGTCGATAGTGATGCTTTAAAGAATATTTACGTACAATTAGAGCAAAAATGTAACATACCCTTGGCTGTATTGTCGAGGATTGCTAAAGTCGCTGGCCTGGAAATGATCTGAGCAGATCTTATAATTCTTATATAAGCGTAACGTCCCTTCTTTCTTGTACACCTTATCCAAATCGCTTCTGTGACATTTCAAAACCCACAGATCACACCTACAACAACACATCGGTATTGAAGGTTAACTGCTGCACTATAGAATAAAATATGCGTATTACATTTTATGGCAGTTAAAATATGGGTCGAGCAGGTCAGAAGATTATGAAGTACTATAAAAATCTCTGTCACTAGAAGAATATATATGCAAACACAATATTACATGTTCTTGTCACGAGGGAACCTGAAGAACGACCGCGCATTTTTCTCTACTTCGTAATTATTGCAGCCAAACACAGCACATACCTTTCCTCTCATGTTGAGAAGAGATATCAAAGAATGACACACACTACTATTTATTTATGTCAACTCACTGAAAACGAAAAATAACACCAAAATCTTCACACAAAAATACACGTGCTCTTATGAGAGAATCAGTACTGTTCAGGTCTATCCGTTAGAGTGAGCTCCAGTAGCTGTCCCTCGATATCTCGCTCAGTGTCGCGTATTATCTCTACTGTATTTGTTATAAACCAGTTTCTTCATAACTCTAAAATAATTTTGTAAACAAAACCAATGTTCTTCTTTTGTTTCACGAAGTTCTCGCACTCCTACGTTCCCTTGTCATATGAACTCAACAGCTGTTCGATTTGGTACGTAGCTTTCGGTCAATACCGTGTGTATAGTAAAGTGTTTTCTGTGCATAAGTGCTTCGATTATTTTGTGTGTGCTTAATGTGGAGCCTTATTAAAAGAAGCAGTACTGTTATACTCCTAATTGTGACTGGGTAACAATTAAAAAATCCAACCACTCCCCTCCTTATCAAGAAGAAGAAGAAGTATTGAATGGGTACGCGGCTATTACGCCAAGCCCATCAAATTATCAAGACAAGACAAAAAAGAGAATAATAAGAATTTTTTCTTGTTTATATATTAGGCCTATATTGGTTATTGCTTTGAGCAGATGTGAGTGGGAGGAAATCATGAATGCTTTGTTTCGTTTATCAGGTGTAATTCAGTCACGTCTTGTCGGAGACGTAGCTATTAACCCTAATTTTGGTAAGTAATATTGCGAGCATCACGCCACGGTGTGGAGTGATTAGCCCCACAGTAGCATCAGTTTGCTTTGATTTGTCAATGTTCGTGTGTCGTGAGGCCTTTAACAAGACTTCGACATAATGAAGCCCAAAAAAATACGTTATTCAATCAGTCACTACTAATCTGCATTTAGGGCAGTCGCCCCAGGTGGCAGATTTCCTATCTGTTGTTTTCCTAGCCCTTTCTTAAATGATTTCAAAGAAATTGGAAATTTATTGGATATCTCCCTTGGTAAGTTATTCCAGTCCCTAACTCCCCTTCCTATAAACGAATATTTGCCCCAATTTGTCCTCTTGAATTCTAACTTTATCCTCATATTGTGATCTTTCCTACTTTTAAAGACACCACTCAAACTTATTTGTCTACTAATGTCATTCCCCGCCATCTCTCCACTGACAGCTCGGAACATACCGCTTAGTTGAGCAGCTTGTCTCCTTTCTCCCAAACTCTTCTCAGCCCAAGCTTTGCAAATTTTTGTAATGTTACTCTTTTGTCAGAAATCACCCAGAACAAATCTAGTTGCTTTTCTTTGGATTTTTTCCACTTCTTGAATCAAGTAATCCTGGTGAGGGTCCCATACACTGGAACCATATCCTCTCCTTGACCTCCTTACTAAAATCCCTAAACACCCTCATAACCATTTGCAGAGATCTGTACCCTCAATTTACAATCCCATTCATGTTATTACCCGAATGAATACCTTGCCTTATGTTAACACCTAGATACTCGGGCCTACAATGATTCCCATAAAGTTGTTGTATAGCCTACCTTAAAATTTTATCTATCTGCCTTCTGTGGTAACGTTCTAGTTTTTTATTTGGTGGATTTTCTTGCACATTATTCACAATACAATATTTTAAGAACATATGAACATTTTAGTGAATCCCACATATACAAACTTGTGTGTGGGCTTGAATACGGTACATACATTGGATAATAAAATAATAATTTAAATAACAAGTGGCTTAAAAGCCGTTTATTATCAGTGGGAATTAAAAATATGACAACTGTTCAGTCGTGAAGTATTTACATTCATTTTCCTTCATCATTCAGGCAAGCAGAACTTTTGCTTTCCCAGGAAAAACAGTAAAGCTTAAATCATTTTAATAGGCCGTACTGAATGACAGGTTTTATCTAGTTAAGTAGACACATTCAAATTTCTTAAATCCCTCAATTGAAAATTTATTTGGAAACACCTACAAATATGATACTAAATACAGCTTTGTTTAAAAACTGTTGCCATACTGGAAAAGAAAGGTGAATTAGATAAATAACTAAATATATTTTGTAACATGGCCCACAAATAAAATTGTATAGGTCTAATGTATGTAGCATATGTTGTGGAAATTTGTGGGCTGGATACTTGACCTTCAACACACTATTTGATATACAAACTGATGTGGTTTACTTTGTAGTATATAGGCTCTGCAGTAGAGAATTAAAATTTTGTGAGAGTATGAGTTAGAAACGGGTGCACTTGAAGGACACTTATGGTTATCCCAAGATAGCAGGTTCAAACCCGGCAGACCGCGCGAGTTGGTCGTGCGGTTAGGGGCGTTCAGCTGTGAGCTTGCATCCGGGAGGTAGTGGGTTCGAACCCCACTGTCGGCAGCCCTGAAGATGGTTTTCAGTGGTTTACCATTTTCACACCAGGCAAATGCTGGGGCTGTACCTTAATTAAGGCCATGGCCGCTTCCTACCCACTCCTAGCCCTTTCCTATCCCATCATCGCCATAAGACCTATTATTATTATTATTATTATTATTATTATTATTATTATTATCTTCATCACATAAAATCTATAGGTAGACACCTGCATGGATGTGGATATTCACAAAGTTAGTGTCTTGGCTGATGCAGGTAATTTTGCTGATAATTTCTAAAAAATGAATTTTATAGAAAGAGAATGGGTGGCTGTTGTAGAAACAGCAAGGGAATGCCTAGGAACAACTGTGTGTAAAGATAGGAAAAGGTGAACATCTTGGTGGAATGATGGAGCGTGAGCAGCTTGTAAATGTAAAAAGAAGGCTTATCAGAAATGGCTCCAAACAAGGGCTGATACAGATAGGGAATTGTACATAGATGAAAGAAACAGAGCAAAGCAAATAGTTGCTGAATCCAAAAAGAAGTTATGGGAAGATTTTGGTAATAACCTGGAAAGGCTAGGTCAAGCAGCAGGGAAGCCTTTCTGGACAGTAATAAAGAATCTTAGGAAGGGAGGGAAAAAGGAAATGAACAGTGTTTTGAGTAATTCAGGTGAACTCATAATAGATCCCAGGGAATCACTAGAGAGGTGGAGGGAATATTTTGAACATCTCAGTGTAAAAGGAAATCTTCCTGGTGGTGTTGCGAACAGCCAAGCTCATGGGGAGGAGGAAAATGATTTTGGTGAAATTACGCTTGTGGAAGTGGAAAGGATGGTAAATAAATTCCATTGTCATAAAGCAGCAGGAATAGATGAAATTAGACCTGAAATGGTGAAGTATAGTGGGAAGGCAGGGATGAAATGGCTTCATAGAGTAGTAAGATTAGCATGGAGTGTTGATAAGGTACCTTCAGATTGGACAAAAGCAGTAATTGCACCTATCTATAAGCAAGGAAACAGGAAGGATTGCAACAACTATCGAGGTATCTCATTGATTAGTATACCAGACAAAGTATTCACTGGCATCCTGGAAGGGAGGGTGCAATCAGTAGTCGAGAGGAAGTTGGATGAAAACCAGTGTGGTTTCAGACCACAGAGAGGCTGTCAGGATCAGATTTTCAGTATGCGCCAGGTAATTGATAAATGCTACGAGAGGAATAGGTGGTTGTATTTATGTTTCGTAGATCTAGAGAAAGCATATGACAGGGTACCGAGGGAAAAGATGTTCGCCATACTGGGGCACTATGGAATTAAAGGTAGTTTATTAAAATCAATCAAAGGCATTTATGTTGACAATTGGGCTTCAGTGAGAATTGATGGTAAAATTAGTTCTTGGTTCAGGGTACTTACAGGAGTTAGACAAGGCTGTAATCTTTCACCTTTGTTGTTCGTAGTTTACCTGGATCATCTACTGAAAGGTATGAAATGGCAAGGAGGGATTCAGTTATGTGGAAATGTAGTAAGCAGTTTGGCCTATGCTAGCAAATTGGTCTTAATGGCAGATTGTGCCGAAAGCCTGCAGTCTTCTTGGAACTTGAAAATAGGTGCGGTGAGTATGGTATGAATATTAGCCTTTCGAAGACTAAATTTATGTCAGTAGGTAAGAATTCCAAGAGAACTTAATGTCAGATTGGTGATACAAAGCTGAAACACTAGATAATTTCAAGTATTTAAGTTGAGTGTTCTCCCAGGATGGTAATATAGTGAGATTGAATCAAAGTGTAGTAAAGCTATTGCAGTGAGCTTGCAGTTGCAATCAACAGTATTCTGTAAGAAGGAAGTCAGCTCCCAGACGAAACTATCTTTATGGTACATCGGTCTGTTTTCAGACCAACTTCGCTTTACAGGAGCGGAAGCTGGGTGGACTCGGGATATCTTATTCATAAGTTAGAGGCGACAGATGTGAAAGTAGCGAGAATGATTGCTGGTACAAACAGGTGGAAACAATGGCAGGAGGGTATGTGGAATGAGGAGATAAAGGCTGATTTAGGAATAAACTCGATGGATGAAGCTGTACACATAAACCAGCTTCGGTGGTGGGGTCATGTGAGGCAAATGGAGGAGAATAGGTTACCTAGGAGAATAATGGACTCAGTTATGAAGGGTAAGAGATGTAGAGGGAGACCAAGACGATTATGGTTTGACTCAGTTTCTAACGATTTAAAGATAAGAGGTATAGAACTAAATGAGGCCACAACACTAGTTGCAAATAGAGGATTGTGGCGACGTTTAGTAAATTCACAGAGGCTTGCAGACTGAACGCTGAAAGGCATAACAGTCTTTAATTATAATGTATGTGTGTATGTATGCATGAATTTTGTTTTTAGTCATTTATACTCTTATTTTTGCTTGTGATTAGGCAATACTTTGACAGTGGTATTGGAGAATGGTGATATATAAAGAACATTGAGACCATGAAGCCGTAAATCTGACCTAAGCCTAACTGGGCCCTGGCTGCAATTAGTAAATGAAGGAACAAAGATGCCGAAAGAGAATCGCTCAATATGTCGTTAGATGTTGCAAGAGGAAATCTCTCGTAAACCTCTGACTGTAGGGAGTCTGGTGCCTGTATGAGACCTATTGAATTACGTTAACAGATCTGTCATTTTCAATATTTTCAGTGTAATGTAGTTAAATAGGCCTACTAACAATAGGGATGAGAAGGTCCACCTATTCAATACTGTGTATAATATGTTAATATTATTTATTACAACGGGACTAGTTTCGACCCTTGTATTGGGCCATCTTCAGTCGTAAATTATAAATGGAAAAGAACATTAAATGTAACTTTAAAATACCAATACTTACTATAACACTGTTTGCATGTCTCGAAGCATTGATGAAATATCATCGTTCTTATGCCAAAACTGCGAATGTGACCAATACTCTTCCTATCCATTATTTCCCTTAAGACTGATCACCCCTCCACCACATATTGATACACAGTCCACCAGAAAAAATTTCATAGAGTTCATTTTCCTAAAAATAGACTTTCAATAGGGGGAAAAAAAAAAAAGATAGTCTCTTGCAATTCATTTTTCTATATGCGATGTTTAAAGGAAAATCGGGAGTCTCCCGCCTAAATCGGGAAAGTTGGTTGGTATGATATAACATATTTTCACATTCCTCAACAATTGCTTTAAACCCAACCCAGACCGTTTACATTTTTATTTTCCATTTTCCACCGATCATAGTTACTTTTTAAAAACTCCCTCATGCCTCTCAGTCATATGGTACTGTCTAATAGTCCTAAATTTAATACCTTCCTTTCTTTCACATTTATTTCAAATCAAAATCTCTTTATTTGCAAATGAGGTGTCTACCTTGTAACTACGAGAAAAAAGCTTCGTGATCACTAATACAATCTATTATTTCAGTTTCTCTATAGAGCTCATCTTGTTTTACCAGCATGACATCCAGAGTATTCTTCGCTCTAGTTGGTTTCATCACTTTTTGAATCTTTTGCCCTTCCTGTATTAACTTATTTGTAATTTGTTGGTCATGCTTCGTGTGGTTCGCATTACCTTCCCAATCGCATTTGGTAAATTGAGATCGCCTACTTCAGTCACATTCCTTTCCTTATCGTTTCCCCCATAGCTGCTTATCTTATCAAATAATTCTGAATCAGCGTCAGCGCTACCCTTTCCTGGTCTGTACACTCCAAAAACATCAAGTTGCCTATTATCTTCAGAGATGAGCCTTACACCTAGAATTTCATATTTTTCATCTTTAACTTTCTTGTAGCTTACAAATTCTTCTTTCACCAGAATGAAAACTCCCCCTCCTACCATTCCTATCCTATCTCTACGATACACACTTCAGTTCCGTGAGAAAATTTCTACATCCATTATATTGTTTCTCAGCCATGATTCAACTCCTATTACAATATCTGGTAAGTCTATATCTATTAAATTACTTAATTCTTTGTCTTTTAAGAAAATCGTAGTCTGAATATAAAACAATAATGCACATATGTCCATGTGTCACTTTTTCTTTTAAGGAAATTGTAGTCTTAATGTAAAACATTACATTATTATAATGTCTATTTTCTTATCCTTGTTGTTAGTGATAAATCATCAATATGGATCAAAATGAAATTCATTTCATATGATAGTTAAATAGTTACAATACCCACGGATAACCATTCGCGGATGAAGGAAGTGCGGATGCGAATAATGTTTTGTATATCCGTGCAGGGCTCTATCTTTGGGAAATGGCTGGGCAGCAGTCATCTTGGACCACAGATTTAGTTCCTGATACCTTCTGTTATCATTTCATCATAATATTTAATTTGTATGTTTATCTGTGCCTTTAGTTGATATTCAATTCATTTTTATATTTTTAGGAATTATTCATCGTTATGCATCAAAGAAGACTGGTGGCAGCACAAAAAATACGAAAACCCGCCCTCGACCGAAGCACAGAGGCTGGAAAGTTCAAGATGGACATTATGTACAAGCAGGAACTATCCTGGCAACTCAGTTGACCACTCGTTTCCACCCTGGATTGCATGTAAGATTTTAGAAGTTTCATTTTATACGTGAAACTGTCATACTGGAGTTTCCTTCCCTTGATAGCTAAGAGATTTCTTTCACTGTTATGGGTCTGAATTGTTGAGTTTAAACAGATTTTAGCTGCATTAATAATCCTTGGAGGTAATTTATTTGGCCTTAATTGGTTTTTCTTTGTTGCATGGTGGAATCCATATTCTCGATAAAAAGCACTCTTTTATAATCTCCTTGTTGATATCAATAGCCAGTCTTGAATCAATCCACTTTCTAAGTATTTGAAACTCTCACAACTTTATATTTGATTTTAATTGGTGCTTTTCCTTCTCTTCTCTTGTTTCACCATTGTCTTTGCTTTTGTACATACTGATACTCATTCTCCATTGTGCAGTCTTCCCTTTTTTTCAAATTACAGTATCATCAGCAAATAGCATTGTGTCAGTTTTTATATTACAGTAGAAGTTCGCTATAACGAATACAGCATATAATGAAGACCCTGTTATAACGACAGTTTTTGTCTGTCACTTCAAAATTCCTATATGAAACTGTGTATTATCCTTTCGTTACAGTGAGGGCCCTATCACTGACGCATCCGCTATTACGAGTGATTAAGCGTGTGTGATTTTTTCCGTTACCGACATTTATGCACCCAGCGATTATATTGCATGCGACCATTCATCTTCAGTATCATTTCTTCGCTATGTCTACTAGCGAGCTGTCTTGTCGACATTCAAAGGCAATGTCTGAGTCGATTAGTAGTATCCGTCGACTGCTGTTCCGTAAAGAAAAAGTGGAAACGAAAGAGGAGAACATGTTTTCGTAATAAATGTGTAAATAAAGTGTCTGATAGCGGTTGTTAACTCTTCAAAATAAAAGCTGAAGTAAACGATTGCTTAATTTTAATACTAAATACTGAAATTAAGTAAGAATGGGATGCACCTGAAGATGTGGCAGAGTACATCACTGATTTAGAGGATAATGTATATTTTCTCGGGTCTAGTTAAATTTCGAAAAGGCTATTATCATATACATTTATAGCAAGAAGGTTATCATTTCTCTGCTGACGTTGAAATATGTTTTCATGATACATATGGTATGGTTATGTTAGGTTAGGTAATACTCATTGAATAAGAAAACTGAAACGTTTGCCACAAAATGCGGTTGATCATCTCCGGTACGGTATCATTTTCTTGCTATGTGCACTTGCGAGCTCTCTCGTCGGCATTCATAGGCGATCTTAGAATCGATTAGTAATACCCGTCAACTGCTGTTCCATAAAGAAAATCAGAAATGAAAGAGGAGAACATGTTTTGGTAATAAATGCATAAATAACGTGGTCGATAGCAGTTGTTAACTCTTCAGAAATAAAGGCTAAGTAAACGATCGCTTAATTTTAATACTCTACACTGAAATTAAGTAAGAATGTGATACACCTCAAGATATGTCAGAGTGCATCACTGATTTCTGAGGTTAGATTATATTTTCTCACGTCTGGTTAAATTTTGGTACCGAGCTCGATAGCTGCAGTCGCTTAAGTGCGGCCAGTATCCAGTATTCGGGAGATAGTGGGTTCGAGCCCCACAGTCGGCAGCCCTGAAGATGGTTTTCCGTGGTTTCCCATTTTCACACCAGGCAAATGCTGGGGCTGTACCTTAATTAAGGCCACGGCCACTTCCTTCCCACTCCTAGCCCTTTCCTGTCCCATCGTCGCCATACGACCTATCTGTGTCGGTGCGATGTAAAGCAAAAAAAAAAAAAAATCGGTAAGGCTATTCCCATCTAAATTTATAGCTAGAAGGTTATCACTTTTCTACTGACGCTTGGTATATGTTTTCATAATACATACATGGTTAAGTTGGGTTAGGTGAAGCTGTTTGAATATGAAAACTAAAACATTTGCCACAAAATGCGATCTGTCATCTTCGGTACCATATAGCTTTTTCGCTATGTACACTTGCGAGCTCTCTCCTTGACATTTGAAGGCGATGTCGGATTTTATAATTTCATGTTCGTATTGATTAGTATTGCCCGTCGATTGCTGTTCTCTAAAAGAAAATTCAAAATGAAAGAGGATAACACATTTTCGCAATAAATGCATAAATAATGTGGCCCATAGCAGTTGTTAACTCGTTAGAAATAATGGCTGAAGTAAATCATTGCTTAATTTTGAATATTATATACTGAAATTAAGTAAGAATGGGACGCACCTCAAGATATGGCAGAGTACATCACTGATTCAGAGGATAGTTTATATTTTCTCCCGTCTAATTAAATTTCGGAAAGGCTGTTCCCATGTCAATTTGTAGCGAGGAGATTATAATTTCTCTGCGTGTGCTTGAAATACGTTCTCATGATACGTACACAGTTAGGTTAGGTGATGCTGTTTGGGGAAGAAAACTGGAACTTTGCCGCAGAGGTCTCTGGAGTGATACTATAATTTTTTCAGTATAAAATTAAACATACACTTTCACGTAGTATCAGATTTCAAAAAATGACCAACGAGCAAGCCATAGTGTAGATAACATCCGCGAAAACGCAAGTTTTGAACAAACTGATTGCTGTTTCATACCGATTTTATTGTGTATGGGGTTTTTCCCGATTTTAACAAAAAATCAGATATAACGACAATCCGTTTTAGTGAGTAAATTTTTTACCGTTATGAATTCTCGCTATAACAGACTTCTACTGTCTGTTTATCCACCTCCCATTGTGAACTCTTCTCAACACCTATCTTACTGTATTTCATACTTTCATGCATTTAACTGTATGCTGGTTTGGCTGCCTTCATATCCATCTATTACTATGTCTCAGTCTGTTTTCAGTTTTAAACCTTGTTTTTCCTAGATGTGTTGACAGATCTGCAGCACTTAAAAGTGCATTGCTTCCACCTTGTTTCTTTTCCAATATCTTTCTCTGTCAGGCGTCTTTAATCTTTGGTTGTGGGGACATTAGCATAGGCCATTATCATTGCCTTTTCTTTCTCATACTCCCAATACTTTTCCTTATATTATCTCATAATGAAAATTCCACCATTAATCATTTACGTCTTAAGCCAAACTGTTCTTATATATGCGTTTCCAATTTCTCTCATAGTTCTTTCCATTATTTGGCAACATCTATCTATATACAGTAAAACCTCGTTAAAACATTTCTGCAGGGGACAAGGAAAAATAATGTTTTAAGCGAGAAAACCTACTACTGAATACACAAACAAAAACTATCCAACAGGGATAAAGAAACACTAGATATGATTTTTTCCGACGTGCCAGCATTTTACGTCGTGTATCCGCAGGTACGATAAAACCTGTATCTGCCATTTCTAAAGATGAAAGGAGAATATTAAAAGGTGTGAAAAACACGAGAGAGCATATAATAAAGCATTTTCTGCTTGGGATTAAAAAATAACAGTGCACTGAAAGGTGTGAAAACACCAGACAACAAAAATATGAAAACATTTGCACGGGGGCAAAAATATCAAAGTATTTTTGCAGGTCACATGCTCTTTCTAAAAACAAATGTTAGTAGAAGCCTTTTATTTTGGAGCAGTGGGTTACTAAACACTATTTTCTGGTCACACTCTAAGCAAATGAATTGGAGGTTGCACTTGACTATGTGCGACTCCGAATATGGCCACCATTTTGAAACTGTCAAAACCTTGATTTGACCAACTTGAATGTGCGAGTTTCAACATTCGTGCTACCTCTGCATGCTTAAAGATGTGCCAGTCCACTTCCTGTTAGATTTTAATTTTGTCCTCGTTAGGAAGGAATGTCATGGCCTTTTCCGATCCACAACTAGGTTGTCACAAGACAAATATGCACCATGCTAGTCAACTTCAGATGATTATGTTCCTAATCCAGATGTAGGCTATTAGGCGACAAATATTTGCTACCCTTCACTGTACCACTCAACATAAAATCAATTTCTAATTTCTGAATGAAATGCAAAATACAAGCAATCTCGCTTCTAACCGGCAAACAAAACTGAACATTCCTGAGGTTAGCAGATTGCTCCCCGAAGGTGCAACTTAATCCTATGAAGTTCAAGAATTCAAGGCCTTTTTTTGTTATCACGCAACTGTAGCGTGGGCTCTTTTTTTTACTTGAGTTGGAAATCCTGTTCCTTTCACAAGGGATAACAAATATAGCCAAAACTGGTTAGGTCGTTTTTGTGGGGACCGAAAAAGAATAACGTCATAAAGAGGGAACGTGCTAAAAAATGAAAAACCATTTCTCTGTTCAATTTAAGGTTAGGTTTGAACATAAAAATAATTATGATGAAAACAAAGAAATAAGTGTTTACAAATACAATTAATGAAATAAATAAAGAAATAGTACATTTTAAGATCACAACATAGTAAAACATTAAGGAAAAATATTCTTTGCGAACTATCCACATCGCTTACAATTATGTTTAAACTTGTCGCAGGAAAGTCCAACATCTGGGCTATTTGTACACGTTTCATGTGGTTTAGTATTCACCTTCTCAATAAACTTAATTTTTTATAATCTATAAACTGTCTAGCTTTTTTTTCCCCATAACTGAATGTCCTGCAAACCACTATGCCTAAGTACAGTGGGCCTAATTTATGTACGTTGTTACACAGTTCACTTACGAATGTAAAATTATGCACCAACATGTCAGTCATATACGTAAGTACAGTAGGCCTAATTTGTGTACATTGGTATTCAAGTCACTCAGGCTTCTTTCAGATGGCACGGGATAAAAACGCGTCTGTGTGTATGCATGGGTGCAACCGCTTCCGCTGACTTACACACACAGCGGGACGAGTGGTGCAAAACTCTCCGCGCTTTCCAGCGGATCCTTTTTAACACCCTTTTTAGTGTGGGTAATAAGTATGGACCATCATAGTTTTCATTTACCTTCTACACTTAAGAAAATACAAAAAATAGTTCAAGCATGCTGTGTCCTTCACATTTCGTTAGAGATGGGTACAATTTTGAGGATACTTTCTCAATAATGGGTCTAAATGATATCACGCTTTCCCAAGTAGGAGACCACTGGTATTTCCGACATTAAAGTTATTACGTTCTCATTGTCTATTTCAGGTTTCATAACAACACTGTAAATCGCACAGGAAAAGACAAAAGCACACAAATAACTTTTAAATTGAGAATATGAAATAAATATGTCAAATGGGTGAGAGCGGGCATACTTTTGCTTATCGTCTAAATCCATTTGTACTTTCTTATTGGTACACTATAGAATTCTGATACAGGTTGCAGTACTGATGTTGCGAGCACGGTTGCTCCGCTGTGTATGATGGTGTGCATAAAAGCTGATGTTCAGTAACAAGTAACTGTGGGCGTAGGATCGCGACTCACCACGGACTCAAACATTTCTCCTGCGCCATTACTCTCCATCTCTGCATCATCTAAAAGATTTGAACAGTCAGTTCTTAGTTTAATGATGTTATCCAGTACAAAATTCAGTATATTTAAAAAATTGTTTATTTATGTTGCACTAAATTTACTGTGTTTATTTATTATTGATAAATGGAATGGTTTTCTTTATAGGAACGTTTGAATACATATTTATCGGGCAAGATGGCCATGCAGTTAGGGGCACGCAGCTGTGAGCTTTCATCCGGGAGGTAGTGGGTTCGAACCCCACTGTCGGCAGCCCTGAATATGGTTTTCTGTGGTTTCCCCATTTTCACACCAGGCAAATGCTGGGGCTGTACCTTAATTAAGGCCACGACCGCTTCTTTCCCACTCCTAGCCCTTTCCTATCCCATCGTCGCCATAACACCTATCTGTGTTGGCGCGATGTAAAACAGATTTAAAAAAAAAAGGATTATTTGTGATGTTATGGTGGACCCGCTCTTGCACCGCGGGCAAGTGACAAGATGTATATTACCAATTACTACCTTGAAAGATATGATTAAATTGTGACGTGCCTATAAATCACCACACTATAGAATATAGATTCTGATACTTGAAATTATTGCTTTTAATTAAAATAGTTCCGTGGTTACCCATCCAAAATTAATGTTAGGTCTCTCTTGTAAGGTGATTGGGCGCCAGACTAGAACTGAAGGCTCTAGTTCAAATTTATTTTTGAAAGGAGAGGCATAAGATAATCCCAGGGGTAGGGTGATAAGGCACTAACCTTTAAGTACTATCTTGAGGAACAAGGATAATTAATGTAATCTGAATTAATTAAAAATCAAAGAAAACTATTTAGGTGAAAGTGAAATGCTGGTAATGTACCAAGAACTGAAAGATTACTTATTGAAAAGTGACTCATTAACTTTAATTGACTCCGCGAATGCTTGCTGCAATTTAATAAAACGCTCACCGATTGTAGACTCGTTCATTTGGACATCCTTCTGGTACGGACTGGTTCCGTGGTTGTTGCCTTACGTCATGTGGGCTGCTCATCTCGTCATCTTATTATTGACCTGCCTGTTGCGTGCGTCAGTCAACAGTTGAAAGAAGTTTTTTCTAACATTACCACTCCCTATTACACCAATATTTATAACGCAGATATCAGTCCTACTGAAACAGCCCACCATGGGTACTACGGCGCCCACTTCCCAGCCTATACAATACCGTACTCCCGGTCTGTGTGTCCACCTCCTGTTTCAAAATACGTATTCTGCGTATCTGTACTTGTTTTACGGGTTCATTCGAGGTACCCATAATGAATTAATAGTGGCGCTCACGATTCCTGCTGTCTTCTAGCCTGTAAACACACATCTCGTTATATTACCCCAGTTTAGAGAGAGGGACCAATATCTTTCACAATTGTAGTAAATGTGAACTGATGCATAAAACTGGATCGCAAGTGGCTGGTGGGCCACCGGGTATATATTTACAGATACAACGCTTGATCAGGTCAATCAATAATTCAGTAAAGTGCATTGCTTCTGATACCAAAACAAGTAATTAGTTGAGTTGAAAACGGCCTCTGTATGACTCGCTTCAAAACTTGAACAACATAATAGTGGAAATATGGATAAACTAAGCCATCAAAGAAATAAAAATGTCAAGAATTATGTTGAGCAGAACTAAACAAGCATATATCATGCAGCATATGAGTAAGATTCAAAATGTGGAAATCAACTGACGGTCAAATGTAATAAGGAATGCTCCAAAGATAAATATAATTCAAAATGGAGCACTTCAACTAAAACCAAATAGCACTTTCACAGACCCCAACATCCACAAATGCAATTCTTTCAGAATCAGAACAGAGGAACAAAGGCTGAATCGTCTAATGTCATATGTCAGTGCATCAAAACATTAGGACCCCCCCTCACAAATGCAAATCATAGCAGGCATGGCAACCTGATCACGTGACAGAGAAGAAAAGAAACATGGCGTCCCATATCGTAACTGAAGCTAGATACAAGAAACTATTTTCAACTCATTCTTTTTAAAAGTATCCTTTGGTGGTGTTCAAGAAATAAAATATAAGTTACCGAGCTCGATAGCTGCAGTCGCTTAAGTGTACCCCGTATCTAGTATTTGGGAAATAGTGGGTTCAAACCTCAATGTCGGCAGCCCTGAAGATGGTTTTCCATGATTTCCCATTTTCACACCAGGCAAATGATGGGGCTGTACCTTAATTAAGGCCACGGCCGCTTCCTTCCCACTCCTAGCCCTTTCCTGTCCCGTCGTCGCCATTAGACCTATCTGTGTCGGTGCGACGTAAAGCCAATAGCAATAAAAAAAGTTAAGAAGAAAATCAAGTAACCTGAACCACCATCAAATCAGTGATAAGAAAATAAACTTTCCATGGTAATTCAAATAAGAAACAACGTTCACATGGACGATCCATACAATAGAATGTCTTAAAACGACCTCAAATAACCAGAATCTGCAGTATAGATAATACCAATAACAATAATTTCAAACTTTTAATTTACAGGATAGGTCAGAGACGTTAAGTTTAAAACATAATTCAAGTCGAGTAATTATAAGATATAAATATATCCCCCAAAGGAATTTTATACATTGTTAACAAACAATATTACTACTTAAATTACAATTAAGTGACGCCCATATTGAATTTCTAATAAGTGAAGAATTCCAATAGTCGCGATCAATTTTAAATAAATGAATACGGTTTTCAGTCCGCCATTATTTCTTGTTTATGAAGGTTATATAACTCCAGAATATTCATGCTTTACACCGTATGCCAGAATCCTGTAGCCAGACCCACCGCGCAGCACTTCGAACCCACAGGCTCCGGCAGCCCAGCCCGTGCAGTGCCTTTCTCTTTCTGACGCAGCAGCGTACTGGCCCACAGCACTGGGCTCATACGGCCCACCGCAGTCCACCGCACTGGGTGGGCTCCGTGGAATAACCTTGAGTAGTTCTCCACAATAACGTGCGCTGTGCACAACGAAATGTTCACGTCACACTACTATTCGGATCATTCACTCTACGAATTCCGTACGCTACTAACATATTGCAAAGTAGGCTAATCGCATTTTGAAGTTAAACGGTAGATATTTCTCCTGCACTATAATAATAATAATAATAATAATAATAATAATAATAATAATAATTGAAAACAAACAGAAACTGTATTATAAACAAATATTCGTTTGCAATTGACATCAAGTTAACTGAAAATGAATCTCAATAACACGAAGCATATTCATAGGATTTCATTCGCGTTTACCTCAAAATAAAATATAAACAGAAATGACGTAAAATTTGCCAACAACAAAAACAATCCTGAACATAGCTTTTACTTAGTGTGAGTAGTTTATTGGTCATTGTTAATGTGGTGGAATGGAATTACTGTGAATGAAAAGAAGAGCATCAGCATTGTCGTGCGTTGATAATGATGCCCGCTAAACTGCAATTTATCTCTGAAGCTGAAAATGATGCTTGCATACATATTACTTTCTTAGTGATCTGGTGAAATTTTGGATAGTTTTGTCCATTTGTTCTCCAATAGGATGCTATATCTATCTTCTTGCATTCCACAATTTTGCTTTAAATATCGTTCCAGCTCATCTGTTAGAATAGGAGCATCATGAACGTTAGTCCACGAAGAAAATTTCATTACTTTGCCAGGTTGTGGCATAGTCGTGGAGTCTGATGAAATGGCGTATGGCTTTTAGTGCCGGGAGTGTTCGAGGACATGATCGGCTCGCCAGATGCAGGTCTTTTGATTTGACTCCTGTAGGAGACCTGCGCGTCGTGATGAGGATGAAATGATGATGAAGATGACACATGCACCCAGCCCCCGTGCCAGCGAAATTAACCAATTAAGGTTAAAATTCCCGACCCTGCCGAGAATCGAACCCGGGACCCCTGTGACCAAAGGCCAGCACGCTAACCATTTAGCCATGGAGCCGGACACAGAAACATTAGAATGCTCGTCATTCAAGCACACCTCGTTCATCATAAGTTTTTTATCTAATCATAAAAAAGACGAAATCAGTCCGACTCCTTTAATCTACACTAATATAATAAAGAGAGAGCGCGAATTTTGTTAGTTTGTGTATATCTGGAGGGAAATCTCAGAAACTACTGGACCGATTCTAAAAATCCTTTTACTAATGTAAATATACATTATCCCTGAGGGACATGGGCTGTATTTTATTTTCAAAACAATTCGAGGTGGGGGCGACAGGGAAGGCATAAAAATAATAGGCTAATATAGGCAAAATATCAAATTTGTCATGCGAGGACAACACTAAGCTCATTTTAAGCCCCTTGACCCAAAGAACAAATCTCGGTAAGCCCTGTGGGCCCGAAAACTATGTTTCACGGCCCTGAAACCGACCATTATGGAGATATTGGCTCCACACTACCCTGCTCTCGGAATCGGATAAGGAAATGAACTGCCGTAACCATGGCAACGCCAGCTCCAGGGTTCTACAGCAGCGCGATTATGTGTGTATGTTTGGGCATAGCTGCCAACCAAAATTTGTATACATAATCCCTGAGCATGTCTACAATATATCTCCAAAAATTAACATGTTACAGATGTGAAGTGGTATTTATAATCTCTTTTAAAAATAAAGAGATATGTCTATTTATTTATTTATTTATTTATTTATTTATTTATTTATTTATTTATTTATTTATTTATTTATTTATTTATTTATTTATTTATTTATTTCATGCCTTCATTTGTGGCGAAGTTAAGGCTCACGGCCCTCTCTTAACCACATATCTAATAAACTTTATAAAACAGAATAATGAAATAATATAACAAAATATAAATCCTAACCTCATTCATTCTTCCATTCATACTGCCATTCATACAAGCTGGTTATACATTTAATAGGTAATCTCGGCAAGACCGCTTGAAAGAAGCTAAGGAAGTGCAATTCCTAACACTAACTGGAAGGGAATTCCATAGCCTTGCACCAGACACTTGAAAGGAGCAGTTAAATGAAGATGAGCGATGCACAGGAATTGAGGTGTAGTAGTCGATCGTGTGTTGTGTTCATGAGAGGAGGAGAGTAAATTAAACTTTGAGGATAAATACTGGGGTTTAGATTCATTCAGCAGACGAAATACGAGAGTAGCAACGTGAAGATGTCGTAGTTTATCGATTTTTAACCAGAAGAGAAGTTCATAATAGGGGGAGGTATGAGTTGAAAATTTAATTGAAAATATAAACCTAATGCACGAGTTCATTGCCGTCTGTAATTTTAGTGTCTGTTCCATGGTGGCATCTATCATTACAATATCACAATAATTAAGTATGGGAAATATGATGGTCTGGATAAGTTTAATTTTCAAGCTTAGTGGAAGAAGTGATTGGCTAGTTTTGAGAGGGTGAAGTGACGAGTGAATTTTCCTACAGATGCTTGTTATGTGCTCACTCCAATCTAGTATCTCACTTATGATAATTCCAAGATTTTTTACCGACTTCTCTTTTTTGTTTTTGGAAAATCCACGTAGGAGGGGGTGGAGGAAGGGCTGATAAAGGGGTTGAATTCTTTTTATGCGGATACTTATATCTCAAAACCTGAAGATGTTACAGATGTGAAAATACGTATTTGTAATCTCCTTTAAAAATAAAGGAACGATTTTTTTTTTTACTTGAGAGAAGACGTTCTCACGTTTACAGTTCTATGTCGCTTGGTCATCTCAGCCCCAAAAGGCAATACGACAAACTTTGTGTACAAAGAGTTTCTGGGGTAAATGAAACTCAGTTTTTCAGTGAGGTTTTATACTTCAGGGATTTTCAGATAATGCCTTAGTACAGTACCGAGGAACGATTACTTTTATCAAATTACGAAATCCACGCGAAAAGCCGCGAGTAACTGCTAGTGTGTACATAAAGTTCACCGCAGATCGTACAGCACACAAAATTAACGTCTTTCCCATCACCGTCAACTGCAGGCTTGAATACCAACCAAATACGACTTTTAAGTTTAGGATCCGGTTCAGAAGTCTTGTATTGTGCGGTTTTTAGTTCGTTTGTTGTTTCTTTTTTTACTTCACGATTTTTTGCCGCTGTTTCTTTTCTTTTGGAATTACAGTCCACATTCGTTTCCGATAACAGGATAGACGGAGAAGTCAAACTGAAATTTGATCGGCTCCACTCGACCGTATTGCAACGCACTCCGGTAACACGCAGTACACTGTACACATTGAAGCAGTCAGCCCATAGAACTACCACAGCGCTGTCCTTGGCTCACCGCGTACGAATGACAGAGCGCTGCCCCAGACTGGCCCGTGCGATGACGTCACGGGCTTCGTTTGTTCGAGCCTTTCAAAGGCCATTGCAGTGTACTGCTGAAGCAGCTCATGGGCTGGGCCTCGCTGCAGGACTCTGCTGTATGCAATAAATTGTAGTCACCAAAATTCCAGGTAGAATAAGATGTTCGGCTTACTTGAATTTATAATTAATCCATCCAAGCTCCATGAGAAGGACTGATGACAATACTTACAATTAAAAGATACACAGGAATTTAAAAAAACTCCTTCCAAAAAATCTTCAAGACATATCACCCTGGAGTGATAATTTTGTCACCCAGGATCTACAAACACTCCCATCTCTTACATTTTCTTAATCAAATGATAGAAACTTGGAGCTCCCCAGAAAACGTGACGCTTCTCTACACACACAGACAAAAAACAAAAAACGGAACGTCACTCCATTGTCAACAGCTAGTTTAAACTCATTAGATGACTGTTCTGGTAGTTGCGCGACCAACCGCTAGATTGTGCTAAAGTACGGAGAACAACACCTATCGTTTAGTACTCAGCAT
Organism: Anabrus simplex; assembly: GCF_040414725.1. NCBI lineage: Eukaryota > Metazoa > Arthropoda > Insecta > Orthoptera > Tettigoniidae > Anabrus > Anabrus simplex. The sequence goes on from NC_090265.1 coordinate 1,300,006,157, forward strand.
AATAATTAATAAAACAGCAATACAGAAATGTAAGACACAGTGTATGAAATGGATAGGAAAATTAAATTGTGCCTTAACCCCTCAGCGTCGCAGCCATTTAAAGGGCTTCCTTCCCCGCGGCCGGATGAGATTTCAACTACGCGCGTCTGAAATAACATTGATTCACTTAAAGCGTTACTACAAGTATAAGAGTAGCATGATATTCACGAAATTTGAAATTCCTTATGATAGAACTATTTACATGCAGATAATTACATAATTTTTCACATTACCTTAGTAATTTAGTTTCGTGTGATAGAGTTCGAAGCATTCTTCGAGACAGAGACCCACGTCACACTCCTGGCAGCAGTACACCGACGTCTTCTTTTTGCCGTGTTTTGAACACACGATACAACGTCTCTGAGGTTTGGATTTCTCACTTTTTGGTGCTAATTTCCTGATAAAATGTCTTTCTTGCAACCTTGGAACTGTATTATCTGATGCGCGCCGGCCTTGAATGTTTCGTTCCCCGCCCGTGCGGGCGTATTTTGTAAACAAACCTTCTACCAGCTGAATCCGATAAGATAACTGCTTAATGCTTGTCTCTGTGGCTTGTCTGAATATTATTAGAGAATTTAGGACGGTTGCATTCAACAGTCTTTTGAACAGCTTTATATACCATTTAGTAGTTCTCTTTCTTTCTACTAAAAACATATGTAGTAACTGGTCCTTGAGATCAACGCCCCCCCCCCCCATGCCATAGTTGTAATCTATCGCGCATAAAGGCTTTACTGTTTCTTTCCCCCTCTTAGTAACACGTTTCTTTTTCTTCATTGTGGTATGTGGACACGAACGTAACATTTTTTTTGTCACACCATTTTAGCACAGTGACAGGCCCAGAATGCCTAGCTATTATTTCCCCCTTCTTAAGTTTTTTTTTTCCCTTTACTTCCTTGGGAACGTTTTTTCTGTTCAGTTTCAGTGTCCCAACACAGTCTGTTGAATGATGATGTTTTAGAGCCCTCGCTAATTCTGGACTATTGTAGTAATTGTCCATCCATAAGTTGTGTCCGCGGCCTAACAAAGGTTCTAACAATTTCAAGACAATTGCTGCAGTTTTCGGGGTTTCGGGTGTGATGAGAGTTGATTCAATGAGAGTTCCTTTCCCTGTGTATACAAGAAAACACCACAAATAACCACTACTTGACTCACACAGTTGGAATGTTTTTATGCCAAATTTTAGGCCTTTAGTGGCAAGTATTGCCGAAACGGGAGGCGTCCTTTCCACAGAGTCAGACTTTCATCAATAGCAATATTTTGCTGTGGTAAGTACAGGGACTGAAATTTGTTATTCAAATGACACAGAATAGGATATACTTTGAACAGTTTTGGAGGCCCTTGGTATGTAGACAAGATGTTGTTGTCTATAAAATGCAAAAACCTACATATCATTTCAAACCTGTCCCTACTTATGACATCTGAAAACCCAGGTGTTGATATTACCCTGCTCTTCGAAAAATAAGACCGAGATGTTGGCTTTTGTACAATGCCCATCAGCAGAAATAAAGCTAACACAGTATAAATTTCATTTACTGTGACAGGTGTCCAGGTTCGAACGGGTGACCGAAACGAAAAAAGATTTCCACGAGCATTTTGATATTGCTCCGCATACCTGTTAGTTTCTTTCACAATTAACTCTACTACGCTAATATCAAAGAATGTTTCAAAACATTCAACGATTTCACTGATATTTTGTGCACCACCTCTTGGTCCGAATTCACTGTTGAAAACTTCCCTCTGACCTTTGTAATTATCCATAGTCTTCCACACAAAATTTCCAAGTACTGGTTCCTCCTCATCGTCACTCTCATCATTTACCACTGCATCCGCCACAGCCAAATCATCTATTTCATTGTCACTGCTGCTAATACTGTCACTACTACCTCCGACTAAACTTTCATCTGAATTATACAATATTTCAAGCACGTTACTGTCAGTCAAACCACGGTTGAGCGCGGCGCGTTACACGGACTGATGAAGCTGCAGCGAGACCGAAGGCAGCAGTACGAAACTGAATGAGGGGAATAACATTTATGACGAAATAAACCAACTCGATACATATTTCAGATAAAAGGTTGAGACATCGTCTTTCAAATGTGATCTATACCATGCACAGTTGGTTCTCATATCGTATGACAGAAAGCAGCACTAACTGATGCCTACACAGAGCGCTCGTGGAGAGTTACGAAAATATTACAAGCCGAGAAATAAAGGTAAATGTAACAAATAAACCGCACTGTCACTGTACAAATAGAGCAAAGAACATCACGCGAAAAGACAAACTAGTCAGACCATCATTTCTTTATTTTATTCTGCGAGAAAGAATGAAGCAAACAGACTTAAAAGAAAAACAGAGATTAGGGCTCAGACTTACTTGACAAATATTTATCCTTGCAAAAACAACTACATTTTAACGATCTTCAATTCTTATTTTACAACACTGATAAACTCAAAAATATCCTCTTGGAAACAAAACAATATGCGTATCCATAACTCCAAAACTCTTCGCACTATAGCCGTAAATGTGAAACCATGTATGGGTCTATACCACGTATAGAGGTCGGCGCTGAGGGGTTAAGGCCAACCACATGATAACACATGTAACTAATGTTTACGGACACAAGACCAATGTTTTAAGACAAACATATCAGTTCCAAAACACATTACACAATGCATCAGCCCAACACTCCTGAATTGTGGCCATTTTGTTCGATGAACGTTCTATGGACAGAATGACGCTTGCCTGTCTCCCAGGGTCATCTGGCTTCAGTCCTATTGAACACAACTAGGATGCTGTTGATAGGAATGTGCGCTTTCTGGACTCTCATCTGACCAATCTCAGTGCATTGTGGGAGGCTATACAGTGGTCATAAGACCAGCCTGGCTCCCCGAAGCGGTGTGTTGTGGAGTCTACCTCACACTGCATTGTCGCCATCATCCGTTCGAAAGTGGGCGTTACAAGCTACTAACCAGATATCTCTAATTCAATTGCTCGTAAGCATAAGACTCCTCTGATGTGACCACAAATTTCCACTTTTGTCTCATCAGGTGATTTTCATATAGTTCCCTGATCTTTGTGTAATTGTCTGAAACATGACAAGTCTGTGATTTATGAATTCAAGTCTTGTGATATTTTTCCATATTCAGATCTTTGTTTATTATGGTATGGGCAGTTTTTAGCTATATCCTTAATTTATTTGGAATGATTCTTTTAGGTTGGGTTACTGCCGGAGACAAGGGTCTTGACCTTCATTATGTCTAGGATACATCTAGTAGTAGGTTGTGGGTTTAGCCCCCTTTTGTTTCCTTCACCTTTGGAATTCATTCAGTTTCATTCAACGCTAAGCTAATTCCTCTCTTTGACGCCACAAAACTTTGCTTCTTGCACAGTTCATTAATAGTAGCACAAATGTACTTTGCATCAGAAAGGGAATGAATTAGTCTGTTTTTTTTAGGCATTGTGAGAGCAATACACTTGGGACTGGTATAAAAACTAAACAAAAAATGGTTTGTTCATCCTGGAAACCCTGACCTTGACATATGCACCAGTCTCATTCGAAACTTGTTACCAGAGATTGGAAACAACCCTCTGTAGATGTAGTGAATATAATGAGGGGAAAGCCATCAATGTGAAAATGGCAGCATATGAAGATGGAGAATTGTCCCTGGCTTCTCTTTCTGTTGCTCCCTCTTCTCACACTGACCTGTCATTGTGTACATCTTATGTGTTCTTGTTGATCACTGGCACAACATTTAAAAAAATAATATAAATCCTAGTGTTTTTCAAAACATTTGAAGCCACCTACAGCCAGATTACAAGGTCTTTCCTCACATGTTAGTTGTATCCTTTTTGCTCTCAGTTTTCCCAAGAACCTAAGCACCGCAAAGATTTTGTATGAATTAACACGATCCTTCTCTTTCTCCCGAGTACAGTTTATAGGACTGTGGCAGTCCTGTAAAGGTTTAGCCATCAGAAATTTTCCAGAGACGCAGAGACTCAATAAGTAGTTCAGAGTAGAGTTTCTCTCAAGGACTGAATGTTTAAATGGTGTAATACCTTCAGAGAGTCAAGAATATTGTTAATTAGCAGCAAACTTCAGTTATCGAACCAACATTGACCATGCTAATGTGCTTATGTGGGAGAACAGATGCATCACTGTAAAAGAACTTTTGAATATTAAGTGTAAGTTTTGGTAGTGTAAAAGCTATTATTAAAAACAAAATAATTTCACTTAAAAAGTGAATACTTGATGGATCCCATGCACACTGACTGATGAACACACAGTTATATGCATGCAGGTAGCTAGTCTGAGAGACTAAAACCTGGATCCACTTTTCATTTCTGAGTCTTGACAGTCATCGAGAGAGTGATGCCATAGTAGTTTTCCAAGGCCCATGAAATGAGGAAGGAAAATCTTGGTTTGAAAAGTGATGGCAACATTCTGTTTGGAATATTACTCCCATAATTTTATCGGGAGAAGTGAAGAAGAGGGTCCATTCCAAGAGGAAATTGGGTTTCCGTCCTGAAGGAGATGCGTTGTTTCACACTCCCAGAGAAACCATGGACATCAGGCACATTAAGTGGGACCTCATGTACCAGCCAGCTCTCAGTCCAGATATAGTCCCATTTAAAAAAAAGTTCTTTATTTTTTGGTAGACTTAGAACATAAATGGAAGGAGTCAGGATAATGCATTGATCACAAGTGCTCTTGAATGAGAATGCATGCTACAAAAGACTTTTCAGACAGACCGAGTTGGCCGTGTGGTTAGGGGCGCGCAGCTGTAAGCTTGAATTCGGGAGATAGTGTTCGAACTCCACTGTCGGCAGCTCTGAAGATGGTGTTCCGTGGTTTTCTATTTTCACACCAAAAAACTGCTGGGGCTGTACCTTAATTAAAGCCACGACTGCTTCCTTCCCATGCCTGGCCCTTTCTTATCCCATCATCACCATAAGACCTACGGTATCTGTGTCTGTGCAATGTAAAGCTAATTGTAAAAGAAAATATATATTTTTCAGAAATAAAGAATAAAACATTTGCCAGAATGCTGGGAAAATCAATAGAAGCCAATGGTTCAGAGGATAATAATATGTTAAATAAGTAAATTTGTTGTATTTTCTTGGGAAAAAAAAAAAAAAAACCAGTCTTGATTATATTGAACTACTTTGTAATATCTCCATTCTGTGGCAGAGTTTCTAACTTCATTTATGTCCTGAATCACTGTAGTTTTTAAACTACTGTGAAGTATGCATTATATCCCTACATGTGTAACTAGATAAGAATTAAAATTGGAAAATATATATACACACACACACCACTTTCCTGATTTTCCTGATTATGTACTATTTGCCAAGCTTGGCCTCTTTAAATCCCAGGTTGATGCTAGTTGATGTCAGTATCAGAATGTGAACTTTATCTTCTATGAAAATGTGGGACAATTTTAGATTCTACTCATCATCATTAGTCATGTGTATGTGTCAACATTATTTTTATACAGTAGAATACCGTTGTTCTAGACTACCAGCATACTTTTATGTTTGTTTTTGTTTTCAGGTTGGTTTTGGTAAAAATGGTACTTTGTTTGCTTTGGAAGCTGGAAAAGTTGTGGTGACTTGTGAAAAGATTGAGCCAAATTGGGAACACACTTGGATCATGAGAAATTATGCAGGTCGAACCGGTCAAACCATTTATAAGAAATTTTTTAATGTAATACCAGATCAACAACATGGACGTTTCAAGCTTTTAGATAAAATATAGTTATGCCTGGATTTTATATTTCCAAATATTACTTGTGTGTTTTCATATTACATTTTTCCAGAGAGAGACTTATTAAACATATACTTTATTATTGTGTTTTCCCTAACTTTACATCTGATTGCTTTTTAAAAGAAAACATTGTTGTTCACTTAGAAAGCTGAAAACAAAAAGTTTGTATATGATGCATTTCTTAGGTTGTAGATTAATAATGTTATGTTATTGTATATGGAATTAAAGCAGAAGATTCGTGAAGTTCAACTACGTACTCAATCTTTTTCTTTTCAGCCTAGTTTCAGATTGCCAACATATTCTTTCCTGTCTCTTCTTTCTTCCCTTGCTTACATAATACAGTAATATATTACACTGGCGTAGCCAGGGGGGGGGGGCCCAGGGGGGCCGGGCCCCCCCCAAAATATTTCCTGAAACTAGAGCGAGGATTAGCCGTTGTTTTACGTACGGTACGAACAACTTAAAATCGTACGCCGAAATGTTAAATTAACGTAGCGACAAGAATCTATTAGAAGGGCTCAATAGGGACATACATAATTCTCCATATTTGTACTACTTGAATGAAAGGAAGACACTTAGGATTGTGATGCGCGAGGATATTTTCCTGTAGAGGCCTCAGTATTGGGAATGAAACCGTGTATCAACAAATGTCAAGACGTGAAGAAAGGGCCAGTTAGCAAGGGATTACTCAGTAGGGGGCCGGAACGTGACCACCGAGATAACGGGGGCCACGTCCAGAAACAGCTGCAAGCTTACAACATCGTGTCAGCTTTTGCAGATCGGTTCCAGGAAACAACAATGTCCTAGGGATCCTCGGGTTGTACCGTGGTTGAGAGGTGTGCTGTATTTGAGTTGCAGCGTTGGGAAGACTGTGACAGTATTGTGATCTGCACGTTAGTTCCTCATTTTGTGCCATATAAGTAACATTTTTTGAAGAAGGGACCGTTTTGTCACTGAAAAGCCAACACTATGTGCATCCTCGGTAAGTTATGAATTTTTTTTTTTTTTTTTTTTTAATTCTTACAGTGCCAAGACAATCGCGGATGCGTGCCTAAGTTCGATAGGTAGGCCTATATACTTTGTCAAATGCCCGGGGACTGATTGGAACCTCAAATGGCACCATCAAAAGTGCGGGTAAATACTTTATAATTGGCGGGCATGATAACTCAGTTCCAATGCTTCTATCTTCTCATCAGGACGGCCCAGGCTTGAATCGCAGTCGATACATGAAACACGTTTAAAATGGGAAGTCACGTTCTATTGATACGGATTCTACTTAAAAACTAGATCCCGTCCCTTACCTTTCCTTATACTTTTGAGTCAGAACCGCATCATTTATGGTGGTGTATTTTGAGTATCCAACCATTCTTCGGACTTACCTTGTACCTTAAATGGTGAGTGGATGCAGTGGCGTACCCACAAAATAATTTCAGTGGGTGGGGTGTAAGTCCAGGCCAGTAGTGTGGATACAACTTTCCCTTGGAAGGGGTTGTGAAAAGATTTTTTATTTTTTATTTAGAATTTGCTTTACGTCGCACCGTAGGTCTTCAATGGCGACGATGGGAAAGGAAAGGGCTGAGAGTGGGAAGAAGCGGCCGTGGCCTTAATTAAGGCACAGCCCCAGCATTTGCCTGGTGTGAAAATGGGAAACCACAGAAAACCATATTTAGGGCTGCCGACAGAGGTGTTTGAACCCACTATCTCCCGGATGCAAGCACACAGCTGTGCGCCCCTAACTGCACGGCCAACTCGCCCGGTGAATATGAAAAGAAAGCCGGTCCTACCGAGTGCGGTGACGGATCTTCAGTAGATATTGTTGGTTTTGATTGTTACCATGTACAATCATAGCTTTTGTACTTTTAACATAAACCGGCTGCATTATTGATAATATCGTTCTTCGTTTGTGAGGAAGTAGAATCTTCATTTAATTTGTCTTAAAAAAAAAAAAAAAAAGGAACCACTTTGGTACTACACCCCGTGAAGGTGACTACCTTCCAGGCCGTATATATTTCGATTACGAGAGACTCAAGGAAAACTCTACTGCACCCAAAAACAAGGCTGTATCCTCCCCATCCCATGCCTTTCTTAACTCTGTCAGTGCCGGGAGTCGAATGCAGGATGTCTTAAGTCAAATTCGAAAATAAGGAGACCTAAAAGTACCAGCCGGCCCACAGTGTACGGGTAGCGTGCCTGCCTCTTACCGGAGGCCCCGGGTTCTATTCCCAGCCAGGTCAGGGACTTTTACCTAGATCTGAGGGCTGGTTCGAGGTACACTCAGCCCACGTGTTTATAATTGAGGAGCTATCTAACGGTGAGATGGCGGCCCCGGTCTAGAAAGCCAGGAATAACAGCGGAGAGGATTCGTCGTGCTGACCACACAACACCTCGTAATCTGCAGGCCTCCGGGCTGAACAGCCGTCGCTTGGTAGGCGATGGCGCTTCGAGGCTGTTACGTCATGGAGTTTAATTTGGAAAAGTGAACAGAGAAGGAAGCGACACCCCTGCAAGGTTCCTTAGCTTCCAGCTAGTTCTTCTGTCCGGCCTCGTGCGTTTAGGACAGTAAGAAAATGCTCCTCATAAAACCTTTGTAAAAATACTAGCTGCATCTATTTATAACAATAATCACAAACGCCTCCTTTTCATGTGGCTCAGTTGGTTGAGTCGCTGTCCTTCTGTGTCTGAGTTCGCAGGTTCAAATCCCGGATTGGATCGGTAACCCTTAAAACGGTGTTGAAATGGCAACAGCTCAGTGTCGTTGATTTCTGGCACGTTAATAAAAATTATAGATACGAATATTAGCGTCACGAAACTCTAACTTTATACTACTATATTCTGTATCCCAGACTTGCGTGGAAAAGTAATTAACAATTTACTTTACGTCACACAGACACAGATAGGTCTTATGGCGACGTCGGGATAGGAAATGCCTAGGAGTGGGAAGGAAGCGGCCGTGGCCTTAATTAAGGTACGGCCCCAGCATTTGCTTGGTGTGAAAATGGGGAAACCACGGGAAAACATTTTCAGGGCTGCCGACAGTGGGGTTCGAATCCACTATCTCCCGGATGCAAGCTCACAGCTGTGTGGCCCTAACCGCGTTGGAAACTAACAGGACAAGGTAAACCCTACATAGCATTTGTTGTAAATTGTAGTTTTCTTTACCAACTAACAAAATATCTATACCCATACGCTTTACATTATTTATTTATTTATTTATTTATTTATTTATTTATTTATTTATTTATTTATTTATTTATTTATTTATTTATTTATTTATTTATTTATTTATTTATTTATTTATTTATTTATTTATTTATTTATTTATTTATTTATTTATTTATTTATTTATTTATTTATTTATTTATTTATTTATTTATTTATTTATTTATTTATTTATTTATTTATTTATTTATTTATTTATTTATTTATTTATTTATTTATTTATTTATTTATTTATTTATTTATTTATTTATTTATTTATTTATTTATTTATTTATTTATTTATTTATTTATTTATTTATTTATTTATTTATTTATTTATTTATTTATTTATTTATTTATTTATTTATTTATTTATTTATTTATTTATTTATTTATTTATTTATTTATTTATTTATTTATTTATTTATTTATTTATTTATTTATTTATTTATTTATTTATTTATTTATTTATTTATTTATTTATTTATTTATTTATTTATTTATTTATTTATTTATTTATTTATTTATTTATTTATTTATTTATTTATTTATTTATTTATTTATTTATTTATTTATTTATTTATTTATTTATTTATTTATTTATTTATTTATTTATTTATTTATTTATTTATTTATTTATTTATTTATTTATTTATTTATTTATTTATTTATTTATTTATTTATTTATTTATTTATTTGTTTGTTTGTTTGTTTGTTTGTTTGTTTGTTTGTCTGTTTATTAGTGCCTTCAGTACAGTGGCGAAGTTAGGGCTCCAGGCCCTCTTGTACACTTAACCACACACTAATCAAAATCTTAAATAAAATACTGAGATTCTTAAAATAGTTAAAACTACATAAGAATTTAAAATAAATTTAAATAAATTACTTACTAAATATTCGGTGGTGGGGTCATGTGAGCCGAATGGAGGAGGATAGGTTACCTAGGAGAATAATGGACTCTGCTATGGAGGGTAAAAGAAGAAGAGGTAGACCAAGACGACGATGGTTAGACTCGGTTTCTAACGATTTAAAGATAAGAGGTATAGAACTAAATGAGGCCACAACACTAGTTGCAAATCGAGGATTGTGGCGACGTTTAGTAAATTCACGGAGGCTTGCAGACTGAACGCCGAAAGGCATAACAGTCTATAATGATAATGTATGTATGTATGTAAATTAATATTAGAACTAATTAATATTAAAAACTCTTAAACATGGCTATTCCTCAGGAACGCACACATTCATATTTCAACCATTCAGTCAGCTGTCCTCAGCAGGTAGTCTCGGCAGGTGACCTTAAATCGTGATTTTAAAAAGCTAGTTTCTCTGACCTGAACTGGCAGGGAATTCCATAATCTGGCGACAGTCACCACAAATGATCTAATAATTTTATTTGTGCGGTGCAGTGGAATAGAAAGAATGGATCTAGAACGTGTATTAATGTTGTGAAATGATGATAAAAAGATGAATTTAGAAGAAATATACATTGGCTGACTTTCAGCTACCACTCTGATCACCATCGTTAAAGTGTGCAGCTGCCGACGTTTATCAGACATCAGCCATGAGACAGCCTGATAGTATGGGGTGATATGAAAATCGTACGGTACTCGATATTGTAAATAAATCGCAGGCAGGAATTCAGTGCTCGTTGAAGTTTAAGTGTTTCTTCTCTCGTCATGTCAACTAAAACAACGTCACAATAATCAAGAATAGGGAGAATGAGTGTCTGTATTAGTTTGGCCTGTAGCTCAAATGGAAATGCATTCCTCTGTCGTTTAAGAGGGTGAAGTACTCCAAAAATCTTTTTACGTATTTCTTTCGTTTGATCAGACCAATCAACTGTTACATTCATCATTACGCCGGGATTTTTAACCGTTTTACTGTAGGGAATAATGTTACCATTCAGTACGATAGGCGGGATTGCGACATTGTTTGAGAAGCTCAGTAATTTTCGTGATACAATTATAATTGTCTGAGTTTTTTTGCAGTTTAGTATAAGAGAGCTTCGTTGTGCTATACACTGAGTCGTCGGAGGTCCATGTTAATATCTTGTCTTGCAGTGTCGATATAGCCTATTTAAAGATCGTCAGCACAGAGGTCATGTGTGTTATTTCCTGTCACAGATGGTATGTCATTGATATAAATACAGAAACTTAGGGGCCGTAGAATACTGCCCTGTGGGGCAACACTAAGTTTCATTTTCCATTTAGAGGCCTTGTCGTTTACTGTTACACGCTGTTGACGGTTACTCATAATGTTATGTATAAAAGTAATAGGAATATCATATACACCTGTAGTCTTTGATTTAATCGAGTACAAAGCCTTTTAACCTGATTTTCTGTGACACTGTGAAATGTGAATGGCGGATTGGCTGGAGGGGAGGGCGGTGAGTCGGTGCAGTTAATTTGGGTAGGTTGAATATTTATTCTACTAAAGTAATCGTTCAGTTCGTCAAGTGGAATGTCAGGAGTTGTCTATCTCTGTTGATGTTTTCCTATTCCCAGAGCTCTGAGTTGGTCCCATGCGCGATTAGAATTTAAGTTGTTAGCTGAAATCCGAAAATATATGCATTTTTTAAATTTCTGATTAACTGCTTTGTGCGATTTCTTAAGATGCGATTAGATTCGAAGTCTGTGTCATCTAGGGTTTGTTTATAATGTCGAAATAACGAGTCACGGTGGGCCATCATTCTCTTGCCTTCATCATCTAGCCATGGACAAGAAGGACGAGAAACCTGTATTCGACGCGCGTGTGTGTTTGTGTGTGTATCTTTGCCGCATTATTTGTATAAAATGTCACTTCTTTATTGCTTACCACATGACCATTATTATTATAACATTACCGAATTTGTTCTAAACCAGAATATTGCATCCTTACTCAAAGTGTTTATTCTTGCATTCATTTCACTTCTACGCGGAATATATGAAATGCTGCAGTTATGTTGGGATGGGAGTAACGGAGGTAGCCGGGGGACGGGGTTGTCGTCCAAGGAGTCCAGACACCCCAGGAGTTTTAACGAAAGTTCTTTTATTGAGCATTTTATATATAATGTGCATTAATATTAGCTTCCGGAGTCCGACTCCTTGGCTGAATTATCAGTGTTGAGGCCTTCGGTTCAGACGGTTCCGGGTTCGATTCCCGGCTGGGTCGGGGATTTTAATCGCGTCTGAATAATTCTTCTGGCTTGGGACTGGGTGTTTGTCCCAACGTATTCATATTCAGACAACATACTACATTACCAACCACCAAATAAACACACAACACTGGTTACATCCCTCTATATGGGGTTGGCGTCGGGAAGGACATCCGGCCGTAAAACAGGGCCAAATCCACATGTGCGACACATTTCGCACCCGCGACCCCACAGATGTGGGAAAAGTGGGGAAGAAGAAGAAGGAAATTACTATTAGCTTCCGGAATCCACACGAATCCACCACTCTTACTTGGATCCAAGGACACTCATTTCCTTTTTCGGTATTCTACACCACCTAAACTATGGAAGTTTGGACACCTATCAAAATAAAATTCTGGATGAATGGGCCCCCCCCAAACTGAAATCCTGGCTACGCTACTGATATATTACATATCAATCTAGTTTCCATTTGGGAAACAGTGGTTTCGAATCCCACTGTTAGCAACCCTGAAGATGGTTTATGTTGTTTCCCATTTTCACACCAGGCAAAAGCTGGGGCTGTTCCTTAATTAAGGTCTTGGCCACTTCCTTCCCACTCCTAGCCCTTTCCTTTCCCCATCATCGCCATAAGACCTATCTGTGGTAAAAAAACAAATCTATCTAGTTTTAAAAATGTGTAGGGAAGAAGCGAGACTTGTCTAGATAAATAGTACATTGGAATAATGGATTAACAAAAAGGACATCCTGTATTTCAATAATATTTAAACATCTGAGATAAGGAAGTAATGTTATAAACTGACAAGTCCTCTGAAGTGGATAGATAGAAATCAGACTGAAAGGGGTTACATAATGATCGAAGGAAAAACCTAAAGGGATGACCAAATTAGGACTTCAGAATGTTTAGGCTTGGGTAGCAAACACAGGAATGGGGATAGAATTATTTGGCTGTCTGCATGTTGCTGCCCTTGTACTATGACATCTTAAAAATTACTGTTTTGAGGTGGAGTATTTAAACATTTAATTTATATGCCATTATTCAGGAAACATGTTATAAAAGCATGAAGGCATCATTCTGGAGTGTAAACAAACTGGAATTCAAGATATCTTAGGACAGAACCAGAATAAGTAATAGCTATGCTGTATCTTTGTTTATATATCAAAATTTCATTTTTTTAAGATGTCTTAATATTGAAAAAGAGCAACAGTGTGTTTCTGTAGTTCATCCATGTAAGGCCAAGACAGTCAGATGCAGTCACACTAAGTACGGTCAGTTGAGTATTTATTTAATGAATATTAAATAGAAGTTCTTATGCTGTTTAGCTCTATGATGAAGTTGTATTGCATTCAGCTTCATGAATGAAACATGAAGATTTTAATCATGCACTTAGTTTAAGTCCCCAAGATGTAGCTTTTGATAGATCATGGGAGGCTGCTGACAAAAAATGAGGGCAATTAGACTAGACAAATTATTGATTGAATGGGTGGCTACATACAGTGAAATGTCAATACAACAATAAGGGACAGACCAGAGAAAAATAATATTGTACATGGAGTTATTGTTATATCAAGGATTTAGCTGTGATTCATTCTAATTTTGACAGGTAAAGATCCTACAATTGAGCTACATTAATTACCTCAGTATTCATAACATTTAATTCCGACAAAGACGGAATTTGAGAACACAAAGTACAAATAATACACAAAAATAAAAACTAGATTAGTTTTCATGTTTGATCGTCAGCAGTGTACTGTTCAGTGTTGTTTACTACTCATGTATATAAAAAAAGAACACCTTGAAAGACTAGGAAGTTCATATTCACAGGACATGTTCACTAGTATATTCTGCAGAAACAATTAGCATTTCAGTCACCGAGATTCAGCATGTGTCCTGTTGCCTAGTAGGCACTGGGTCCTCCATGGACACTGATTTGTTCCATGCATGATGGCATTGACGCGTGCAAGGTGCGAATGGCGTCCTGGGGTATAGCCATCCATGCTGCATTCACCTGGTTCCACAGTACATCTTTGGTGGTTGGCATTGGTTCACAGCGCTGCACCTGTCGTTTCACCATATCTCACACATTTTCGATTGGTGACAAGTCCGGTGATCGGGAGGGCCAGAGCAACAGTCTGACATCTTGTGACTACAAGAAGGCACGTGTTCGTGCAGCAGCATGTGGTCACACATTGTCCTGCTGAAATATGGCGTCTGGGGTGTCATGCAGAAGGTATGGCTACGGGTCGCAGGATGTCATTCATGTAGGTCAAACTGGTCACAATGCCCTAGACATGCACCAACTGCGATTTGTGGTTGTACCCAATAGCACCCCACACCATAAGGCCTTCAGTTGGCGCGGTATGTCTTGTGCGAATGCAGTCAATGTGATGCCTCTCCCCCTGTCTGTGGCGAACCAAAATGTGGCCATCATTTTCAAACAAACAGAACTTGAATTCGTCCAAAAACACTATCTGCTGCCATTCCTGTCCCCAGTGACGTCGTTCCATACACCATTGCAGTATAGTATATTTATGCACATTAGTCAAAGGTAGGCGGAGAAGTGGACGATGGACGACACGCCGGTAACCCAGACCGTAATAAACGGCGACGGACTGCCACTCTAATAGTGTACAATGTGTTACACTGTTGTGCCAGAGCCGAGGAGGATGCAGATCTGTCCTGCAATGCCATTCGGATGAGATGTCGATCTTCTCGGGGGGGGGGGGGGGGGGGTTCTGGGTTCTGGGTGGTGCGACCGGACCCATCTCGTCGTGTTATACGGCCTTTTGTGAACCATTCTTTACACATCTGTTGCACTGCTGATGCACTTCGTCCCACACGAGCAGCAATTTCCTGGATGGATGCATCACGTTCTCTCATGCTAATAATGCGCTCTCTTTCAAACTCATTTGACGGTACAGTTTTCGCATATGATTGCAAGGCATCCTGCAGGTCTGCTCAAGTCACACTGATCCATTACCTTCGGTTTATAGAGACAACGAGAGCCGCAGGCACATTTTACCAGTCGCTGGTGGTGTGCCGACATATCGATGTGAACCTTGAACCTGAGGGCCGACATGGTTCAAATGTTAATCATTTCTTCAGAACATACTAATATACATGTCCTGTGAATATGAACTTCCTATCGCTAGTCTTTCAAGGTGTTCTGGTTTTTATGAACATGTGTGTATGCTAACTCGTTTATGTTCTGTCTGATTAAACTTGTTTTGCACATTTGCAAAGAATCACAATATTCAGAAAATAATATTGTTAGCACTGCTCAACACTATTGCAAACGTAGGACAACGATGTAACTAAGGCAGACTATGAGTGTACATGATTTCTGACTATTGTTAACGAGCCTCTCAGGGCCGCTAACCTAACATCCTTAATAAATTGGTTATCCAAATTAAATTTTTGCAAAAGTTGGAACTTGAAAATAGGTGCAATGAGTATGGTATGAAAATTAGCCTTTCAAAGACTAAATTGATGTCAGTAGGTAAGAAATTCAACAGAATTGAATGTCAGATTGGTGATACAAAGCTAGAACAGGTCGAAAATTTCAAGTATTTAGGTTGTGTGTTCTCCCAGGATGGTAAAATAGTAAGCGAGATTGAATCAACGTGTAGTAAAGCTAATGCAGTGAACTCGCAGTTGCGATCAACAGTATTCTGTAAGAAAGAAGTCAGCTCCCAGACGAAACTATCTTTACATCGGTCTGTTTTCAGACCAACTTTGCTTTACGGGAGAGAAAGCTGGGTTGACTCAGGATATCTTATTCATAAGTTAGAGGTAACAGACATGAAAGCGAGAATGATTGCTGGTTCAAACAGGTGGGAACAATGACAGGAGGTACTCGGAATTAGGAGTTAAAGGTAATTTAGGAATGAACTCAATGGATGAAGCTGTACGCATAAACCGGTTTCGGTGGTGGGGTCATGTGAGTCGAATGGAGAAGAGAAGTAGAGGGAGACCAAGACGACGATGGTTAGACTCAGTTTCTAATGATTTAAAGATTTCATTTATTTATCCGTATCAGAAGCAATACATCATATAAATTATTAGTTAAGAATGAAAAATAAAAAAATAGGCCTAACTGGTAAAAAAACATACTAGAAGTACATTCAAAGTAACAATTATATCATATCGGACCAAAATTTGGCAAGATCTCGACCATTTATTGTGGCCTTCACTAAAACTTGCATGGTGCAAACGAGAGGGCAGGAGTTGCAATTAAGGACGTGCGCCATAGTTTGTTCTTCTCCGCAGACACAGAGGGTGGACTCTTCACATAGACCCCACTTCTTCATATTGTTCTTAGATCGACCGATCCCAGACCTGAGCCTATTCAGACTCTTCCATGTAAACCACGACTCTTCATAACCGGCTGGAAGAGTTTCAGATAGATCCATCCATCGATTAAGATGAAGGTTTCTGGATCTCCAGGAAGTTAGTCTTGATGATTGAGGTGACTCCGAAAGGCACTCAGTAGAATGAAGAAAACTTCTCTTGATTTCAGTCGTTGTTGAGCCGGTTGATAATCATGTACGGTAATGAATGTGTTTGTGAAATGTCTACTGTAGATTTTTCATGTTTGGCAGCTACTTCACGTCTAATATCTGGGGGAGCAATGCCAGCCAAGCAATATACCTTATCACAAGGTGCAGATCTTAGGCAACCAGTTATAAGCCGGCAAGTTTCATAATAATAATAATAATAATCATAATAATAATAATAATAATAATAATAATAATAATAATAATAATAATAATAATAATAATAATGTTATTTGCTTACGTCCCACTAACTAATTTTACGGTCTTCGGAGATGCCACAAGTTTCATTTAAAGCAATATCCACCTGTTTGGCATGACATGATCTATACCAAACAGGGCATGCATATTCTGCTGTAGAGTAGCTCAGTGCTAAAGCAGTAGTTCTCATTGTTTGGGCTTGCATTCCCCAGCTGGTACCGCATAACTTGTGAAGAATGGAATTTCGCGTAGATACTTTGTGTTTTGTGTTAAGACAATGTTGTTCATACGTGAGTGCACGATCCAGAGTCACCCCTAGATATTTAGGTGTTGAGCAATGATCCAAGAGAGCACCTTCCCAGAAAATCTTTAGTTTTCTTCTTGCCTGCATATTCTTTAAGTGAAAAGCGCAAACTTGCGTCTTTGAGGTGTTAGGCTTTAGATGGTTTTCTCTGTAGCATGGACTCAGTTCATCTAAGGCTTCCATTAGTCTCCATTCAACACTCTCAAACTGATCACCCTGGGTGACAATAGCTCGATCATCTGCATAAATGAAGGTTTTTGTTCCTTTTGGCAAGGGTTGATCATTCGTGTAAATATTAAATAATATTGGATACAACCTCCTCTGCGAACCATGTGACCTTGCCGCGGTGGGGAGGCTTGTGTATCCCAATGATGCAGATAGCCGAGCCGCAGGTGCAACCATATCGGATGGGTATCTGTTGAGAGACCAGACTAACGAATGGTTCATCGAAAGGGGGGGTAGCAGCCTTTCGGTAGTTGCAAGGGCGGCAGTCTAGATGATTGACTGATACGGCCTTGTAATAATACTCAACATGGCTTAGCTGTGTTGATACTGCTACACGGCTGAAAGCAGCGGGAAACTACAGCCGTAACTACGTCCCGAGGACATGCAGCTCCCTCTGTATGAATGATGTACTGATGATGGCTTCCTCCTGGGTAAAATATTCCGGAGGTAAACTAGTCCCCCATTCGGATCTCCGGGTGGGGACTACACGAGAGGGGGCGATCATCAGGAAGAAGGATACTGACATTCTGCGAGTCGGAGCGTGGAATGTTAGAAGTTTGAATCGTTGTGGTAGGTTAGAGAATCTGAAAAGGGAGATGGATAGGCTAAAGTTAGATGTAGTTGGTATAAGTGAAGTACGTTGGCAGGAAGAACAGGATTTTTGGTCAGGCGACTACCGAATTATCAACACGAAATCAAACAGGGGAAATGCAGGAGTTAGTTTAATAATGAATAAGAAAATAGGGCAGCGGATAAGCTACTACGACCAGCATAGTGAAAGAATTATTGTTGTCAAGATAGACACCAAACCAATGCCCACCACAATAGTGCAGGTCTATATGCCTACTAGTTCAGCGGATGATGAAGAAATCAAAAGAATATATGAGGAGATAGATTTAATTCAATATGTAAAAGGTGACGAGAATCTAATTGTGATGGGAGACTGGAATGCAGTGGTAGGCCAAGGAAGAGAAGGTAGTACAGTAGGAGAATTCGGATTGGGACAAAGGAATGAAAGAGGAAGTCGGCTGGTTGAATTCTGCACTGATCATAATCTAGTCCTTGCCAATACTTGGTTTAAACACCACAAACGACGGCTGTATACGTGGACGAGACCTGGAGACACTGGAAGGTATCAAATAGACTTCATTATGATTAGGCAGAGATTCAGAAACCAGGTGTTGGATTGCAAAACTTTCCCAGGAACAGACGTGGACTCTGACCACAACTTGTTGGTCATGAAATGCCATCTGAAGTTGAAGAAATTGAAGAAAGGAAAGAATGCAAAAAGATGGGATCTAGGCAAGTTGAAAGAAAAGAGTGTGAGAGATTGTTTCAAGGAACATGTTGCACAAGGACTAAATGAAAAGGCTGAAGGAAACACAATAGAGGAAGAGTGGAGAGTCATGAAAAATGAAGTCAGTAGGGCGACTGAAGAAATGTTAGGAAGGAAGAAAAGATCAACTAAGAATCAGTGGATAACTCAGGAGATACTAGACCTGATTGATGAACGACGAAAATACCAGAATGCTAGAAATGAAGAGGGCAGAAAAGAATACAGGCGATTAAAGAATCAAGTGGATAGAAAGTGCAAGGTAGCTAAGGAAGAATGGCTGAAGGAGAAGTGCAAGGATGTCGAAGACTGTATGGTCTTGGGAAAGGTAGATGCTGCATACAGGAAAATCAAGGAAACCTTTGGAGAAAGGAAATCTAGGTGCATGAATATTAAGAGCTCAGATGGAAAGCCACTTCTAGGGAAAGAAGACAAAGCAGAAAGATGGCAGGAGCATATCCAACAGTTGTATCAAGGTAACGATGTAGATCTTTTTGTTCTGGAACAAGAAGAGGCTGTTGATGCTGATGAAATGGGAGACCCAATTTTGAGGTCAGAGTTTGACAGAGCTGTGAGTGACCTAAATAGGAACAAGGCACCTGGAATTGATGATATTCCCTCTGAACTACTGACTGCCTTAGGAGAAACCAGCATGGTAAGGTTATTTCATTTAGTGTGCAGGATGTATGAGACAGGAGAAGTCCCATCCGATTTTCGGCAGAATGTTGTCATACCTATTCCCAAGAAAGCCGGTGCTGACAGGTGTGAAAACTACCGCACCATTAGTTTAGTATCTCATGCCTGCAAAATTTTAACACGTATTATTTACAGAAGAATGGAAAAACAAGTTGAAGCTGAGTTGGGAGAAGATCAATTTGGCTTCAGGAGAAATGTAGGAACACGTGAAGCAATCCTGACTGTACGTCTGATCTTAGAGGATCGAATCAAGAAGGACAAGCCCACGTACATGGCATTCGTAGATCTAGAAAAGGCATTCTTTAATGTTGATTGGAACAAGCTATTTATGATTCTGAGGATGATAGGGATCAGATACCGAGAACGAAGAATTATCTACAACCTGTATAAAAATCAGTCTGCAGTGATAAGAATCGAGGGCTTTGAAAAAGAAGCAGCAATCCAGAAAGGAGTGAGGCAAGGCTGCAGTTTGTCCCCTCTCCTTTTCAATGTTTACATAGAACAGGCAGTAAAGGAAATCAAAGAGAAATTTGGAAAGGGAATCACAGTCCAAGGAGAGAAAATCAAAACCTTGAGATTTGCCGATGATATTGTTATTTTATCTGAGACTGCAGAAGATCTCGAGAAGTTGCTGAATGGTATGGATGAAGTCTTGGGTAAGGAGTACAAGATGAAAATAAATAAGTCCAAAACAAAAGTAATGGAGTGCAGTCAAACAAAGGCAGGTGATGTAGGAAATATTAGATTAGGAAACAAAGTCTTAAAGGAAGTAGATGAATATTGTTACTTGGGTAGTAAAGTAACTAACGATGGCAGAAGTAAGGAGGACATAAAATGCAGACTAGCACAAGCAAGGAAGAGCTTTCTTAAGAAGAGAAATTTGCTCACTTCAAACATTGATATCGGAATTAGAAAGATGTTTTTGAAGACTTTCGTGTGGAGCGTGGCATTGTATGGAAGTGAAACATGGACGATAACTAGCTCAGAAAGAAAGAGAATAGAAGCTTTTGAAATGTGGTGTTACAGAAGAATGCTGAAGGTGAGATGGATAGATCGAATCACGAATGAAGAGATACTGAATCGAATTGGTGAGACGAGATCGATTTGGCTAAATTTATAATACCAATATAAATGGTCCGTTATTGGACATTATAAATTTTCCAGCTAGCTCATTCTTGGTTGCCAGCGTTTCGCCCTCGTGTGCTAGGGTGGGCTCATCAGTTGGTACCTAGCACACCTACCAATACGCTGGCTAGTGCATACCGTGGAGGCCACTGCGTAGGCTAACTGGAGCCACCGGCAGTGCCAATGCACTAAGAGACTTTGTCTCATCACCAAAAATTGATGCCTGCTTGGCCATCAGATGATATAGAGGGCGAAACGCTGGCAACCAAGAATGAGCTAGCTGGAAAATTTATAATGTCCAATAACGGACCATTTATATTGGTATTATAAATTTGCTCATTCAGGACAAATATTTCAGATTCCCTATGGGAATCAACATCTATATCATCTGATGTCCAAGCAGGCATCAATTTTTAGTGATGAGACAAAGTCTCTTAGTGCATTGGCACTGCCGGTGGCTCCAGTTAGCCTACGCAGTGGCCTCCACGGTATGCACTAGCCAGCGTATTGGTAGGTGTGCTAGGTACCAACTGATGAGCCCACCCTAGCACACGAGGGCGAAACGCTGGCAACCAAGAATGAGCTAGCTGGAAAGTTTAAAATGTCCAATAACGGACCATTTATATTGGTATTATAAATTTGCTCATTCAGGACAAATATTTCAGATTCCCTATGGGAATCAACATCTATATCATCTGATGGCCAAGCAGGCATCAATTTTTAGTGATGAGACAAAGTCTCTTGGTGCATTGGCACTGCCGGTGGCTCCAGTTAGCCTACGCAGTGGCCTCCACGGTATGCTCTAGCCAGCGTATTGGTAGGTGTGCTAGGTACCAACTGATGAGCCCAACCTAGCACACGAGGGCGAAACGCTGGCAACCAAGAATGAGCTAGCTGGAAAATTTATAATGTCCAATAACGGACCATTTATATTGGTATTATAAATTTGCTCATTCAGGACAAATATTTCAGATTCCCTATGGGAATCAACATCTATATCATTGGCTAAATTTGACGAGAAGAAGAGATAGAATGTTAGGACACATCTTAAGACACCCAGGACTTGTTCAGTTGGTTTTTGAAGGAAGTGTAGGTGGTAAGAACGGTAGGGGTAGACCAAGGTATGAATATGACAAACAGATTAGAGCAGATGTAGGATGCAATAGTTACGTAGAAATGAAAAGGTTAGCACAGGATAGGGTGGCATGGAGGGCTGCATCAAACCAGTCTATGGACTGATGACTCAAGCACACATTGGATACAAAACACTACCTTGGGGTAGGCCATTCCTGAGGTTCTTCCAACGACTATGTCGCCCTTGGAAATCTACAAAGAATCTTCGATTTTCAAGAAGACATCGAAGAAATCCAGTCACCTTCTTGTCCTTTGTCATCTTATAAAGCAGGGCCTCTCAAACGCCCAAAATCTCACGCGTGCAGAGCGAGGCGCAAGAGCTCCGTGCACTGTGCATCGGTGCCGCTCGGTATGGCTCGGATCAACGCTTCGTCTCTGGGCTACTCGGCTATACTCGGCTCAACTCAGCCCGGATTTGGAGCGCTACGGCGCAAGTGGGGGAGAGGGAGACAGGCGGAGCGAGCGAGAGAGGCGTGAGGAAAGAGAGAGTTAGCGCTATTGCTCCAAATCGAGGAGTGGGGGGTCTGCACTCTGGTCAACCAAGCCAAGTCGTCTTTTGCACCGTGCACAGTGCATGCACCACGCGCATGCACCCTGAGAGGCCCTGTTATAAAGTTTACTCAGCAGAATTTGGTGACTAACTCTGTCATAGGCCTCAGTTAGGTCGATGAAGACTGCTCCAGTTATTTTCCGATTTTCAACACCATCTTCAAAATATTGGGTCAAATGGAGGATTTGTGATGTGCAGTTCTTCCCTCTTCTAAAACCAGCTTGTTCTGGAATCAAAAGTGGTTCAACTATTTTTGTAAGCCTTATCAGAATCATTCGTTCTAAGACCTTGTATAAATGACAGAGTAAGGAAATTGGTCTGCAATTTTTAGGAACATGTGGATCTTTTCTTGGTTTGAGGAATGCTATAACTCTAGATTTCCTCCAAATTTTGGGTAATCTGCATGTTCGAATGCAATTGTTAAATTGATTTAGTACCCATTCTCTAGTAACAGGTCCAAAATTCTTGATTTGTTGAATACAGATTTCATCTACACCAGGAGCCTTTCCGTTTTTATTGATATTTATAGCATCATTCAGTTCTGCCATGGTAAAGGGATTAGAAAGCATACTGGTCTCTGGTATGAATTTTGTCTTAGGAACATCCACTTTTGTTTTAGAACTGGAGCTTACATACTTGCCATTTTGGACGAGTTGGTGAGCAATTTGGTTTGCAGATACGTTACAAAGAGATGATGCTTTATTAGGATCATTACTGAGACGCCTGAGTAGCCTCCAGGCCTTCTGACTACTATCCGTGTTAACCTCTTCCATCAATTTTAACCACTGTTCTCGTTTAGTCTCTGAAATAGCAGAGAGAAATTGTTGTCCGCTTGCAATAGTTTCAGCACTAAAAGGATCCCTTTCATACAAATTGAAGTAGTTTTTCAGTAGGGCAGATGTTTCCTGGCAAATACCTTGTATGTAATTAGTTCTGCATCCTCTTGGAATGGCTTATTTAGAACACAATCTAATAGCATCACTAAATTGGTCATATGTCTCTGGTATGGGACTGATCATACTCATCTTTTTATCTAAAGAGGAAGAGGTATAGAACTAAATGGGGCCACAGCACTAGTTGCAAATAGAGGATTGTGGCGACGTTTAGTAAATTCACAGAGACTTGCAGACTGAACGCTGAAAGGCATGGCAGTCTATAATGATTATGTATGAATATATGATACAGTATTATTTTGTTGATATACAATATTACAAAAGTGGTACCTATTTTATTACTGTAGAAGCAAACTTAGTACAGAAACTTTCAGGAAGTGCCTGACTGATAATGGTATAAAATCGAATACAATGGAAAGTTCAGCTGTAATAAAAGCTTATTGTACCAATTTTAGCAGCCCATAGCAGTAATTATACACGTTATTGAGTCTAGATATATATTGGTATAATAATGAATACGACTGGAAACTCAACTATAAATAATTGTTCATTATTCTACTAAGTTTAGCTGTCCTTACATAAAGTTAAATCTTTTTGTGGGTATGATGTAGAAATCTGTTAAGCACTAATGTAAACCACAATAGGTACATTGGACCTAGCACGTGGCTTTGCATTTACAGTCGCAGAGCTGCGAGCTTGCATTCGGGAGACCATGCGTTTGAACTCCACTGTTGTCAGCCCTGAAGAGGATTTTCCATGGTTTTACATTTTTACACCAGGCAAATGCTGGGTATGTACCTTAATTAAGGCCATAGGCACTTCCTTCACACTCCTAGCCCTTTCCTAACCCATCGTCGCCATAAGACCTATCTGTGTCTGTGCGACATAAAGCAAATTAAAAAAGAATCCGTACATTGGATGAATGATGCATTCGTACAGTTGGGAGTTGAGTGACATGAGCCTTCCGCTTCTGAGATAACATTGTTAGGAGCATGGAAGGCATGACGTTCAACTGGAAATGTAGCATTCTTCCAGACTAGTAGGATTAGGTCGGTTCAAACACAGTGCGGGTGATTTGAAGTTTGCTGAATCAGCATGAGTCAATGACAACCGAACCTGATAGTCTCCATGGAGGAGCCCATTGGTCAGGTTAGTGACTGGTTTTGGGGGAAGAGTGGCCAAACTTCTCCTCATGGACCAGTGAAGCTGTACCGGTTCACCAAAAATTGCTAACCGCTGGTCCAGTGAGCATTTTCCTCGTCAGTCGGCTTTTCACACCAAAGTGAACTGAGTGTGTTCCCTCCCCCCTAGCTTGCACCTCCCACGTGGCAATCAAGCTACATCGCTTCGACATGCTGTTATCTCTAAGAAGAGAAAGAGACAGCAGGGAGGATTTGAAGAAAGTAAAGGAAGTATTTGCCTGTCCCTGTGCTCTGCATGCTTACCAGGTCAGAAGATATGATGATGGGTGTTGTGTTGTATGTTGGGTATTCAGCCCGAAGGCTGGTTTGATCCTCTGCAGCTCCGCCAACAGCTGTTATAAATAGCCTAGGCGTCACTGAAGAGGCGTACTAGGGAAATGAGGAGTGAGGTGGTTTCCCGTTGCTTTCCTCACCGAGCTAGCCGTTGCTATTACATATCAGTCTGCCAAGCCCACTGAAATGTATGCACCAACCGACCCTATGAGCGATATTTTCACACCATTCATAACAGGGACTGGCTGCATAAGGAATGGTATTACTAGCATCACTCATACCTCAGTCACTTTCATACTGTCAAAGCCAAGGATGAGACTGAGACAAGTCAATGAAAGTAACAAATTTGATATAGCCCATGCCAGAAGACATAGCGCACTGTAAACACTACATCTCGCCAGCAAACTTCATAATGATATGTAATCGGGTAGTAAGAGTCTGGGAAACACCACATACGCAGAAAGGTGTCTACATGTTAAACCTGACATATTGTATACCGGTATAGCACTTGCAAGTATGTGGGCTAAAAGAGTCCAGGTAATGTTAGCTAGGAACAAGTATCATGCACAAGTCAATATCCTGTTCCAAGCTGCTCCAATTATTCATTGGAGCTGGCACTGCTGTGGCTAGCGCGGGCCTTACCGGTTACCAAACCATGTACCTAGGTGACGTGCAAGCTATGTGGTGGCGGGCACCAGAATAGCGGTTGCAGCGTTCTGAAAGCCCACAGTTAACCTGCTGGTGGAAACATTGCAAGGGCTGCTGAGGGGGCATGTAGGTCTCACCTGACTGTCGCTTCCTGTTGAGGTCCTCTCCTGATTGGCTCATCATTCGACTGCCCTCCTGGCAGCCACGTGGATTGTGGCTGGATGGCTCTCTCCCTTTGGGCCGGCATCTTCTTCCTGGCGACGGTCTCTTCTCGACAGGGGAGGAGGCATCGTTCTGGTAGTGCCCTTCCTCCTGGTCTGTGGTTCGTGAAGGGACTAGCTAGTTGCTTTACGTCGCACCGACACGGATAGGTCTTATGGCGACGATGGGACAGGGAAGGGCTAGGAGTGGGAAGGAAGCGGCCGTGGCCTTAATTAAGGTACAGCCCCAGCATTTGCCTGGTGTGAAAATGGGAAACCACGGAAAACCATTTTCAGGGCTGCCGACAGTGGGGTTCGAACCTACTATCTCCCGAATACTGGATACTGGCCCGTGAAGGCACAGGCAGCCCTACTGCAGTGCTGGCTTCTTCCTGGCTGGCGGCGGTATTGGTAAAGGCTGGCATCTTTGTATTTTCCGTGTCCTGCAGGGCACACCGAGATGTCTGTATCGTGAAGGAGGCGCTGCTAGACCGCGAGGCCTGGGTAGATGCCTCGAAACGCCAGGGGGCGTCCGTCTCCAACTCCGTGCTGCTGTCCGCTGTCCGGAGCGTCGTCCTGGTTTGCGTCCGAATGTTGAGCCTTTCCTGGGTGGCTCGTGCTGGTGGCTGACGTTCCTTGCTGGCGGCCTTGGGCTTCTGCGTCCACTTCGAAAAGCACGGCAGGATGATGTGGGTCGCGAACCAGTAAATGGAAACAGCCGATTTACTATCAGTTCGATCAGACCGTCACTACTAATTTATTTTATGAAACGGTAAAACTTGTTGAGAAAACGGGATTTCGCCAACGGCCAAGCACTTGCTGAAAATGTTGGCGGGTTTTGCATACCAAGTTGCAAAAAAACAAAAAAAAAACAAAAAAAACAAACAAACAAACAAAACGCCACTAGCTTCGTCTACGGGAGAAAAGAGGAAAATGCGTTAGTATTAAGAACTCTGACTGGATCTCGCCTTTGTCTAAAGGAGGCCTAATGAATCCATCTTCCCAGTGCTTCGACATTGTTTGCGAACCAGTAAAAATATTTTCAAAGATTCCACGGAAATGTTGTAAAGAAGTGCCCAACAGCGATGAAGGAACTGATAGATATCATCAGACCTAAGTGTAGTGAAATCGACGACTTCGATGTTATGTGTTTTGCGAGAATTCGTTCTTTATTAAAATGAAAAAATAAAATAAAAAGAGAGTACTTAAGGGATCAGTGAATGAAAGCCGGACTAGACGTATTAGATTTTTTAGCAAGTAATTTAAAACAAACAACAATATTAGCACAGGAAAAGTAACAACATGCGGTATTTAATCTTTTGTATTTTATTGGGTTTAAGCGTTTTTATGTTTTATCTGTTAATATAAATTTATTAATTTTTAACATATTCTTGATTGTAAGCTTTGATTTATTTAAACTGTACGTGTATAGGGTACGTATTTTAAATTCTTTGAAACTTGGAGCTACAAATACTAACATTTCCAGAATTTTTAGAAAATTTAAAAAATGATTTTTAAACATATTAGCAAAAGGTTTCACTATTCTGGCTTTCAAAGTAGGTCTGCAGTATTTACAAAAGAAAACAAACAAAATAACAAAATATAGTTTTATGTGTTATCTTAGTGGTTTTCATGTGAAAATATGAATTTACAACGTAAACGTATTTGTGATAATGGAGATAAGTGGAGCGCTCGGCACACAAATTTTGCAGTAGGCTAAGTTAACAGCGCCTGGCAGACTGGAGTCCTCTGACGTTCCACGCTCCTGGCCGGCTGCGCGTGACACCTACCGTTTCTTCTAGTTACCGTGCTAACAAATGCTTCGACAATGCACTTAGTGTGTACTTAGAAGTACACTACTGCAGTCAAATGTTCTTATCGGTTATACTTAGAAGTACAAATATCCTGGCTGTACCGGTACTGATAAGCCCTAACGAGGAGAGAGGCTTAAACGAAAGGCACTTACATAGCCAGGCGCTATCGCGGTCAGTTTGCTCCTCCGAGTATCTTTTACGATGCAGTGGGAGTTAATAATAATGGCGTGTGGCCTCCGAAGAGGCCTGGCGCAGGTCTTTCGAGCTGACGCCGTATAGGCGACCTGCGCGTCTTTGAGGATGGGGCCCTACCTGTGATGAAATCTAATGATGAAGATGGCACACAGACCCAGCCCTTCGAGCCATCAGAGTTAACCAATGAATGTTAAAATCTCCGAGCCGGCCGGGAATCGAACCCCGGACCCGCTAGACCAAAGGCCAGCAGTCAGCACGCTATTCATTTAGCCATGAAACCGGACAGTGGGAGGTAGAGAGTGCGGACAAATACAGTAGAGACAGTACGCGACACTTCCGGATTTAGCCTTATAAAATGGGAGACAAGTCGCAAGTGGCGTGACCTGAATATTCGCGCTAAATTGAAGACCTCGGTGCAAGAAGGGGACAGCTCCACTATGTACTGTTTTTTTTATTGACATACATGAGGAAAAATATTCTCTCTGTTTGTGCGGAAGAACGATAATACAGCTCCAACTAATATTCCATAAGATATTAAAGGAAAAGTGTTGTAACAGTCTGTGGTTCGGGGGAAGAATGGGACAGCTCCCGGGAGCTATGCCATTCTTGTGCCCACCGCCATCTCAATCTCTATATACTGCCTGCTCTGTGCCGCGAGAATTGCGTTTACAACGACATTGCAGATGGCAGCACTTACCGCACCCAGAGCATATGTTGGTTAAATGAGAGTTCGTCGGTAAAGCCAATATAAAATGAAAAATAATCCTTAACATGTTACTAACTGAAAAAATAATGCACATAAAGAAACTTACATTTCACATATGAGCTTGGCTTAAGATATAGAAACGTAAAATATATAAAATCCTAACAGTTACAGTAAATATATTAGGATCATCCCCCTGCTGCCCAATGCTGCATGGTACATATACATTTCAGAATTTCCTCGACACGAGTAACGGAGCACCTTTTCAATCCTTTTCTTACTGTTATTTACCAGCATTGGACGCAAAAAAATTTCTATCACTATTTCACTGACCCTTTGTTCATAACCAGATTTCAGGATGCGTTTTACGACACATAATGCGTACGTTCGTCATGTCATTAAATACACCACCCAATCTTGCTGAACTAAATAGAGCTTCTATTGCGTCTCCAGAAAATCATCTAGTCAGAACATAAAATAACCGTTTTTATTACAGATAAGACACACATTCCACCATAAATTTCACAGTTAGCGAGACAGCATCTGCCGTCTCATTAGTCAGGCACTTCAGTTTTTCACGTTTTGATTCCAACCGAATTATTTTAACGTACTCGATGATATCATCATTCAACCATTATAAGTATTTTATTTGCTGGTGAATAGAAATGCACACAATCTGGATTGTTTTGCCGAAAAGCATTACAGTAATCATTCCTGAACTAAAAGAGGTAGATCGGAGACTTCTAAGCCTTTAACGAGGAAGTAGACAGCAGGACTAGAGAACTCAGATTACAAGTCGGATTACAAGAAAACACAACAGTTTATTCGCGAGAGCAGGCGATTTTACAATATATGTACCGCATACACCTTCAACATTGACCACGAAAACGAACTTATCACTGGTTCGGTCGTAGAGGAGCCGTACCTAATCAGCCATTTAATCAGCGATCACTGTTACACTCCTCTCTGTTGGTCTGAGAGTTTTACATTAAGCTCCAAGTCTTTCCTTCACTAAATGGGAAATCCCGACAAACACTATCAACATTTTCCATTTAGTTTACCTGTCCAGAGTACTTACTGACGGAGCTGACACTAGACCAGGAGTCCTGCCATATTCGTAACCGTTTGGGATAATATTCCCCACGCCACATAGTACCGCCTGTTTTGTTCTGACTGCCCGAGTTTTGTCTTGCGAAAATTATGAATTTAATTTTAAAAAACGGTCGTTTTTCCTTTCTATTTGGCTTCTTCCTTTACTTTATTCAGACGATCAATTGTCTTCGAATTGTCTCTGTAGTCTTTCAACTTAATTATGCTTAGTCATCACCTGTTATCTCACTCTCAGATTCTAGATCGGAGCCTCTAATGTCTGATTTTCTGATCACTGCTGTCATGCACTCGTTGGAATATTGACTTGGATTGATACATCGTTGTTCAAATTAATTTCGTACTCGTCATCCAATGTATTTCCTGCGGTTGAAGAGCTTGTTTTATCACAGATTTCTTCCGAAGAAATATCTTGTCGCTGTCTGGTCTTTCGTGGAGCTATTTTTCTGGTTTGAAGGTAATGGGGATAATTCGAAAACCGGCTGGGTATGCTCTCTATCTTCAATATATTTTTCTTTTAGTTTTATCTTTTAGCTATATCTCTAAAATTCAGGCTACAAACACGAGAATAATCGGATGGAATCCATTGCTTACCCTTGGTTGATCTTTGCCTTTATATAGTGTTAAGCCAATTTTCCCAAGTTCTTTACTTGGGGGGATAACAGGAATCCTCACACCTGAAGAATTTGGATTTCCTGCTTTGATATACAGAGAGGAACACAACAATTAATCCTTTTACAACCAGATACACACACATAAATGCTCGATGCAAACGCGCTAGAACACAATAACGTGGGTACGGAGATAAGTTGGGTGCGTTAGCTGGTGCCCCTAGCGGAGGTTCGTGACACTATGAGCTCACGCTGAGAAGCATGTTAACCGCATAGCGTAGAGCAGGCAGTATATAGAGATTGAGACGGCGGTGCTTGTGCCAAACAGAGTTCACTGTTTGGCCACTACAAGCGCTCGAGGTGTCAACAGTGAATACCTCTAGTCCTTTGTTTACTTCAGTACAAGCCTAACCTCAGCTTGATATTGTTTGTTCGTGTGTTTCAGTCATCAGTTTTTCCGTGATTCTGTGATTCAGATCCTGATTATGTTCCGGACAGTGACAGTGAGAGTGACAAAAGTTGCAGTAGTCCTGGGCCAAGTAATGTGAATAAAACAGATTCTATAGGTGGAGTTTCTAGTCAGGCTGAGGATGAATGTTCTAGTAGGCCTAAAGGTGTAGAAGTGTAGGCAAAGTACACCAAAGATATCATGTAGTGCAGTTCTTCGGCAAGTGTAGTGCCTTTAGTAAAAGATGCTTTCCTGCTAGAAAAACCAAATATTACTTTCTCCCTACCCGAATATGACAACGCTCTTTACCATGGGCCTTTGAAAATAAAACAGCGAAAGTTCGAAGATGTGAAGGAGTTAGTTGAAAAATATGTTCCCCCAGATTGCTTGTGGTTTTACAATGAACTGATTCAAGAAGATGATGCTAAAAGTAACTCTAGTGATGTAGAAGATGGGGATTATGATGACTAAAAAGAAATCCTGTCACATAACGAAGAAAGTAACTTAGTTTACTATTATCAAAATACATAAAGCAAACGTGTAACCTACTGTACTGTTTCCAAAATATATGATTGTTTTTGTCACAATTCTCTCCTTTTTTACCACAAAAACCAATAGAAACACATGTATTTGGAGCCAAAATAGGACAACTCCAACACATACATGAATATTTAAGCCGTATATTATATGAAGAATAGTTTTTACAAAATATCATTGAATTCCATTTTTAAGTGACAAAGTCTAAACTAATGAGAAATATAAAAATAAAATATTTAAAAATAAATTTTAAAAATGTTTTTCGTTGTTTCTGAAAAGTTTTGTAAAATGGAGCTGTCCCCTTCTTGCACCGAGGTCTTCAAATATCAACGGAAATGTATGTACGGAAATGTATATACAGAAATGGATAAATAAATTACGTCTAGAAAGAAAGTGTTACTAAGATATTAATTTCAAAGTTGCTAAAGCAATTCTGGATAAATGAATGAAGAATTATTTAACAGGTTATTATTTAAAGACTGATATTAGACATATAATCAAGATGTGAAATGGACTGCTGTGAAAGGGCTTGAACTTTCATTTATGCATTACGTTTTTAGCTTTAGCATTCCTCCCTGAACGTTCACGGCCAGATTTGTCTTTTTTCTCATTTAAAAGCATTGATCATCACATTAAAACACTTGTCAACATAAAATATCGGCACATTCCTTGCACACATGATTCAATGAATTTACATTTAAGAGCTGGACAATTTTCCTTTTAACTTGAAGCCTACTAACAGAAAGAAAATCTATAAATTTAGCCTCAAAAACATTCAAACTTCCCTATAAGCAATATTTGCCATTACATTATGGTAAAGCAAATTTGCATCATCATATTGTTTCAACAAAATTTTTACATTTCTTAAATCACCCATATTTTCTTCAGTACTTGACAACGCATTGCGGCATTCCAAATGGGGTAACTTGGAACACAACCAGCCACACACATATGCATATGTATTTTCCAGAATTAAATCAAACCCACAGATCACACTTACAACAACACATCGGTATTGACGGTTAACTGCTGCACTATACAATAAAATAAACTTATTATATTTTAAGTCAGTTAAAATGTGGGTCGCGCAGGTCAGAAGTTTAGAGAGTACTATAAAAATTTCTTTGTAACTGAAATAATATATATGAAAACAATATTTACTTACATTTTCTTGTCACGAGGGAAACGGAAGAAAGACCGCGAATTCTTCTGCGCTTCATAGTTATTGCAGCAAAACACAGCACATATCTTTCCACTCATATTGAGAGGAGATATAAAGGAATGACACACGCTACTATTTATTTATGTCAACTTAATGCAAACGCACAAATGACGCCAAAAACTTCACAAATAAGTACACGTGCTCTTATGACAGAATCAGTAACTCTCAGGTCACTCCGCTAGATAGAGATCTAATCGCTGTCCCTCGATATCTCGTAGAGTATCGCGTATTGTCTCTACTGTATTTGGTGCGGATATGAGAAGGTGGAGGGGGAGATAGAGAGCGCCACTATCGGTCGGTGGTGGGGGTGGGAATAGGGAGCTCAGCACCAACGATCAGAGTTCATTAGATGGCTGTTCGAGAGCAACATGTGTCTTAAGATGTTGGCATGGTCATATGTTTTTGGACGAGAGTGTGTGTTTTGAATGTTGACAACTGCCAAAACCATGTGTACATGTACAAGAGTTGTTTAGTTGGCTGATAGAGTGCAGGCCTAGTATGGCCAAACGTTTATGAGTGAGAGCGCGTATTTTAATATGGACAGCTGTCGGAACCCACGTATTCACGGGCAAGAGAGAGTTTTAAATGATTGGTAGAGCGCAGATCGAGCATAAGATGGCGTTTTTTACAAGCACATGCACATGCGTGACTGTAGTTTTATCGCGCGTTTTCAATTTGGGAAGTGAGGTAAATTAATGAGGAGATTCCAATAATACCGATTTGCTTGCAACTTATGTATTAAGGAGAATAACATTTAACATACAAAATATTTGTTAATATCTAATGCCAGATTAAACAGATTTGACCCATTACGTGAACCAATGACAGACAGCAAGTATTTTGTTCGTCTTGACAAGTGAACTATGTAGAGATCTAGTTTATAAGACAAAGTAGTACCCTAGAGGGATATCTTTGAAATTATTACGATAGTGTTTCTTTAGTTGAGTACACTGTATATATAGTATGAAATAATCCTCCTTAATACTTAAGTAGCGAACATAAAACTAGATTTTTGAGTTCAGCAATAAGAGAAAATCATAATAGAATGATAAGGATTCATCCCCTCTATCGCATAATATCTTGACAAAATTACCTAAGGAAAGTACATCAGTAAATTTTAAATATAGTAAGGACAAAGTCTAAAAAAGGTTAAAAGTAGTAGACTATAAGATGGACAAGGCTAGGCTAGGCAAGGCAAAAGTGAAAAAAAGCAATACGTCAGAATGACGTCATATATGTAAACATAAAAGCATCCTTATTTTACAATGTATAAAGCCTATAAACAATTTGAAAGCTGGAAGAATAATAACTCAACACCGACTCCTCGAACAACCGTAGAAGAACAAGGACTGAAGAATGGAGGTGAGCTCGTCGCATTTATATTGATTGAGGCGTAAGAGCAATTAAGGGTAGGTAGGGGCATCGAAAAATCTAGAATACAGTATATTGTAAAGCACTGCGTCAACAGGTGTCAGGTCGGGAAGAACTGCGGAAGTAGGATCAACACTCGAAAGGGAACTCGAAAGTGCATATCGAAACCGACAATTAAATTTCGAAAGGAGGATGAGGGAACCATAAGAAAGCAATGTACAAAAAGGTTATGTAAACGAAAGGTATCTACGAAATTTCACTGTAATACTTGTCCCATAATGGGACATAATCATTGCTTTTACACAAATAAAGTGAAAAATCTGCGGTAAATTAAGAAATACCGTCGTTACTAGAGAAATATCTAGAGAAGTATGTATACGTACTTACGGGCTGTATACAGGAAGCCCTTATGTTGTATTCCGCAGCTCGTGCCGTTTTTTGTTTCTTTCTAGAGGTCCTTGGCTAGCACCGACGAATGGGAGTCTTATGTCTGTGAATTCTCATTATCTTTGTCTATATGACTAGCGCGGGCAGTTTAAACAGCAAAATAGCATGATCTTTGGACCAATAAATATATTACTTTTTTTTGTTGAAAGGAAAACAGCGTGATCGCTGGGCCAATAAATATATCATTTAATGAATGCGTTAGGGCACAAAACGAATGAGCAACATGAAGAAAATGACACATAATTAATTCAAACAACTTCAGTGAGTAAGGACATCACACACGAAAGTGTTAGACAAACAAAACACATACGGAAGCGCTGTGACGTAGCAGAAAAAATAGTTGTAAGTTAGTAAAGTATGTATCCATATTATTCTCTACCAGTAAATATATTTCGTACTATTTAGTAATTTATCGCAGATCTTACACTTTATTTGAGTAAAAGCAATTATTATCTTCCATTTGGGACAAATATTGCAGTGACATTTCCTAGATACCTTTTGTTTATGTAACCGTACAAAAATGTAGCTACCATTTCCAGCTGTAAGGACCTGAAAACGACACGTAAATGTCTATAGGATTGCATACGTTAGCATATAGCTGGACGTGGACAGCTCTGGTGACCAGATGAAGCGAGGGCGTTACCTTGAACTTTCTGTGCCGGGCAGTTAACACATGTTCCATTGAGAAATAAGTTATGAATCCGGCTGATGTTCTAGAGTAAGCATTACGTTATTTCCGTGAAAAAGTTCCTCCTTTTCACGTGAAATAACTGCCTAGGGAAAGTTTTCATTCCCCTCCCCGAAAGGGAGGGGCGGGCTAACTAGAAGGTGACGCCTTCTCTCTGGCCAGGAGATGCGGCGGGGTTTGGTGATTTGATGGAGTTGGGAGAGTGAAATAACTACTCACTTCGGAAGAAAGGGAAATGAATCGACATGTGATCGAACTAATCGAAAATCATTCCACGGGTGCCAGCATTGTCTCGGAGTCGTGTCTGGAGAGAAATAGTGATAGTGATAGTGATTGATAGTGGAAGCAAGCGAAGCGGACGTGTGTTCGTGGTTGCTGGGTGGGGCAAGTGAAATGAGAATGTATATTGAACTTAAAGGGCGGTTATCGACCGGTGGAATAACTGCGTAATATACCAGGCATAGCGAGTAGAAGGTAGAAGTGTGATCTCTACCCTAGTTCATCGGTTCCTCCGCTAGGCCACTCTTTCAGCAGTAAGTGAACTTTAGCTTACAAGTCAGCATACGAATGAAAGACAATTATTGCATGCAAAATATTATGCTTTTGCTTATCATTCCAGAAGTCAGTTATCAGATAGTTTAGTTTAGGTAGACTTTGCGGTCTTAGAAGGTTTCAGTTCCTTTCTCATCTGCCTTGTTACAAAATAAAATCGACACTTCATATAATGTAACACAAGTTTAGGGATAATGTTCGCAACGTGGTCATCGCAGCATCCTAATTCTTTCGAATTAATAGTAATAGTGTTCAAACTGTCCAAACACTCGTAAAATATGTCGCCCCATAGACTATGTTCACAGGAAAGTTTTTGTTCCACTACACTTTCAACTTGCACGAACACATTAAAACTGTTCTTGAAAGATGGCTGAGGAAAGTGCTGCCAATGCTGTATATATTGCTATAGTCTATATAAATAAAGTTGTAAGGGGTCCGCTGTCTGTAATTTCTTTCGTTTTGCCAATTCTTCAGATATTTATCCGTTTTAGGCCAACTCAAGACCGAATCGGTAGTTTTTACTTTTCGTGTCTGTTTGTCTGTTCCACCATCACGTCAAAACGGCTGGATAGATCTAAACCAAACTTCATATTTAGAGTATACTCACCCCAGGGAAGGTTTCAATATGCATATCATTTTAAAATCTTTCAATAGACGGGGGGTTTATAGGAAAACCAGAACGGTTTTCCTCCATTTTCTCTTACACTACTGATTTTCTGTAAACTCCGTGGACCGTACGTGAAACATCTCTTCATTATAAACAACTTTTGTTATGTTCATAATTTACCTTACTCCTCACATGACAGAGAAAATTACTATTTTCTGCGGGTATCATGCTCTGCATTTTGTGACCGACGGACCGACAACGAACCTACAGGTTACCATGGCAACGTCTCTGACTGCTTGCCAGCAGGGAAGTAACGTATTGCCATTTTCCTCATCATGCTTTTAAATTCGTGGTTGTTCCTTGGGTAGAAGGCAAGAGAGGCGTCAATCGGCCTATCTGAGGATATTGGCGTAATATCGTTGGAGGTTATAACCGCCCTCGAATAGATTAAGTAATAACACCATTAGTCATCTTCTTATCTGTTTACCTAAGAATCACTGCGCCTAAATTTCTCCTCTTTTACCACTTTATTATATCCATAACTCACACCAGCATAATTTACTGAAAGGCATTTGATTTTCCAATACATTAACTTGGCATTTACATATTTGTCGTCATCCGGCTGTCCTCAGTTATAATCCATTTTCAATTAATTTCATTTTTCTTAACTGTATCATTTTCTTCCTTAATTACTCCGTATGTACGCGAGTGCTAGAATCTACTGGATATATTTTCACCAAACTTCATATTTAGAATCCACCTGTCCTTGGGTTGGTTTTAGGGCAAATATTGTTGTTAAATCCGTGAATTGACTGGGGGTTTATACGAAACCGAAACCGCGATTTTGCACTCCCACAAAATATACACAACCAAACTTAATGGAAATCTACCTGCCTTAATAGTTATTAATTTCTAAACCGTTTTTCTCATGTGCATCATTTCGATACGAGGATTAATAAGGAAGATATCGTTAACGGACCGTTTTTCGGTACAAGTCCCATCGATCTTAACTCAAGAGCGTGTGCGTGTAAAGCGTATTTCTTACAACTTGAAAACTACTGAAGATATTCGAACCAAACTTTATATTTAGCATCCACCTGTACAAAGGTTGGTTTTAAAGGTCAATAACATTTCATGTTCCCGAAATGGACTGGTGGTTTATACGGAACCGAAATGGTGATTTTACTCTTCCACAATATATACAGTACAAGATCAACCTGACTGGAAATCGACCAAACGTGATGGAATTCCATCTCTAAAACTTTGTTTTCATATGCATTTTTTCGTCAGGAGGATTAATAAGGGAGATATCATGAATGATAAGTTTTGCAGGTTAAGTCCAGCTGACATAGCCCAAAAGGTGTTGTACATGGAGCAGATTTCTTATCTATCCATATAGCTACCCGTTTAAGGAGTAATAATGACCATCTGCATATTTTTTTGGTTTAGTTTCCTGAAAGTCCTAATTTTTACCCTCCTCGTCCAAAATCCAGATTGCGGCATAATCTGCCAGACGAAAAAGAAAATTGAAATTTGAAAAAAATTATACGTTTTAGCGTGTAACGGACGGAAAACTTCCAAGATCTTGAAATTTTTCACTTTTTATCCCCGAAGAACATCGAAATATGGAGGCAATTTTAATGATGTTGTAGACCTTCGGGAAGTCCTATTACATAACGGACTGCACGGTCTTATGACTTTTTGTCGTATCTGTATCCCCTTTACGTTTGATTTTTCTCTATTAATCGATGTTAAGTAAATTTGGACTTTTCACATACATAATTCATACTTTCAATCACTTATAGGAAATATAGAATCATCAAACTCTTCACGAAAATTGGCTCACCTCTGTAGCCATATATGAGCGAAATGCTATGTATGTAGCTGTAACATAATTATACAAAAAGTAATCCAATGTGAGATAATCTTACAAAATTTTTACCCTGTTCAACGTTTCTAACTCAATCTGACCCAAGAATAGATGAGATATCATAGGACCAGGCATTTAGGCCACTAAATCCGGCGTCTTATGGTACAATCCTTTGTCGATATGACGTACGTTTAGCAGCAGTTAATCTGTAAATGAGAGTCTGCAATATTGTAAACACGCATATACTTTCGTATATATTCATTGATGTCGATTTGTAGCGATCGAGAAAGGGTGTGTCTGCTATTGTAATCAGTACTCCCCACACCGACTTTGACTGGCAGTAGGAATGGGGTCCTTCTTCAACTCGTGTGTAACTGGCATTAGTAAGGAAGGCCTACCATTGTAATGAATAGTTCACTTCTCGATTTGACTTGCAGAAGGCAAGGGAGCAGTGGCGAATATAGAATATATTTTTTTTGGGGGGGGGGGGGGGGCAAGATTGATACATACATACATTACACCAATGGTTACAAAACGAAGTCCAGGTTTCTTGGTACACTTGCAAACTTATCAAGAACTTCTTCATCACTAACTATAATGTCTCTGTGGATAGAGAGTAAAGCAAGCCCGTTAAGCCTACTTTCAGATGTGCTGTTCCTTAAGTAAGTCTTCAGTCTCCTTAGGCTAGAGGAAGTTCTTTCTACGGTTGCGATAGAAACAGGGCGAGTAATTTTAGAAGGGTATAAATGTCGGGGAAGAAAGTCTTGTCACATTTTTCTAGAGAACTTACAGCCATTTTGGGAAGATTTGAAGGATTTTCCTGACTCCACTTTTCTTTCCACAACATAAACTCACTTTGCACAATCTCTATGTGACAGATCTCCTTCGTAGAAACTAAAAGCAGCCTCCAGTGAACCGAAATCTGTTACGATACACAATTGTGGAAAGATGTTTTGTAAGGATGCAACTATTTCCTTGTGAGATTCAAAGCGTTCTTTTAGTTAGTTACAAAAATCGTCCAGGTATGGCACATAAACAGCTAACTGTTGGCTCGGTATCTCGAAAACGATCGAAAATTCCCATCATTTTGGTCCGGTTCTTCAAGGCTTATACATTTTTTCGGGGGGGGGGCCCAGGCCCCCTGGGCCCCCCCTTATATACGCCCCTGCAAGGGAGCATACAGTTTTGTTTAAAACTCCCCTACCCGATTGTGTTTGGCTGTAGGCCAGGGTGCCCGCCATAATAAACAAATGTACCCATCTAAAATATGACTGGCATCAGGCATAGTGGCCTGCTATTTTGATGGAATCTCACCAACTTGGTGTGACTGGCAGTAAGCTGGCTGGCAATAGGAAAAGGGGCCTGACATTATAATGATAACTGCACAACTCAATTTCGACTGATAGTAGGGTAGTTGCCTGCCATTATAATAGAAACTCCTCAACTGTTATCTGTCTGGAAGTAGGAAAGGGGGCTGCCATTGTAACGAAAACTCCCCAAAAGTTGTTATTAGTTCTTGCTTCGTCTTAGCTCTCCTTAGGACTTCATCGTTCGTTACCATATCTGTCCAGGGTATTCTAAGCATTCTTCTGTGTAACCACATTTCAAGGGCGGCAAGTTGTTTGATACTTGTGGCTTTTAAGGTCCATGTTTATGCTCCATATAACAGTACTGACCAGATGTAGCACTTCATTAATCTCTGTCTGAGCTTCGGATTCAGATTATTATAGAACAAAGAGCTCATCCTGCGAAATGCAGCTCTAGCGTTCTCAATTCTGCATCTGATTTCCTCATCTGGATCCATACTGTCTGCTATTATGCTGCCGGGGTACTTGAACTGGTGGACTTGTTCTATTTAACGGTTGTCTACTATTTCTGCTAAATACCATTAACTTAGTTTTTACTACATTTATATTGAGACCATACTGTAAACTTTTGTTATGAATTCTGTTCAGGAGTTCTTGAAGGCCTTCTATAGTGTTGCAAAGAATCAGAGTGTCATCTGCATATCTAATATTATTGATCAAAACACCATTTACTTTCACACCCAGTTCAACATCATGCAAAGCTTCTTTAAAAATGATGTCAGAATAGATATTAAAAAGGAGCGGCGAGAGTATACAACCTTGGCGTACCCCCTTCTGATTTTCACATCTGATGTTTTGGTTTGGTTGATTTTGACTGTTGCTTGTTGGCCCCAGTAGAGATTTTGTGTTATGCGTATGTCTTTTCCATCGAGATGTTTTCGTTGGAGAATCTCTATCAGTTTTTTCATGTTTCACTCTATCAAAAGCTTTCTCATAGTCAATGAAACATGCAAATATATCTTTGTGTAGTTGACGGCATTTTTGGAGCAGGATATTGACGCTGAATAAGGCTTCTCGTGTGCCAAAGGCATTTCTGAAACCCATTTGGTTGTCATTCAAGTCTATTTCGCACCTCGTTCTAATGCGTGCGTGTATTATACGTAAGAATGCTTTTAGCATATGACTCATCAGACTTATGAGACGGTAGTCACTGCATTTCTTTGGATGAGACTTTTTAGGCATTGCGATGAATGTCGATTGCAACCAGTCCTCTGGGATTATTCCAGCATCATAAATTGTATTGAAAAGTTTAGCAGTTTGGTCAACATTCTCTTCAGTTATTAGTTTTAGAACCTCAGCTGGTATCTGGTCTGGTCCTATTGCTTTACCATTAGGTGATATTGTGAGGGAATGTAATACTTCTTTTGTTATTTTTGGACCTTTTGCATTGTGTAAGTACACAATTTCACCCCTGTCATCACTGAACAATTCGTTTATGTATTCTCTCCAGGTTTGTATGATTTGTTGTTCATCTAGGATGGGTTTGTTGGCGTCTGTTTTCTGTACAGCCCAGCTATCTCTTTTACTTTCTTGTATAACTTGAAACTATCATGGTATTTATTTAGTTCTTCTATTTCTTCACAGTTCATTGTCATCCATCTTTCCTGCGCTAATCTGATTTTCTTAATCTCCCTTTGTGTCTGTCGGTAGCTGTCTTCTCTGCCCTTTTCTTGTCTTCTCCGTTCCATTAGATCAAGTATTTCATCAGTCATCCATCTCTGCTTCTTTTGCCTTGTTGATGTAAGATGATCCTTACAGACTTTTAACAGTGTATCATGTAATATTTTCTGTTGATATTCTGTACTGTTGTCATTGTTGTTGCTATTGTTGGTTTGCATGTTGTTGTTCACGTCTTGCATTACTGCTTTTTTAATTGAACCATCTCGCAATTTGGTAACATCAAACTTGCTAGACACTTGCTTTGATGTGGTGGTTTTCAATTTTAATCTGATATCTGCCACTAATGGCACATTGTCGGACCCAATATCTGCTCCAAGATACGTTTTTGCTCGTTTGACAATATTTCTATATCTTTTGTTAACCAGAATATAATCAATCTGATTCCTGATTGGTATTCCGGTTTCATTTTCTAGTGGTGAAATCCATGTGTAGAGGCGCCGTTTATGAAGTTTGAACCAAGTGTTACAAACAACTAGATCTTGCTCTTGGCAGAATTGGAATAGACTATTTCCTCTTTGGTTAACTGAACCCAATCCATATTCTCCCACTAAGCCAGACCTTCTACCTTGCCCAATTTTGGCATTGAAATCTCCTGATATTATTATTATGTCAGTGCTGTTGAGTTCTTTACACACCTTATTCAGCATATCATAGAACTCATCAACGTCGTTGTCATGTTTTGTGTCCGCTGTTGGAGCATATACTTGTATAATGCGTACATTAAAGGGCTGACTCTGCATCTGTAATAGCATTATACGGTCAGAGATTGGCAGAAGTTTTTTGACATATCTGAGATCGCCGAAACGAACACACCTACTCAATTCCAGTGATCGCGGTCTTGCGGGTCCCTGCCAGAGTAGTAGAGTGTGCCATGTTCATGGCGACACAATCCAGAACCTGGCCAGCGTAGCTCACTGATTCCTAAGATGTTCATTTTAAATCGCCTGGCTTCTTGAACCATATTGACCAGCTTCCAGCTGCATATAAACTTCTAACGTTCCATGTAGCTATACGTAGTTGATTTTTAATTATGTTAAACCGGGGGATTCTTAGCACCCCTTGCCCACTTATGGGCTGCCCGGGACTAGGGGCCTTTGATTTATTCTTTCTCTCCATAGTAACTTCCTGGGAATATTGTCACTGGGATGGTTTCCCGTTGCCTTCCCCTCTATGAATACAGCCGCTCCTAACATAGAGAACAGACGCTGGGTGTACCCGCCCACTCTGGATCAGACACTGCCTGCCTGTTGGTCCGCGGGAGGTATTTCATTTTCCTCCTACCACCCATATCTGGGAGGTATTCCCCTATCCGTCACCTGGGGACGCGCCCTCTAGGGGTTACAGGCTCCCCTGAGGGTCTTCACTTTCACTTAAAAATAACACAAGACACTTAAGCTTTTGCCTTCACAGAACAACACTACCGAACATAACCATATTACAACTATAGATAACAACCCTCAGATAGTAACGGTGCTGCCCCTAGCGGACGTTTCATCGCAGTCCCTACACTAGCCAACAGGGAACAACTTAAGAGCTCACACTTTCTCTTCCACTCGTCATGTACCAGGTATGTGGACAGAAAAATGGCATTAATTACTTGGAAATGATGTT
The DNA here is from genome assembly GCF_040414725.1 of Anabrus simplex. NCBI lineage: Eukaryota > Metazoa > Arthropoda > Insecta > Orthoptera > Tettigoniidae > Anabrus > Anabrus simplex. The sequence continues at coordinate 1,300,048,457 of NC_090265.1, forward strand.
GTTAGTGGTAGCGATCGCTGTGGTTTAGGTAATTGGAGGAGTGGAGGTCAATCCTGGACTCCTGAGTTGGGAAGAGGTGGTAAAGGAGGTGAGCTAAGTAGACATGATTAGGGAACTGATTATGGACCGGGACAAGGATTTTCGGGGCCTGAAAAATAGCCTGAGAAGCGATTTGGCAGGGATAAGAGAATGCCTAGATAAATGCCAAGAGAAGATGGGAATTTAAAAAAAACACCGCATGGTCTTGGAGCAGCGCACACGAGAATTGGAATTGTAGGTCTGGAAAGCAACGCTTGCTCTACGTATCAAACCGCCGTTATTATCGTCTGTCTTGGAAGTGATAACGGCAGGAATGAAAATGAACTGCACTGAATCCGATGCGGATGACGTGCAGAGAATAGAAAGGACTCAAGGAAATATGCCTATTAAGTTGCAACTGGTATCCGGGATGAAAGAATACCAACTTCTCCTTAATGCCAAACAATTAAAGAGGATAGAGGTATGGATCAACAGAGAGATGGGATCTGAAGAGAGAAGTAAGTACTACGATTTCATCTGGGGAAAGCCACAACATACGATCTTACAGCGTTTATAAGGAGCAAGAGACTTATCATCGTAGGCAATGGTTGGAGGAAGAGTTACTCATTAGCGCAGCTGGAGGCATTGGCTCGTAAAGACAGTGCAGTGACATCGCCACAAGGCGGAAGAAGGAGTGCTGACGCTCAAGGATGTGACGTTTTCAACGAGCTAGAATAACATAGAGAGGCGGAAGCGCTGCCTGGGTGAACCTAATAGAACGAACGTCCGCCATGTTTCCTGTGGTCACACAAGCAAGGGGGCATGGCCTTTAAATGACGAAAAGTGTAGAAAATGCGCATTTTAGAATCACTGGGGGAGAATTAAAGGCCGTTGCCGAAAGCTTGAAGCATGAAAGCGAATACCGCCACTTCATCATATTGTGGCACGAAGCCAACATCACGATCAGTTGATTGTAGGGTAGTTCGAAATCATCGCACAGTGACATACGAATAGGCCTCGAAATCAGAACAAGAGCGTTACCCTGCTTGGCTGTTGTGGTTAAGCGTAAATTAGAATAAAAACGATGGACATAAATATTTATGACAGGAAACCTTAAAATCATAGGGACCTACAACAGATTACAACCTCATTCTGTTCATATTTTTAAAATTATTGCATCCTCATGAGTACTGTGTTCCTTTTTTAATCTGTTTACCCTCCCGGGTTGGTTTTTCCCACGGACTCAGCGACGGATCCCACCTCTACCACCTCAAGGACAGTGTTCTGGAGCGTGAGACATTGGGTCGGGGGATACAATTGTGAGGGAGGGCTGCACCTGCTATGCTGAACAGGGGCCTTGTGGGGGCGAGAAGGAAGCGGCCGTGGCCTTAAGTTAGGTACCATCCCGGCATTTGCCTGGAGGAGAAATGGGAAACCACGGAAAATCACTTCGAGGATGGCTGAGGTGGGAGTCGAACCCACTTTTACTCAGTTGACCTCCCCAGGCTGATAGAATCCCGTTACAGCCCTCGTGCCCCTTTTCAAATTTCGTGGCGGAGCTAGGAATCGAACCCTGGCTTCCAGGGGTGGCAGCTGCTCACGCTAACCAGTGCACCACAGAGGCGGCCCATGAATACTTTACCACAATAATCGTTTAATGTAATTATTTATTATAATATAGGGGGATATCATGTTTCTCCCATTACCATATCATACTGGGATTACTAGCTGAAAGGTAAGCTTGAAAGTTGTCCATTATGAAGTGTGGCATAGTTTTAAAACCAATGCAACAGACATCTACAATAAATGCTGTATACATTTCAAAATTAGCAGTAAAATGCTGTATTTATCATACTTGGTGTACGTTTGAACGAAATAAGTGATTTTTTGTGGTTACGTTTTCTTGGTGGTGGGCGCTCCATTTCCTTTATTTGTAAATGTGAATGAAAACTAAATAGGGCTGGAAATGTACAGTGCATAAGCAACTGAATTGAGTGGGATACCATTTATCTCTTTTCGCCCTCACAACGCATTGTTCGGTTAATTCCTTGTTCTTTAAACGAAATCTGAAACAAAATTCGACAAATAATTACCGTGGCTATCCGTATTTCGCTAAGTAAACAATAAAATGGATTTAACTACAAACAGAAATTACAAAAAGGAATCGCGGCTATAATTCAGTAATACTTACTTAAAGTACGATATATCCTTGGTTTTATTATTCCGATTAGTACAACCATACGCTGAGGTTACGGCTGGCATTCTTGAATGCGAGAATCTATGTTTTCACTTCTTAAAACTTAGGGAATTAAATTGGGATGCATGATCTCCCTGTCACCTCAACATATGCTCTCGCGCCAATTCGCTTTGTTTTGACAACCGTTAACATGGCTGCCCCTTATCAACTTGTTTCAAGCAGGGAGCGCTGATATCAGCTATACAGCCCCTCTATGTTATTCTAGCTCGTTGGACGTTTTACTTACCTTTGCTGCTTTGTACCTGCTACGCTGCCTCTACACGACTCCGCACTCTCACCACGCAAATCAACAACTGAACGGGCAACCTACGAACTTTGCTCACAATTGACGCCATGGATCGCCTCTACTACTTTCTTGAACCTTCTGACTCGGTGGGCTCCCCTTATTATTCACCTCCCCGCCTCGACCGGTATGTATGGAGCTCACTCCAACCTAAAACTCGGAGGTCGTGAGAGTGTTCGGCGGTGGAGGATGAGGAGGAGGTTTCTTATTTTAATATTTGGGAGCTGGACTCCCGGTATGCTGTATATGACTTGTGAAAAAAAGGTAAGAAGATGAGAGAGTCTATAAATATTTGGTGAGAGACATTCTAAGCTTTTTGGCAATACTTGGGTCACTACCACCACTTTCTATTGGAACTTATACAGATCTAATCTTGCTTTATCAGTTGATAACTTAGCGGAACTTGAAGCAGTACTGTGCAGTCATGAGTTGTCTTTTTTATTGTCGTGAACTTAATGCTGTTCTTCGTAAAATCAAGTAATACTATGAAGTTTCCCTGTATTAATGATGTTTTGTGTGCTGCAGATTCTGTATACGGTGGCTCTAGAAATTCGAGGAGTGGGAAGTTTTGTGTGCCGCAAATTCTGTATACAGGGGCTCTAGAAATTCGAGGAGTTTATACAAAAAAAAATATTACTCCGAACTTCTAGTGAGCTTTATCGTGAACAAGTGTTAGTATTAGACGCTGAATCTTGTAGGTAATCTTAATGTACATCGTCCTCTTTTGATATCGTTATAAATAATTGTTTTCTCTAGTTTCCTCTTCCCTCCTACTTCTCTTAATCTTTGGGAGAGGATGTTGAGATTTTGTGCTTTTATAAACAGAAAATTTGACTATGCATGTAAGGTGATAATGCTCCTGTTGAGGGAAAATCCATTTGATGTGTAATATATTCTCATATGAAGAATAGCCACTTGGATTTACACTGACTGACAGAGCAAATGCAACACCAAGGAGGAGTGGTTCGAAAGGGATGAAAGTTGGGGAAAAAACAGAGTCGGCACGGAAGAATAATTGATGTTTATTTCAAACCGATATGCAGGTTACACAATGCGCACGGCATCGACTCAGTAGGATGTAGGACCACCGCGAGCGGCGATGCACGCAGAAACACGTCGAGGTACAGAGTCAATAAGAGTGCGGATGGTGTCCTGAGGGATGGTTCTCCATTCTCTGTCAACCATTTGCCACAGTTGGTCGTCCGTACGAGGCTGGGGCAGAGTTTGCAAACGGCGTCCAATGAGATCCCACACGTGTTCGATTGGTGAGAGATCCGGAGAGTACGCTGGCCACGGAAGCATCTGTACACCTCGTAGAGCCTGTTGGGAGATGCGAGCAGTGTGTGGGCGGGCATTATCCTGCTGAAACAGAGCATTGGGCAGCCCCTGAAGGTACGGGAGTGCCACCGGCCGCAGCACATGCTGCACGTAGCGGTGGGCATTTAACGTGCCTTGAATACGCACTAGAGGTGACGTGGAATCATACGCAATAGCGCCCCAAACCATGATGCCGCGTTGTCTAGCGGTAGGGCGCTCCACAGTTACTGCCGGATTTGACCTTTCTCCACGCCGACGCCACACTCGTCTGCGGTGACTATCACTGACAGAACAGAAGCGTGACTCATCGGAGAACACGACGTTCCGCCATTCCCCCATCCAAGTCGCTCTAGCCCGGCACCATGCCAGGCGTGCACGTCTATGTTGTGGAGTCAATGGTAGTCTTCTGAGCGGACACCGGGAGTGCAGGCCTCCTTCAACCAATCGACGGGAAATTGTTCTGGTCGATATTGGAACAGCCAGGGTGTCTTGCACATGCTGAAGAATGGCGGTTGACGTGGCGTGCGGTGCTGCCACCGCTTGGCGGCGGATGCGCCGATCTTCGCGTGCTGACGTCACTCGGGCTGCGCCTGGACCCCTCGCACGTGCCACATGTCCCTGCGCCAACCATCTTCGCCACAGGCGCTGCACCGTGGACACATCCCTATGGGTATCGGCTGCGATTTGACGAAGCGACCAACTTGCCCTTCTCAGCCCGATCACCATACCCCTCGTAAAGTCGTCTGTCTGCTGGAAATGCCTCCGTTGACGGCGGCCTGGCATTCTTAGCTATACACGTGTCCTGTGGCACACGACAACACATTCTACAATGACTGTCGGCTGAGAAATCACGGTACGAAGTGGGCCATTCGCCAACGCCGTGTCCCATTTATCGTTCGCTACGTGCGCAGCACAGCAGCGCATTTCACATCGTGAGCATACCTCAGTGACGTACGTCTACCCTGCAATTGGCATAAAGTTCTGACCACTCCTTCTTGGTGTTGCATTTGCTCTGTCAGTCAGTGTATATAGTTGTCAATCATTGTATCTTTCAGGGCGCTGTTTACACAAAAATCACTCTTTTATGTATCTGGAGCTCTTTCTCAAATTTTGTAATATGTAATTGCCGAGTATCCCGAAAATCAACTGCATTGTTAGGTTTAGGAAATACGTTAGGTACCTAATGATATTAACTTTAAAAATATTTGTAAATAACTGTAGGTTCGTTGGTATAATATTACAAAGGCAGATTATTATAAGGAATAGTACCGTAACTTCCGCCGCAACTTCTCCGGTATTTCGTATAGATTATCCGTTCAAACTATCGCGAAGGTAATAATTTGTAAACTTCCATTTCAAAAGAAGTTAAAGAGATTACACGATAATAGTTAACAGTCGCTGTATTGTTATTGATTATTGTCGCTCTTCATATTCAAATATTGCATTCGTGAACAAATGGTGTATTGTAGCCAAGTAAATATAAATAAACAGCTTTTCTTGTATTCCAATCAGAGCCATCTACAGTTAAAGCCGGAAGGTACGCTTGGCAACGCTGTATCTATCTGTCAAGTGGAGGCCGAGAGAAAAGGGGGCGTGTCCGACTTTGAATTGACTTCAGTGATATTCAGCGCACTTAGACCAACATGATGGTTATGAAAAATATACACACTGTGAAAAATGACACTAAGAAACTCACACATCAAGAAATGCACTCAGTAAAGTTAGAAATACACATTTTACATGCATAAAAACAAAACCCTTTAAAGAACAGTACTCACAAGCTCAATATTTATGGAGTGTTGATAGCTTCCTTCGTTTACTGATTTTATCATCACTGCTGGCATAACTCTTGTTCTTAATCTGCTTTCTATAATTATTCAACATGACGTTGCAAAATGTGGACAATAAACAGTCTATTAGACTATTATTGTCATGCCCACAGTTACCCTCTTCAAACCAGAACTGTTGATTTTCATCTCTCCCAAAAGCAGCTCTGGATAGAGAGAAGAGAACTTCTTTGTGATTTCCACAATCCAGGTAGTCTTCCTTGTAGTCTGCAGATACCAACAAGGTAAACATTTCTGTCACTGTTACACAGACACACACAACACAATCTGATGGCACCACTAACCCACCTCTCTGAAGTTCTTCAAAATAGGAGTCATCTGTTTCATTGCACTGCAGGAGACCTAAACATGTGTCACAGCTAATCCTTTTGGATATTTCCCTTACTGCATACCCAGAAATGTATATTACACCTGACATTTCAAAATGCCCATCAGAAATGTCACATGACAAAAGTGAGTCGAACTTTTTTATCACTGCCATATTGAGCCTAATATCATCTGTCTTGGTGGAATCAGACAGTTCTTACTGGCTACAGTCAAACTGCACTTTTCCATACCTAGATAAGTGCAAGCCCAGAACACTCTTAATCCTAATTTTCTTCTCACTTTCTATGACTTGAATTGCAGTAACATTGTAGTTACAACCACTAAACTGTCTGTACTGACCAAACCTTCTTTCCAGATTGTCACTCTAAAACTTCTCTAACAGTAAATAATTTGGTTTCACAGTTTCAAATGAAATTGGATAATTTTTAACAGGACAGTTGTGGTATGTACCAAAGCTCTTGAAGTGTCAGTTGTTAAGTGACCATGAACCAAATTTAAATCATCCCAACTGCTTACCCACTCACAGAAATGTTGGAGAAATTGAATGCGGTCATCATCTAGTTCAGTAAAAGGCATTTGATTGTGGTCCCTCTTGCAAATTCCTTTACTTACACTTTTGACGTTTACAATACGCCACCACTTACTAATAATTTCAAAAAAAATTGCAGTGGCATTAGAATCTAGTTGACTGGTTTTTAAAGTAGCTATGATGGTGTCATGGGACAGATTATCAACAAGTAACACTTTCTGCCTGTCAAGATTGTTGGGATACACCGTTTTATAATTAAGTTTAAAAGCTGTAGCAATCAGGTTGGATGCATGACTGTGGTACACATAAAGGTTCCTTAAGTCATTAAAGCACGCCTTACGGATAATCTGATCTACTTCAAAATCAGGGAAAATAAATGTTTGGTCTCTGTCTTTCTGATTCAGCCAGTTATTCCTGATGTTCTTAAATACTGTATATGTACGGGATCAAACATGAGAAATATCTGTAAATTCTTGTGTTGTGAATTTGGTACACAATATGGACTTTCACTTCCTAACAATGAACACATACTGCTAAACATATTTATCCTATTGTTGTCACATATTATGCACATAACAATTAGTCCTGTATTCTGAACAAGTGTCAGAGCATTCATTGTCAGGTTAAATAAAATATCTCCGGACTGTGCTTTCACTGGGGTGAGAGAGATGACTTCCTTAAAGGATCCAAATGCAGAATACACCATGAAAGCTAGTATTGTTCTTGCTTCTTGTAAAGGGCTATTCTTGGCTTGACCAATGAGTACTCCGTTCGTGTACTCAAGAGAGGGATTCACATAAATTTCATCAAGACTTAAAACTACATATTTTTCAATGTCTGATAAATTCCTTGTCACTCGGTAAAGAAAGTTTCTGTTTTCCTTTTCCGAATTAGGTGGCACTTGTAAATTTGCTGCTAATTTTTCAAGGTACTTAGGGTGTGGTAGTATCAGTGTACCACTCTCACGCAAAGAACAATAAGCAGCATGAGACTGACAGTTCAACATAAAGGCAAGAATCAATGTACTTTTTGAGTAACTCTTTTTCCTTTTAGTACAAAGTTCGAATTGTTCCCTTAAGAAAACAAGGTTAGATGAGAAGTCTGTGCTTTCACTGCTAACCTCACAAAACTATATGAGCTTGTCAAGCATTTTAAGTACATTACTTTGTACACATTCAACACTAACACTACTAGCAGTGGCTCCTGTATAATTTAATAAATATTCATTTAGCTGAGACCACTTGGAGATTTTACCATCAGCTAAACATTTCATTTCTTTGACTGACACCTGATAACTATTAACATATACAGTCACATGCATATCCTGGTGAATTTTTAGTAAATTACTTACATCTGGCAAATCATCCAGATTTAATCTGTATATGGAAAGAAATTCATTACAGATACTGATCTGCCATACTGACATGTCAATTTTGGTATGAAGAAGGGATCTTAAATGATTAAAGTCAGTTATTAAGTCATCTTGAAGCTTTGATTCCTCCAAATCTGTTTTCCTCTTGTTTTCCCTACTCTTAATTTCCAGTCTCCTATCTTCAGGATCTTTTCTTTTTACACTCTTTGATGACAAATATTTGGGCAAATTTGGGAAAATAGTTGGACATGCATTAGGAAGAAGTTCATTAGGTTTAGGTGGTTGTACAGTTATATTGCCTTTACTATCACAAAACTTTTCCCCTTTTGAAAAACTATCATCTGTGAAATGTTTTATACACACGACTGAATCCTTCCCAGGTTCCCAATTATCCCGCTTAACTTGACGAATCCATTTTTGTTTTAATTCCTCATCAGAAGAAAACCTAAATGAGGTAACATAACCATCCTTTTTGATGTCATAGTTGCTACGACACATAGGAACACAACATTTTCTGGGCATCTGCAAATACACGAAACGTGTTATTAAAAACCCAAATTCGGGCATGCCTTCACGTATTTCGATAATAGGTTCTACGTATGTCACTCAGTCACCTACCTTGTTACATATACTCGAACATATCCATGAAAAATACAAATAAACACAACACGAAGTTCACTACACATCAACATACACAGATAGCTCCCGCGCTTTCGCCTCCGCCTCCGCCTCCGCCTCCGCTGGACGTTGCCAAACTTACATGACTCCGGCTTGTAAAATGTAGACGGCTCTGATTCCAATCATTTGTAGTTCTGAGTAAGTAGTTAAAGTATCCGTAATTTGTATTTCGCTCTCTCGATCCTTCAGTATTTATGAGCGGTTAGCTAATAATCATAATAAAGTTCATATATCCCAGCAATTGCAATTCAAGTCCCTGGAGTAGTAAAAGTTTTTACAGAAATATTTTTGAGAAATTATTGTAGACAACCTCGTATTTTTCAGTAGGCCCAATTAAGGACAATCTTATTCTCCGTCCCGTGGAGTAGGGAAAATAATAGTAATCCGCCAGCTGTAATAATCACATAACCACATTTCAGTTGAGAACTGTAGTGAAGATAAGGTATATTAGATAGTACCTTGCCTGTTATATTCGTGTTTTTCTTTGTGTACGGCAATCCTTTCGATACTTTAGCATTTGACCAAAGGCAAGGTTTCATTTCTATTAGACCATAGTAGGATAAAGTACTACTAAAGAAATAATCTTCTGTCTACGCGTTTAACTTTGTTGGTAATCCTTGAGTACCGTAGCTCTTGCGAATTTCAAACTTTAGGCCTAATAGCAATTTGCATTTCTATTTGTGCTTAATTAATAACCTATTGTAATTAGGATACGTCTGAACTTAGTTTATAAACTGTTGTAGTGTATTGTAGCGACTTATTAGAAATTAGAGTGCTTATTCTATTATTTTGAGTAGTCTTGCGAATTTCAAACTTTAATTGTAATTTCCATTTCAGTTTGTACTTAGTAATAACCTGTTGTATTATAATTAGGATACGACTGAACGTAGTTTAAAATCATTGTAGTGTATTATAGTAGGTACCTTATTAGAAATTAGTGTGTTTATTCTATTACTGTGAAATATTTGTGTAGTATAGTATTTGTAGTGTCTATAGTATCTGTGGTATCTGTAATAACTCTCTTACTAGAATTATGTTGCAGTAATTAGGGTAGACTTAACCGCAGTTTAAAATTGTGTAGACCTAATTCTTGTGTATACTTTTCGGTTTTCAATAATTAACAGCAATTTTCATTCTGTTAGGGTGTTGTAGAAAAAAAATCGTACAACTAAGTAGTATTGTAGTATAGTAGTAGCTTATATTAATTACCTTGTTGTTGCGTGATCTTTGCGAACTATCCTAGACAATATTTCTTTCCTTTCATTTTTATTTGCACAGAATAATTTCTATTATTTTTCCTTTTCTTCTCATTATTGCGTAAATAATGGCTAAGGAGTGCAAGTGTAGGAACTGTGGGAGTGGCCAGGCATTAAGGAGTATGAGGGAGGAGTTGGAGAGTTTGAGGGAGATAATTAGGATTCTCTCAGACGACAGGAAGGAAAGTTGGCCACCTCAAATAATGTATAGGATACAGTAGGTGTAAAGGAGGGATGGGAAGGAAATGGGGGAATTGTAGAAGACAGGTGGTGTAATGTTTTAAGGGGGAGGAGATTGCAGGCTAAGGGCTCTGTTCAGGATCAGGATTCAGGACAGGTGTCTGTGAGAAATCGGTTCGAGTCACTGCAGGTAGAACAACCGAGGGAAGATGAGGAACATGGAACTGTTGCTGAGATGTTTGGAAGTAGGAGGCAGGGAAAATGTAGGAAAGGGAAATGTAGTGTAGTGGAAAGGAAAATACAAGTGGAACAGGGTCATGGGAGGGAGAAAATGGAGGAGGAAGTAGCTTCTGCAGCAGTGAGAGAAGATAGCGCTGACCAGGAGGGGAGGGGATCAAATGAGGTGGGTAGGGTTGAGGCTCTGGTCATCGATAGACATGTGGGGAAAGTGTGTGGAGGAAAGGGAACAAGGGTAGAGTGTTATCCAGGGATTAGGTTGAGGCAGATGTTGAGAAAGTAGAAGAGAAGGAAGAGGGAAAGGAGAAGGTGGTAGTGTTTCACGTTGGTACTAACAACGTAAGACAAGCAGGTATAAATACCAACATAGTTGGGGATGTGTGGGATCTGGTAAATGCAGCACGGATGAAGTTTAAGGAAGCGGAGATTGTTATCAGTGGAATTCTGTGTCTGGAAGGTGATAGGGGATTTAAATGAGAGTATGGAGCGGGTATGTGGGAAACTGGGAGTGAGATTTCTATATCCTATTGGGTGGGTAGGAGACAGGGATCTGCGCTCAGATGGCCTTCACTTAAACCGCAGTGGTACATATAAGTTAGGGAACTTGTTCAGAAGGGTTATAGGCAAGTACATTCAGGGAAACAGGGTGGCCTAGGGAGTGGTATTAAGGGGAAAGGGAACTGGAAATCAAGTAGAGATGACATAAAATTTTAGTGCTCAGCTGTAGAACCATTGTAAACAAAGGTATCTAATTAAGTAATTCAATAGATATATACTTACCAGATATTGTAATAGGAGTTGAATCATGGCTGAGAAATGACAAATGGATGCAGAAATTTTCTCACGGAACTGGAGTGTGTATCGTAGAGATAGGATAGGAATGGTAGGAGGGGGAGTATTCATTCTGGTGAGGGAAGAGTTTTTAAGCTACGAAAAATTTAAGGACGAAAAACATGAAATTCTGGGTGTAAGGCTCATCTCTAAAGATAATAGGCAACTTGATGTCTTTGGAGTGTACAGACCGGTAAAGGGTAGCGCTGACGCTGATTCAGAATTATTTGATAAGCTAATCAGCTTATGTTGGAAATGATATGGAAAGGAATGTGATAGTAGCAGATGATCTCAATGTACCAAATGTCAATTGGGAAGGTAATGAAAACGACAGGAAGCATGAACAACAAATGGCAAATAAGTTAATATGGGAAGGGCAGCTGATTCAGAAAGTGATGGAACCAACCAGAGGGAAGAATATTTTGGATGTGGTGCTGATAAAACCTGATGAGCTCTATAGAGAAATCGAAGTAATAGATGGTATTAGTGATCACGAAGCTGTTTTTGTTGTAGTTAAAAATAAAAGTGAAAGAAAGGAAAGTATTAAAATTAGGACTATTAGGCAGTACCATATGGCTGATAAAACAGGCATTAGGGAGTTTAAAAAAGTAATTATGATTGCTGGAAAATGGTAAACAAAAATGTAAACAGACTCTGGGATGGGTTTAAACCAATTGTTGAGGAATGTGAAAATAGGTTTGTACCTTTAAAGGTGGTAAGGAATGGTAAAGGTCCACTATATTATAACAGAGAAATAAAGCGACTAAGAAGGAGGTGCAGGTGGGAACGAAATAGAGGTAGAAATGTTTATATAAGTAGGGAGAAATTGAAGGAACTTACTAGGAAATTGAATCTAGCAAAGAAGTCACCTAAGGATAACATGATGGCAAGCATAATTGGTGGTCATACAAATTTTAGTTGAAAAATGGAAGCGTATGTATAGGTACTTTAAGGCAGAAACAGATTCAAAGAAGGATATTCCAGGAATCATTAATGAACAAGGGGAGTGTGTATGCGAGGATCTTCAAAAGGCAGAAGTATTCAGTCAGCAGTATGTATTGTTGGTTACAAAGATAATGTCCAGATAGGGGAGGTGATTAATACTAAAGAAGTATTAAAATTGACCTATAATAACAATGACATTTACACTAAGATACAAAAGTTGAACACTAGAAAAGCAGCTGGAATTGATAAGATTTCTAGGGATATACTAAAGGCAATGGGTTGGGATATAGTACCATATCTGAAATACTTATTTGATTATTGTTTGGTTGAAGGAGCTATACCAAATGAATGGAGAGTTGCTATAGTAGCCCCTGTGTGTAAAGGAATGGGTGATAGACATACAGATGAAAATTACAGGCCAGTCAGTTTGGCATGCATTGCATTAAAGCTTTGAGAAAGCATTCTTTCTGATTATATTAGACATGTATGCGAAATTTATAACTGATTTGACAGAAGGCAGTTTGGGTTTAGGAAAGGTTATTAAACTAAAGCTCAGCTTCATCAAGATATAGCGGATATCCTGGATTCAGGAGGCCAAATGGACTGTATTGCGATTGACCTATCTAAGACATTTGATAGGGTAGATCATGGAAGGCTACTGGCAAAAATGAGTGCTATTGGACTAGAAAAACAGTGACTGAATGGGTGGCTATATTTATAGAAAATATAACTCAGGGAATTAGAGTAGGCAGAGCCTTATCTGACCCTGTAATAATAAAGGGGAAATTCCTCAAAGCAGTGTTATTGGACCTTTATGTTTTCTTATATATATCAATGATATGTGTAAAGAAGTGGAATCAGAGATAAGGCTGTTTGCAGATGATGTTATTCTGTACAGAGTAATAAATAAGTTACAAGATTGTGAGCGGCTGCAGAGTGATCTCGATAGTGTTGTGAGATGGACAGTGTGCAACGGGGTTAAAAGTCAGGTTGTTAGTTTCACAAATAGGAAAAGTCCTATCAATTGTAATTACTGCGTTGATGGGGTGAAAGTTCCTTTTTCGGATCATTGTAAGTACCTAGGTGTTAATATAATTAAAGGCCTTCATTGGAGTAATCATATAAATGTTGTTGTTTGAGTCATCAGTCCATTGACTTGTTTGATGCAGCTCTCCATGCCACCCTATCCTGTGCTAACCTTTTCATTTCTACGTAACTATTGCATCCTACATCTGCTCTAATCTGTTTGTCATATTCATACCTTGGTCTACCCCTACCGTTCTTACCACCTACACTTCCTTCAAAAACCAACTGAACAAGTCCTGGGTGTCTTAAGATGTGTCCTATCATTCTATCTCTTCTTCTCGTCAAATTTAGCCAAATCGATCTCGTCTCACCAATTCGATTCAGTATCTCTTCATTCGTGATTCGATCTATCCATCTCACCTTCAGCATTCTTCTGTAACACCACATTTCAAAAGCGTCTATTCTCTTTCTTTCTGAGCTAGTTATCGTCCATGTTTCACTTCCATACAATGCCACGCTCCACACGAAAGTGTTCAAAAACATCTTTCTAATTCCGATATCAATGTTTGAAGTGAGCAAATTTCTTTTCTTAAGAAAGCTCTTCCTTGCTTGTGCTGGTCTGCATTTTATGTCCTCCTTACTTCTGCCATCGTTAGTTATTTTACTACCGAAGTAACTATATTCATCTACTTCCTTTAAGACTTCGTTTCCTAATCTAATATTTCCTACATCACCTGCCTTCGTTCGACTGCAATCCATTATTTATTTTCATCTTGTACTCATTACCCAAGACTTCATCCATACCATTCAGCAACTTCTCGAGATCTTCTGCAGTCTTAGAAAAATAACAATATCATCGGCAAATCTCAAGGTTTTGATTTCCTTTCCTTGGACTGTGATTCCCTTTCCAAATTTCTTTTTGATTTCCTTTACTGCCTGTTCTATCTAAACATTGAAAAGGAGAGGGGACAAACTGCAGCCTTGCCTCACTCCTTTCTGGATTGCTGCTACTTTTTCAAAGCCCTCGATTCTTATCACTGCAGACTGATTTTTATACAGGTTGTAGATAATTCTTCGTTCTCGGTATCTGATCCCAGTCACGTTCAGAATCTTAAATAGCTTTTCCCAATCAACATTATGGAATGCCTTTTCTAGATCTATGAATGCCATGTATGTGGGCTTGTCCTTCTTGATTCGATCCTCTAAGATCAGACGTAAAGTCAGGATTGCTTCACGTGTTCCTACATTTCTTCTGAAGCCAAATTGATCTTCTCCTAACTCAGCTTCAACTTGTTTTTCCATTCTTCTGTAAATAATACGTGTTAAAATTTTGCAGGCATGAGATACTAAACTAATGGTGCGGTAGTCTTCATACCTGTCAGCACCGGCTTTCTTGGGAATAGGTATAACAACATTCTTCCGAAAATCGGATGGGACTTCTCCTGTCTCATACTGTACCCGTCTAAATGGTGCCTCAGTTAATTTGGGAAAGATGGAAAAATTTTATTACGGAATATTGGTTTACGAGAGCGCGTGTATCAGCTGTTACCGTGCCGTGCCGTTGGGAGCCAGCCGAAATTAGGTCAACAGCTGTTGAAGGCCGCCAGCGCACGCAGTTACGTCACCTGACACACCGGCAGACGAGAGGGGAGTATTATTCTCGAAAAATCCACTCGCAGCTGTGAAGGACGAATCACGGCGCATGATGGCCAACAGCCAATGGAAATAGAGGAAGGTGCTAGAAAATCTTAGGATTTTTCTAGAACAAAGTCGAGGAAGAGTCTCTTGTGAAACACCGAACAGTACGGAAGAGTACCTTACGAAACGACGAACAGAACAGTTTTGAAGAACGTCGTACAGTCGTATTCTTACGGAGAAGATGAACAGTGCATTCTCTACGGAAAGGAAGAGTATTTGCAGACGACGTTAATACCTGTATAATTCTCGTATGGCATAACCATTGCTTTATTTGAGTGCTCTTGCAACTTGTCGTTAGCTCAATGCAGTATCCAGCGAGTTTATTACAGCCGCACATTTTCCCGTGTTGAACTTGCTGATCCGCAGACAGTTCGTGTGTTCATTGAAGCCGAGTCTTATAATAGAAACTCATGGAATGTTCCATTGGACATTATAACGGAAAGGCACGATCTTAAGGGAATATTCGAGAAATAATCTGGCCTTTAAACATCGTAGTAATATTATTTGTCAGCTTTAAGACGTATCGTAACTAGGTGAATGTGTTTGGAAGTCGAAGCTGGTAGTAAACCTGGACCTGAAAATACATCGTTGCACCTGTTAAGTTTTGTGAATAATTTAGTGAGTTACAACTAGTGTGGATCCCATTGTTAATGCAGAATTTCAGTTTCAGCTATCTCCGTGAAACCTAGCAGCCAATATGCAACGAATACGAGGAAAGCTTGGAACTTTCCGGAACTTTGCTGGAGTAATACGACGATGCTGGACGTAGCCATAGTCATGATGGATTAAACTCCAGTGTGCACGCCAACACGATGACCTTGTACACCTGTAAACCACCATAGCTGAGGAAGAGGACGCCGACGCCCATAGCAGCATCCAGACGCCACGAATTCTCATCGGAACTATAAGTACCGTTGTAAAATTTCTTCTCTTTTAGTAGATGCCTAGTAGATTTTATTCTTGCTTAGAGGAATGTAGTTTATTTAGTAATGTTGTACTTAGTGGTGATGGTAGAGTATTCATTCCTTCGTTGATTTGTGATTTCAATATTGTTCTATCTTTGCATTTTCTTGGAATAATGGTTTCCTTTTTTCGATTTCGGTGATGAGTAATCCCTGTTTCCAGTGAGTTGACAAGGTCATAGGTAATTACGAACTTCAAAGGAAATTATAAGGGATTAAGGCCTAATAATAATGAGAATAATAATAATAAAAATAAAGGAAGGTTAATAATCATGATGAAGAGGATGTGATTAAAAATAGGAGTAAATTATGATTAAATCGTAATCTTAAAAAGCTGTTCGGCATGTATGATGATTGATACTAGAAGGGAAGGTAATCGACGAGTAATAGGAACAGTTCATCGAGAGAACGTTCTAGGAGCCATTGTAGGAAATAAAAATAATTTTAATAATAATAATGAAGGTCGGGAAATTTTAACTTGTTGTTGAGAAAAATTGAGCGATCACTGTGATAGTAAATTTTGATGAATTGACGATATGGGACCACTAGGGTGCATATCAGTCATAATGATTATAACGAATCACAGTGATTATATTGAATGATAGTTGTAATAGTGATTTATGATGGTATGAAAAGATTTAGGGACTAATAATAGTTCTTGTTCTTCGCTCAACAACTGATACGGATAATGCACGACTTAATCATTATTTGATTTTCTCGAGGCTCTTAAACGCATGTTTCTAATGGTGGTGATGATTATTCATCGAGATAAAAAATTTGTCATCCTATTTCATCTTATAACTACAGTCATGAGGTGTTCTAATTATGGTCAGGTAATGTTGTATGGATCTTCAACCGAATTCAAGAGGAAGAGAAGGTTACAATAAATGAATAATAATAATGATAATAATAATAATAATAATAATAATAATAATAAAATATTATAGTTCTATTGTGTGATAAATCTACTTATAAACAGTTGTTAGAATTATGTTATTTCGTGACATTTACCCACATCATTCTAGGAATGCTTATCTTTTGTGTATTTGATGTGATTGATGATGCATTGATATTGTTGTTGTTGATTCCACATAGTGTTGCGTGATACTTTATCCATCCACAAATACTAGTTAGTTAGGAAATGTTATTAAGAATTCTAAAGGAATACAGTCGAGCGAAGTCTACGAGAGAGGGGAAGTTCGCCAAAGGATTTTTCAAAATTTTCAAACATTGTAAAGAAGTTTCTTGAAGTGGTAAAGAGTTTTTTAAGTTTATAACGACGATCTCAAACATTGTACGAAGTTTTCCAAAAGTGATTTGTACAGAACTTATTGAGAATAAGCTAAAGAATTCCATGATGGTGATAAACGGTTTAGAAAGGATTTTTCACAAGTGGTAAAGTAAATCTTTAATAACATTTTTTAAAATAAGTAAATGCAATTTCGATAGTGAAGTTTCTCAAAGAGGTATTAAAGTAATTTACTTGAGAATTTTCTAAACCTGTGTTGCAATTGAAAATAATAGCATTGCTAATCACATGATTAATTCAATATTGCAGAGTAAAATGTTGGAGGGAGTTTCATTGAAGAAGTAATGGAATCAAATGAAACCGAGAAGCATGCAAGGACTCACAGTCATTTTATTTGTTCACAAGCAAGAATGAATTGAATTATTTTGGTGAAATATTGTATTAGTTTTTTTTTTGCATTTGTCCACGCTGAGTTTTCATTATATTTTAATAAACATTGTTGTTATTTTGTCCTGATTTTCATTCAACATTATGACTCCTATCCAGTCACCAATGGCCCTGTAAAAATAAATGTTCTGTCGGTCAGTCCCGTAAAAGCAAGTTGGCCCATGCGAACAGTACACCCTTTGGGACTTTCGCTCCGCCGACTGAGCGACCCCGGAGAAGGGGACAATACATCCTGCACACTAAATGAAATAACCTTACCATGCTGGTTTCTCCTAAAGCACTCAGTAATTCAGAGGGAATATCATCAATTCCAGGTGCCTTGTTCCTATTTAGGTCACTCACAGCTCTGTCAAACTCTGAACTCAAAATTGGTTCTCCCATTTCATCAGTATCAACAGCCTCTTCATGTTCCAGAACCAAATTATCTACATCGTTACCTTGATACAACTGTTGGATATGCTCCTGCCATTTTTCTGCTTTGTCTTCTTTCTCTAGAAGTGGCTTTCCATCTGAGCTCTTAATATTCATGCACCTAGATTTCCTTTCTCCAAAGGTTTCCTTGATTTTCCTGTATGCAGCATCTACCTTTCCCAGAACCATACAACTTTCGACATCCTTGCACTTCTCCTTCAGCCATTCTTCCTTAGCTACCTTGCACTTTTTATCCACTTGATTATTTAATCGCCTGTATTCTTTTCTGCCCTCTTCATTTCTAGCATTCTTGTATTTTCGTCGTTCATCAATCAGGTCTAGTATCTCCTGAGTTATCCACTGATTCTTAGTTGATCTTTCCTTCCTTCCTAACATTTCTTCAGCAGCCCTACTGACTTCATTTTTCATGACTCTCCACTCTTCCTCTATTGTGTTTCCTTCAGCCTTTTCATTTAGTCCTTGTGCAACATGTTCCTTGAAACGATCCCTCACACTCTTTTCTTTCAACTTGTCTAGATCCCATCTTTTTGCATTCTTTCCTTTCTTCAATTTCTTCAACTTCAGTTGGTATTTCATGACCAACAAGTTGTGGTCAGAGTCCACGTCTGCTCCTGGGAAAGTTTTGCAATCCAACACCTGGTTTCTGAATCTCTGCCTAATCATAATGAGGTCTATTTGATACCTTCCAGTGTCTCCAGGTCTCGTCCACGTATACAGCCGTCGTTTGTGGTGTTTGAACCAAGTATTGGCAAGAACTAAATTATGATCAGTGCAGAATTCAACCAGCCGACTTCCTCTTTCGTTCCTTTGTCCCAATCCAAATTCTCGTACTGTATTACCTTCTCTTCCTTGGCCTACCACTGCATTCCAGTCTCCCATCACAAATAGATTCTCGTCACCTTTTACATATTGTATTAAATCTTCCATCTCCTCATATATTCTTTCATCTTCATCATCTGCTGAACTAGTAGGCATATAGACCTGCACTATGGTGGTGGGCTTTTGTTTGGTGTCTATCTTGACGACAATAATTCTTTCACTATGCTGGTCGTAGTAGCTTATCCGCTGCCCTATTTTCTTATTCATTATTAAACCAACTCCTGCATTTCTCCTGTTTGATTTCATGTTGATAATTCGGTAGTCGCCTGACCAAAAATCCTGTTCTTCCTGCCAACGTACTTCACTTATACCAACTACATCTAACTTTAGCCTATCCATCTCCCTTTTCAGATTGTCTAATCTACCACAACGATTCAAACTTCTAACATTCCACGCTCCGACTCGCAGAATGTCAGTATCCATCTTCCTGATGATCGCCCCCTCTCGTGTAATCCCCACCCGGAGATCCGAATGGGGGACTAGTTTACCTCCGGAATATTTTACCCGGGAGGAAGCCATCATCAGTACATCATTCATACAGAGAGAGCTGCATGTCCTCGGGAGGTAGTTACGGCTGTAGTTTCCCGTTGCTTTCAGCCGTGTAGCAGTATCAACACACCTAAGCAATGATGAGTATTATTACAAGGCCGTATCAGTCAATCATCTAGACTGCCGCCCCTGCAACTACCGAAAGGCTGCTACCCCCTTTCGATGAACCATTCTCTCAACAGATACCCATCCGATATGGTTGCACCTGTGGCTCGGCTATCTGCATCATTGGGACACGCGAGCCTCTCCACCGCGGCAAGGTCACATGGTTGGCAGAGGAGGATCAATATGATTGTTAATAAATGGTACAGATCTCTGCACATGGTTATGAGGGTAATTAGGGGTTGTAGTAAGGATGTAAAGGAGAGGGCATATAAGTCTCTGTAAGACCCCAACTAGAGTATAGTTCCAGTGTATGGGACCCTCTCCAAGATTACTTGATTCAAGAAATGGAAAAAATCCGAAGAAAAGCAGCTCGATTTATTCTGGGTGATTTCCGACAAAAGAGTAGCGTTACAAAAGTGTTGCAAAAGTTTGGACTGGGAAGACTTGGGAGAAAGGAGACGAACTGCTCGATTAAGTGGTATGTTCCGAGCTGTCAGTGGAGAGATTGCGTGGGAGGACATCAGTAGACGAGTAAGTTTGTGTGGTGTCTTTAAAAGTGGGAAAGATCACAACATGAAGATAAAGTTGGAATACAAGAGGACAAAGTGGGGCAAATATTCGTTTATAGGAAGGGGCGTTAAGGATTGGAATAACTTACCAAGGGAAATGTTCAATAATTTTTCAATTTTTTGCGATCATTTTAAAAGGCTAGGAAAACAACAGATAGGAAATCTGCCACTTGGGCGACTGCCCTAAATGCAGATCGTTAGTGATTGATTGAATGTTCATGCCCCTAATCATTTTAATCTCTGTAAAATAAACATTCAAGGTTCCAGCCTATTAACTTAGGCCTATGTGACGTATATGCATTTATAATCATTATAGAGCCTTTTAGCGCTCAGCCTGAATGCCTCTGTGAATTTAGTAAACCTTGCCACAATCTGCTATTTGCAACTTGTGCTCTGGCCTCATTTAGTTCTATACCTCTTATCTTTAAATCGTTAGAAACTGAGTCTAACCATCGTCATCTTTGTCTCCCTCTGCTTATCTTACCCTCCATAACACACTCCACTAATTTCCTAGGTAACATATCCTCCTCCATTCTCCTCACATTACCCACCACCGAAGCCAGTTTATGCGTACAGCTTCGTCCATCGAGTTCATTCCTAACTTAGCCTTTACCTTCTCATTTCGAGTAGCTCCTGCCATTGTTCCCACCTGTTTGCACCAGCAGTCATTCTCGCTACTTTCATGTCTGTTTCTTCTAACTTATGAATAAGATATCCTGAGTCCACCCACCTTTCGCTCCCGTAAAGCAAAGTTGGCCTGAAAACAGACTGATGTAAAGATAGTTTCGTCCGGGAGCTGACTTTTTATAGAGAATCTTTACCTAGGAAATTAGTGGAGTGTGTTATGGAGGGTAAGATAAGCAGAGGGTGACAAAGATGACGATGGTTAGACTCAGTTTCTATTTTTATTTTACATATGTCCAAAGCTACTATGGCACAAAGTTAGCTCACATCTTAGGTCTGAATTAGCAAAGAGGTTATAAGTCAAGAGAATAAACAAGAGGAAATTTAAGATGGCGTGGACATAGGTAAACTGAATCTGAAACATTGGGGAGTCCTGGTTCACTAAAGAGAAAAGAGCCTTATTTACGATTTTGGAAAATACGATTAGTTTGGAATTTATGCAAGTGAAGGTTATGTTATTAACACTAGTATTTTAGTGAAGCGGGTTGTAAAGCCGTAATACTGTGAACGTTTATTTGACTGGCTATTAAATTAACAATCGTGTGCAGATTTAACATATTCTATGACCTAAAAGAAGCTACTGCAGCATACACTCCTGACTTGGTTTTGTAGTTCAGCAAAGTAGAAAATCAACTCAGATTTTTTATGGTGACGTTTTCATCAGTTGTTCTTTAAAATATTTGCAGGCAAAACAATTGAGTCAGAAATCTTACATCTGTGAATGTAAGTTGATAAGTTTGCAGATATTCATTACCAATATATGTTCTCAGAATAACAATGATTACCTTTAAAATTAAGCTATTGGCTTCTCCAATTATTTAGAATACTACTGTGCAGCTAAAATTATACTTCTGTACTTTAAGCTAACGAAGTTCCTCTGTTCAGTCTTAGCAAGGATAACTAAATTAGGAAATTAACTAAGAAAATTGAGCTCGTGGTACCTAAATGATAACAGCCGCAAGAGGACGTGAAGGAAATTATATAGGGTAGTGTGAAAACGACCGAGTATCTTCCGGTATAAGGAGATACCCTCTACCAAGTGCCAACAGTCTCCTAGAGGGTGGATGAGCGGGTAGAGGCTAGGGCACTCTATTGTCCTTGGGACAGGAAATGGTCCCCAAAGGCGGATGGACCTAAAACTGGTCAACGGCATTAGGATGCAGAAGGCAACGGGAAACCACTGCATCAAAGATCCTTAAGGATATCCCTTAGAGTTCATATGGCATGGCTCTGTTTAATGTAAAACTATTAGCCAGAGTTTCTATTCCCCCATTCGGATCTCCAGGGGGGAATGTTTTGAACGCTGCTATGATTAGTAAGCCCGACAGTTGTGGAAAGATCAATGTGTATGACAACAAAGTTCGAATTGCTACATGGAATGTACGCAGCTTATATATGACCGGGAAGCTTTCAAACGTGGAAGCCGAAAGATGCAGGCTGAAAATTGACATTCTTGGGTTAAGTGAAGTAAGATGGCCTGGATCAGGGATTCAGATTATGAAGGAAGGATCCTTGTACTTTTCAGGGGGAGATGATATTAACCACAGGTATGGAGTTGGCGTTATTCTGTCATCAATGATTGGAAAATCAGTTTTAGATTTCGTTCCAATTAGTGATCGAGTATTGTTACTAAGGTTGCAAACGACACACCGACCAATGAATATCATCCAGGTTCATGTACCAACTTCTGACAAAGATGATGAAGAGATAGAATCATTCTATGATACATTGAATGAAGCACTGAAACTCACAAAGAAAGGAGAGATAACACTGGTCATGGGTGATTTCAATTCAAAGATTGGCCTCGGTGCTGAAGGTAATATTGTAGGGAGCTATGGTCTTGGTGAACGAAACACAAGGGGAGACAGATTGGTGCAGTTTTGCACAGAACATAAAGTTTTAGTTTCTAATACCTTTTTCAAACTTCACCCTAGGAGGTTATACACATGGACTTCACCTGCAGATAATGAAGAAAAGACTGTCAGAAATCAGATCGATTTTATTTTAGTGAAACAAGAGCTGAAGAAATTCGTGAAATCAGTAAAAACCTATCCTGGTGCCGACATTAACAGTGACCACAACCCCAGTAGTAATGGACTTTAAAATGCAATGCTTTAGAAACGCTACAGGGTGTGCTAAAATATCAAGTCGCATAGAAATCAGAAAATTGGCCAGTTCTGATGTCAGAACTAGTGTTGGTGCTGCTCTGGAAGAAACGATGGAAGCAATTAAAGAGTCTCAACATATAGAAGTAGAATCCACATGGAAATCTATAAGAGATAGCATAACTCAAGTCCAGGAAAATAACATAGGATACGTCAACAGCAGCAAAAAGCAAAAAGCAAAACTGGATGACTGATGAAACCCTGGAGCTTGTGAATGAAAGGAGGAAATATAAAGATAAAAAGCCCGTTAAATACAAAAATCTACACAAAGAGATACGTGGAAAATGCAGAGAAGCAAAGGAATCCTGGATGTCTGACAAATGCAAGCAAATCGAAGAACTTCAGGAGAAGCATGATCACTTTAACCTATATAAAAAGGTGAAAGAGCTGAGTGGTCTACAAAAGAAGCGATGCGGACAAATATTAAGGAACACAAACAATGAGATTATTTTAGGAGTTGAAGAAAAACTTAAAAGATGGAAGGAATACGTCGAATATCTCTTCAATGATGACAGAAATGATCCTCCACCACCTGACGAAAGAATCAATGAAGCCAGTCCTGAAATAACAAAGAGTGAAGTATTGAATGCCATTAAACTTCAGAAGAATGGTAAAGCCACTGGTTCAGACAGAATTTACGCCGAAGTTGTTAAAGTTATAGCTGAACAGGACTCAACCGGCCTCAGTCTACTAACATCGTTGTTCAACATCATCTATACATCAGGAAAGATACCTTCTGACTGGCTGAGATCAACTTTCATACCAATACCGAAGATGCAGAACTCCTCCCAGTGTGATGATTACCGTATGACTAGTTTGATGTCCCATGTCCTCAAAATATTTCTGCGAATCATACACACACGGATTTACAAGAAATGTGAATCTTATATGGATCAGAACCAGTTTGGCTTCCGAAATGGGGTCGGCACACGTGAAGCACTCTTCTCCTTAAATGTACTAGTACAGAGGTGCAGGGATATGAATGTCGATGTATATACTTGTTTTATTGACTACAAAAAAACCTTTGACTCTGTGAAACATGAAAAGATGATAGAGATATTAAGATCGACTGGTATTGACCAATGCGATTTACGCATTATCAGCGCACTGTACTGGAATCAAACCGCAGATGTCAAAATCGACCAAAGAACATCAGAAGTGACTACAATCAGGAAAGGTGTTCGTCAGGGTTGTGTGCTGTCTCCTCCCTTATTCAACATTTATTCTGAGGCAATATTTAAGGAGGTATTGTTGGAGGAAAACAGCGGGATAGTTATAAATGGACAGGCAATTAACAATATCTGGTACGCAGATGATACTGTTGTCATAGCAAATGAATTACCTGTGCTCCAACGCATGATAGACAAATTAGTCCAGCGCAGTGAAGAGTTTGGCCTGTTTGTCAAAGCTTCCATGACCAAAGTTGTAGTATTCTCTAAAAGAAAAATTCCAGCAACCCTGTCAATAAACGGCAATAAGATTGAACAAGTATCCTCCTTCAAATACTTGGGTACTGTGCTAGATGAGGAATGTGATTCCAAGAGAGAGAGATAAAATCTAGAATAGAACAGGCCAGGAGGCAATTTTTTAGCATGAAACAGCTATTTACAAAATCGGACCTAAGTGTGCAATTGAGAATGCAAATGATTCGGTGCTATGTATTCTCCATTTTCTCTTTGGATATGAAAGCTGGACCCTTGACCAAAATCTGGAAAAAAAGAATTGATGCTTTTGAACTGTATCTATATCGCCTCCTACTCCGAATATCGTGGGTGCTGAAAATTTCAAACGACGAAGTCCTTCATCGCATGAAGAAACAAAAAGAACTATTACTTACTGTTAAAAAAAGACAAACCTAATATCTAGAGCACATTATGAGAGGCGAGAAGTACCAGCTATTACAACTCATCATTGAAGGTAAAATACAGGGGAAAAGGTCTGTTGGCAGGAGGAAGAATTCATGGCTGAAGGACATCCGAAGATGGCACAACTGCACTTCAGGAGATGCTTTCCATGCTGCAACATCACGCCCAGAGCTGGCTATGCGGACCGCCAACCTCCGCTAGGAGAAGGCGCCTCAAGAAGATTATTGATCGCAACTGCGAGATCACTGCATTAGCTTTACTACACCTCGATTGAATCTCACGATATTACCATCCTGGGATAACATACATTCTAAATACTTGAAGTTATCTAGTGTTTCAGCTTTGTATCACCAATCTGACATTAAGTTCTCTTGGAATTCTTACCTACTGATATAAATTTATTCTTCGAAAGGCTAATATTCATACCATACTCACCGCACCTATTTTCAAGTTCCAGGATATTAGACTGCAGGCTTTCGGCACAATCTGCCATTAAGTCCAAGTCGTCATCATAGGCCAGACTGCGTATTACATTTCCATCTAACTGAATACCTCCCTGCCACTTTATACCTTTCAGCAGCTGATCCATGTAAACTACGAACAACAAAGGTGGAAGATTACAGCCTTGTCCAACCCATGTAAGTACTCTGAACCAAGAATTCATTCTACCATCAATTCTCACTGCAGCTCATTTGTCAACATAAATGCCTTTGTATGATTTTAATAATCTACCCTTAATTCCATAGTCCCCTAGTATGGAAGACATCTTTTCCCTCGACACCCTATCCTAGATCTACAAAACATAAGCATAACTGTATATTCCTCTCGTAGCATTTCAATTACCTGGCACATACTGAAAATCTGATCCTGACAGCCCCTCTGTGGTCTGAAACCACACTGGTTTTCATCCAACTTCCCCTCAACCACTGATCGCACCCTCCCTTCCAGGATGCCAGTGAATACTTTGCCTGGTATACTGATTATGAGATACCTCGATAGTTGTTGCAATCCTTCCTGTTTCCTTGCTTATAGATAGGTGCAATTACTGATTTTGTCCAATCTGAAGGTACCTTACCAACACTCCATGCTTATCTTACTACTCTGTGAAGCCATTTCATCCTTGTCTTCCCACTATACTTCACCACTTTAGGTCTAACTTCATCTATTCCTACTGCTTTATGACAATGGAGATGATTTGCCATGCTTTCCACTTCCTCAAGCGTAATTTCACCAACATTATTTTCCTCCTCCCCATGAGGTTGGTTGTTCGCGACACCACTAGGAAGATTTCCTTTTACGTTGAGAAGATGTTCAAAATATTCCCTCCAACTGCCCAATGATTCCCAGGAATCTATTATGACTTCACCTGAATTACCCAAAACACTGTTCATTCACTTTTTCCCCTCCCTTCGTAAGATTCTTTACTACTGTCCAAAAAGGTATTCCTGCTGCTTGACTTAATCTTTCCATATTATTACCAAAATCTTCTTACGACTTCTTTTTGGATTCAGCAACTATTTGTTTCTCTCTGTTTCCGTCATCTTCGTACAATTCCCTGTCTGCATCGGCCCTTGTTTGGAGCCGTATCAGATAAGCCTCCCTTTTACGTTTACAAGCTTCTCTCACTTCACCATTCCATCAAGATGTTAGCTTTATCCCAACTTTACATACCCACCGAGATTTTCGCTTTTTCCCATCTTTACATACAGTGGTTCCTAGGCATTTCCTTGCTTTTTCTACTACAGGATCCCTGTATTGAACCCGTACTTCTACGATGAAAAAATTCCAAATATTTATTTCAGCTGCAAACAACTTTTTGAGAGTAGCCATGTTTTTATTTCAAGAGCCTCGCCTTCTCGTAGGAACGAACTTACCGTGGCGAGCGACCCGCTAGCTCGTGAAATGCCGGTACACTTCGGTGGACCTCGAGTATTGAATAAGTTACCAATTTCGGAAAATCCTTCATAACGAGAGATTTTGGCGACATGGTAAATCCAGGAATAAAGGATCTAAATTATTTATAAACAGTATGTGAAGATAGAATACCCAGGGTAAATATAAATGCAGTTTAGCCTGGAGGAAAATTGGCGTCATGCTCGCGGATCTGCGACACGTGGCGAGGTCATTTTTCTGAAGAAAAGCCGCGATACTACATGGAAGAAATAATTCATTACGCCCGTTGCAATTATGGAAAAAATATATAATATTAACACCATAATGAATTATAAGTCTGTACGAATTTATGGAATTAATTTCAAGAAAATTGGTTCAGTGGATGTGGAATTAGCAGATTGCGCAATCGAGCCTCGTGGAGAGGGTGGCGTCCCTCCCAGAAGGTATAAAAGAAACCCCCGTCCACCTATTTCACACATTCTGTCTCTTAGTCTGAACGGTGAAACCCACGTCAGTCGTCTGCAAGATAGTGCGGGGTTTTGTTCTCAAAGTAACTTGTTATATATTCGTGTCAATGGTTCAAGTGGAATATTAAATGGAAGGTGATAGAAATTTTCCTGAGCTTTCGCCGATGAAAACTGTGATGGTTTAGATATCTGGTTAAAATACGTAGCTGAGTTTCTCTGCGTATTACAATTATGTGTGTTTGTTATTTGTCAAAGGGAAGTCTGGAGGCTAACCGTGAGGTCTGTTTTTTTATCTATTTGAAACCACCTGGCCAGTAGTAGCGTGAACGAAAGCATGGTCCTGGGAAAACAGTGGCAGTCGCCATTTGAGAAGCGTGCTCGTCGCATGTTAAACGCGAAGAAAGTACGGTATTTGCGGTGTTAATTGACACCTAATGTAAAATCTGTGTAGCTTAAGTTATGTATATAAGATGATGTCAAATGTAGCCATGAAAAGCTAAGCACGAGGGCAGCTGGCTAAATGTGGCCGGAATCTCCAAGACGACTCTGATTACAGGTCTGTGACTATATTTTTTCAATGTTGTTGTTAGAATTTGTTTGTCCCAATAAATTTTTAAATGCGTGTGTCGAATTAATATTTAATAATGATCAGGCGAATGTGTTACATTTCTGGTCGTCGTGTGAAAATCTTCAGGGCTGTAAAATTCATGTCGACACAATATAAAATGCGAAGTTTAAATAATGTGTTAATATTCTTTGAGATAATGTTCACATTGAGTAAAGTTAGAAGGCGATAACGATAATGTAGTCGTGGCGAATGCCGTAATTTCGAATATCGTATGAGTTCAGAAAATTTTGTCGGAATAATAATAATAATAATAATAATAATAATAATAATAATTACCGCGGGATAAAATTTTTCTATGTTAAAAGTGTATTTAACAGACATGTTCAATAAGATTTGCGTTTGTCTCGAAATCCAGTGAAATCTGATAAAGTTATATTTATTCATGGGAAGTTAATTTTTGTGACACCGTGTTGTCGGTGATATAGGAAAACACGGTGTGTTGTTGTATTCTTGAGGTACGAAAGTTGTAGTAAAATAAAATGAAAAAGATTCTTATAAAAGTTGTTCGTCACGGGAGGATTGAGGTGAAAAGTTTTGAAACAGGAAGAAATAGATTGTGCCGGAATGATATGTTGAGATAAGAGTTGTATAGAAGTTGAAGGCAGAGGAAGCCTGTATTTCATGTGTGATGCCGCCATGAGAGGAGATGAAGATGAATTTTTGAGACAGGCTATATTTGTTGATGGTGAATAATTTTTGAGACAGGCTGCATATTAAACTGATATTTCTGAGGCAGGCTGTAGTGATATTCCGCTAACAATTCGGAACAGCTGACCGGGTGAAGGTTGGTTCGAAATGAGTGCTCTCTGGCGTACATTATGTTTTCAAGTTAAGATCCCCCAGTGAAAAACAATTTCTGTTGAAGATTGTAGCTCTTGGCAGTTAAGTCCAAGTGACGATTATGTAAAGTCAGTTTAATGAACATTATAGACGACCTCTAGGATAAAAGAGTATTCTGAATACACGGTTGGTGTGATTTGTCTGTTATAACAAATTTCCACTGAGTAAATTTTATAAATTACGAGACGATAATTTATCCTTAAATCGAAATCATTGTTGGATGAGATATTGGACGTTATTAAAGTGATAGTTGGGCTGTGTAGATCCATTGAATTTCGCTTCACTGGATAGTTTACGGATATGGATGTTTTGAATAGTGAGATGGTAGGCGAAGTTTGGGCCTCACCCTAGAATTATAGTGTGGATTTTTGCGGTAGTGATGATTACTGTTTTAGCGATATTCACGTATTGTGAATCGTGTGCTGAAAGTCATTATTTTCCCAAACTTCATTGCGCATGTCGAGATCATGTTTGAGTTGTTGATTGTTTGCCACGCGTTATTTATTTTCAATTTAACATTTTATTAACAAGATAGGGACTTAGTTGCATTTCCGGACTTGCGTTCATTCTGTGGAAAGTTTATTTGTGTGCTATTGTTTCGACAAGGTTCACACTAAAATATCTAAGAGTGTATTTGAATTTACGATTTAGCCTGACATTCTAGAGGAAGCGTAGACAACCCAGTTTCCGCTCGACAATAAATTTAGGATGTCACATGTTATCCTAGGAGTATACTGATGATAAGACGTCCCAGTTTACGCTCGATGATAGGTTTACGAAGGTTTGTGTATGTACATAGAGGTTAGTGTTAGGGTGTGTAGACATTATGTAGGTCCGACGATAGGTTTAGGGTGTCGGCTGTATATACTCAAGTCTTGGATTAGGTGTTTTTGCGAAGTGACTTGAGCGATGGTAGTGTCTGCAGTAGTGTATGCAATGCGAAGAGTGTTAGCTAAGTAATATTGAGGCCATGTTTGGCACAGCCCTTACCAGCTGGAAGGAGTTTACCTAAGATTATGGAACCACTAGTGGCATGAACGTGAGGGTTGTCCAATACTGGGTACTGAGCTAACGGTGATTGAATATTACTACAGTTTGCCACGCGCGTTTGAGTTCATTGAACTTCAGTATATATTATTTTAGTTACAGACTTAATTGCTTTGTCGTTCTGACGTCCGATTGCTTTGCTAGTGTGCGTGTTGACACTTAGCTTATTTATGTGAGACTTGAGTTACGAATACGGGTTCGATTCGTCAGCCGGGAATATATTTTATTTTCCATTTTTCGTTCTTTCATTTCATTTTTATAATACGTGGTTGATTGTGGTCGATTAATAACTTTGTAGATTTTTGTTGGGACAAACAATAAGTAGATGGATATGTAATGGCGGTCGTTGTTGTAAAGGAAAGAATTCCTAGATTTTGATTTTATTTACTATGTGGACTTATAACTTTATTAAGCTAAACGTAACCGTTTATAACCTGAATGTTGGTTTTATGAGAATATTTTTCAAGTGATTTACCACTTTTTATTTAATTTTAGTGTATGGCATTTCTTCTAAATGCGTGATGAATAAATGTTTCCTGCATTTTGCAATTTTGTTCCTTCAGAACGACGTCGAATACCCTTTCGGATACGGAACACCCGCAGAATGGACCCTTAATCGAAACAAATTGACTATCAGTTGCTTTGGATAGGTTGCGAAATATTATTGGAAAGCATGGTGTTCATTACAAGTTAACAGCAGCATTCACAATTAAAACAAAATTCCACCATGTATTTGTCATTTCATGACACCCTTAAGTGATAAAATAATCCCGATGCTGAACGTGCATCACCCAAACAGCTGTTCAGAAGGAACCAACAACAACATGATCCGCGAGGATCTTACGTTACGTCGTTCTGAAGGAACAAAGCTGTGAAATACAGGAAACACTTATTAATCACGCATTTAGAAGAAATGCCAAACACTGAAGTTAATTAAAAAGTGGTAAATCACTTGAAAAATATAATTATAACACCGACTTTCAGGTTATGAATTGTTACGTTACGCTTCATACAATTACAAGTCCACAGTGAAAATTATACTCAAAATTACAGAATTACCGAATTCTTTCCTACTTAACAATGACTACCATTACAGATCCATCTACTTATTGTTTGTCCCAACACCCTACCTACAAAGCTATCAATTAATCGAACTCAAATACGTATAAAATGAAAGAACGACAAAGAACGGAAATAAAATATATTACTGGCTGACGAATCGAATCCACATTCTTAACTCAAGTCTCACACTAATACGTTGAGTTTCAAGATGCACACTATCAAAGCGAAACGGACGTCAGAACGACAAAACAATTAAGTCCGTAAAATAAAATAAAATAAAATAAAATACCGAAATTATTTGAACTCAACACGCATGAAGAATTACAGTATAATGTTCAATCACCGTTAGCTCAGTACCCAATGTTGGACAACCTCATTTGCCGATAGCGGTCCCATAATCTTAGGGAAGTCCTTCCAGTTATTGGGAGCTGCGCGCAAGTTTGGCCTCATTATTACCGATCTAACCCTCTTCATATTTCGTAGATTACTGCAGGTGCTACCATCGCCCAGGTCACTTCGCAAAAAAAAAACATCTAATCTAAGATTTGAGTATGTACAGCTGACATCCCAGACCTATCGTCGGGCCTACTTAACATCTGTACACCCTAACACTAACCTCTATGTACCCGTACCTTCCTAATTCTATCGTTGAGCGTGAACTAGGACGTCTCATCATCAGTATACTCCTAGGATAACATTTGACGTCCTGAATCTATTGCCGGGCGGAAAGTGGGTCGTATATGCTTCCCGTAGCACATCAGGCGAACCCGTAATTTCAAACAAACGCTGATATTTTTAACTGTAAGTACGGTCGAAACGAATAACACACAACGAAACAACTCTTGCCACAGAACGCACGCAAGTCGGAAAATGCAATACGTTTCTGTCTTGTTACAAAAACAACGTGAACTTGAAAATAAATATCACATGGCGAACAATCCCCCAACTCAAACACGATCTCAGCCTGCGCAATGAAGTTTAGGAAAGAATAATATATTGCAACACACGTCTAACATTTAGTGGATGTCGTCAAAAATAATAATCATCACCAGCGCAGAAATCCATACTATAATTTTACGATGTAGCCTTCAGATCGCCTAACGTCATTTTCCAAATATACATATCCGTGACTGTTCAGTGAAACGAAATTCAATAAATTTACACAGTCAAACATATCGCTTTAAAAACGTCGAAAATCTATTTCCACAAATGCTCCGATTTACTGATAAATTACCGCCTTGTAATTTATGTACTCTACTGATTGGAAACTCGTCTTTACAGCCAAACAACACCAACCGTGTATACAAAATGCTCTTTTATCCTTGAGGTCATATTATTCTAATATTCATTACTGACTTTACGTAACTAGTCACTTGAAATTTTACTACCAAGAGTTACCCACCAAAATTGTTCTTCCACTTGGGATCTTATTTGACATTTACTATGCTTTACACAACAGTTATCTACGACCGACCTTCTTCAGGTCCCAGCTTTCGGATTGTTAGCGGAATATACTACAGCCTGCCACATAAATCTCACATTTAATATACAGCCTGTCTCAAAAATCCTTCCTCGGCAAAAATAGCCTGTCTCAAAAATTCATTCTGATCGCCTTCTCATGGCGGTATTACGTAAAATCCAGGCTCCCGTTTGCCTTCAACATTTCTACCATTCTCATCTCCACATATATAAATTCTTCGCTCTCAATCCATTTTTCTTATATTTCGAGACCCTTTTCAAATATCAATCCTCTTGTGAAAAACAATAACCGTTATAAAATACACCTCTTTATTTTACTGTTACTACAACTTTTGGACCTCGAGAATACAATAACACACCGTGATTTTCCATATCATCGACATACACGATGTTACAAAATTTTACTTCCCGTGAATAAAACATAACTTTATCGGATTTCACTGGAATTTTTTTAAATGCCCACAGTCCTTGTAGAACATACTTGTTAAATCCACTGTTAACATAAGAAATTTTTATCCCTTCGGTATACATTATTATTATTATTATTATTATTATTATTACTATTATTATTATTATTATTATTATTAATTTCGACAAAACGTTTCTGAATTCAAACTATATTCGAAATTAAGATATTCGCCACGACACTTTATCATGATCACCTTCCTAATTTCCCTCACTTCGGACAATAGCTCGAAGAATATTAACACAAGATTTAAACGTCGCATTTTATAGTTTCTTGATGTGAATTTTACAAAACTAAAGATTTTCACACGCTGACCAAAATTATGATATCTTTTTCTGATCATTACAAAATATCAACCATACACACGCAATGAAAAATTTGGTTGGGACAAACAACATTCTAACTACAACATTGATTAATATTTACAGACCTGTGATCTTAGCCGTCATCCTTGGAGTTCTGGATGCATTTAGCCAGCACCTCTCGTCTAGCCTACCATAGCTAGGTTATACGTCTTCTTTATAAATATAAATTACACAACACTTTATAACGCACTTTTTGACGTGATCACCCTTGTGACGAACTCGCTTCTCAAATGGCGACTGACTTGTCCACCCTACTAAGACGTCCAGGTGTCCCGACATATAAGGAACACGACACTGTAGCTCTCACCCAGACTCTAACAAATATTATACGCACGCACTGAATACAAAGAGGAACTCGATTACTTCTAAACCTTCAAAGTTTCATTAGCGGCAGCTCAGAAATTCTATCATCTTCCATTCCTAACAGTAGATCCGAACCATAGCCACGAACATGTAGTAAGTTATTTGGAGATCAACTTTTTACACTTTTCTGTTGACGAGCGACGTGGGCTCCGCTACTTCAGAAACCAGACAGACACTGAGAAATATACGGAGGGCGGTTTCTTTTATACTCTATGGGGTGACGCTACCCACCCCTGGAGCTTGGTTATGCAATACGCTAATTCCGCATCCAATAGACCGATTTTTCTGAAATTTGTTCCATGACTTCGGACAGACTTACACTTTATTTAGGCGTTAATTTCATAATTTTCCCACACTCGCAACAGACGAAATAAATTATTTCTGCCCGGGCGTTTCGCGGGTTTTCTTCATGCAATGACCTTGGCACGTGTAACTAGTCCGCGGATCTGACGCGGATTTGTCTCTAGGCTTAACTGCATTTATATTTACCCTGGGGGTTCTGTCTTCACGTAGGGTTTAAGAATAATTTAGATTCTTTATTTCAGGATTTACTGCATTGCCAAAATCTCTCGTTACGAAGAATTCCTTGAATATGAAACTTTGTTGAATATTCGCAGTCCACTGAAGTATCACGGTATTTCATGAGCTTACGGCTCAGCCCGACACGGGGCGCTCGCTCCCACGAGACAGCCAGACTCACGAAATGGCCGCTCTCAAACAAGTAACTTTTATTTGAAATAAATATTGAGAATAAAAAAATAATTTTCTCATCGTAGAATTATGGGTTCAAACAGCGTGCATCACTTCATATTTTACAAGAACAGTATCCATTACTACATTCAGTTGTTTTTTCTTAAGAACAGTATCGATTACTACATTCAGTTTTTTTAAGTGTCCAGCAGATGCCGGCAAATGACTGACAGTCTGTTGACAGCAAAGTATTATGTAATATACTCCCACCTCGAGAAGCAGAAGGCCACTAAACAATACCAACAAAAACAAACCTCTTGCTTACAAGTTAAGTCGGTCAGGAACTCTCACCCTTCGACCACTTGGATTAACAACTGAGTCGCCATTGTTGTCATCCTTTGGTACTTCCGAAGAATCACAGTTCTTAGAGAGGGGTCATAAGAAGACACTTCCAATGGATAAATCCTTTGTATAGTACGTAATAATTTGCCCTGGCCAGTTTTGAGTTTCAGTGTTCTACGACACCATCCTTACCTAATATGAATTCAACTATGTACCCCAATGGTCAGTCTATACGCTTGAGATTATCACACCCAATCAACACAACGTCCCCCACGGCTACAGTACGGGCGCGATCTTAATCAAGATATTACACCAATTGTCCAAAATATTCACTTCTGAATCTTTTCCTCAAATCCATTTTCAAAGATTGTCCGCACCTAAACCTCGTTTTTGAGGCTCTGTGCACCAATTGTATCAAGATCAGGAACATCAATATCCCTTATATCTTGTAGGAATAAAGAAGGGGAGAGAGGCACTAGTTCAGAACCTTCTTCCATGACATAAATGAAAGGTCGAGAATTCATTAAACTCTCACAGTCATATAATGTAGCCATCATTTCCTCGTAAGTAAGACATGACCTGCTCAACATCCTCTTCAACAAAGTTTTGAGAAGGCGTATCAAATGCTCTCACCATCCACCTCATGAAGCTGCCCCGGGAGGGATTGAAACGTTACTCACTGCACCTATCAGTGCTTTACCTATATATATATCCTCCCAGTTCAGAGTTCGAAACAAATTTGAAGACCCTGTCAAGTTCGTCCCATTGTCACTGTAGATAACAGAACGTATTCGTCTGCGAGCCACAAATCGATGGAGTGCTTGCAAGAATGCTTCTGTCGAGACTGACGATACCAATTCCAGACGGACAGCTTTAAATAACTCGATTTTTGACGAAGACCGTCCATTTATCTCTCCTGGTAATCGACGCAATTGCTGCAGTAGGACCGCACACACACATTATAATTCCACCTTGTGGATATAAGGGCCCGGTTAAATCTAGTCCAACGATTTTGAACACGGCAGCATCCCGTACTCGATTGGATGGAAGTGGAGGTGAAATAACTTCGAGATGTGTTTCACTGTGTCTCTTGCATATGACGCACTTAGACAAAACCGACTTTATAGCATTCCAACCGTTTAGAATCCAGTAGCGTTACATGAGGTTATTTATCAGTATTTGCAATCCTACGTGTCCTTGTATCAATCAATCAATACTGATCTGCATTTAGGGCAGTCGCCCAGGTGGCAGATTCCCTATCTGTTGTTTTCCTAGCCTTTTCCTAAATGATTTCAAAGAAATTGGAAATTTATTAAACGTCTCCCTTGGTAAGTTATTCCAATCCCTAACTCCCCTTCCTATAAATGAATATTTGCCCCAGTTTGTCCTCTTGAATTCCAACTTTATCTTCATATTGTGATCTTTCCTACTTTTATAAACGCCACTCAAACTTATTCGTCAACTAATGTCATTCCACGCCATCCCTCCGCTGACAGCTCGGAACATACCACTTAGTCGAGCAGCTCTTCTTCCTTCTCTCATTTCTTCCCAACCCAAACTTTGCTACATTTTTGTAACGCTACTCTTTTGTCGGAAATCGCCAAGAACAAATCGAGCTGCTTTTCTTTGGATTTTTCCAATTCTTGAATCAGGTAATCCTGGTGAGGGTCCCATGCACTGGAACCATACTCTAGTTGGGGTCTTACCAGAGACTTATATACCCTCTCCTTTACATCCTTACCACAACACCTAAACACCCTCATAACCATGTGCATATATCTGTACCCTTTATTTACAATCCCATTTATGTGATTACCCCAATGAAGGTCTTTCTTTATATTAACACCTAGATACTTAAAATGATCCCCAACAGGAACTTTCACCCCATCAACGCAGTAATTAAAACTGAGAGGACTTTTTATTTTTGTGAAACTCACAACCTGACTTTTAACCCCGTTTATCAACATACCATTGCCTGCTGTCCATCTCACAACATTATCGAGGTCATGTTGCAGTTGCTCAGAATCTTATAAATTATTTATTACTGTTTACAGAATAACATCATTCGCAAAAAGCCTTACTTCCGATTCCACTCCTTTACTCATATCATTTATATATATAAGAAAACATAAAGGTCCGATAATAACTGCCTTGAGGAATTCCCCTCTTAATTATTACAGGGTCAGATAAAGCTTCAACTACTAAAATTCTCTGATTCTCTGAGATCTATTTTCTAGAAATATAGCAACCCATTCAATCACTCTTTTGTCTAGTCCAATTGCACTCATTTTTGCCAGTAGTCTCCCATGATCCACCCTATCAAATGCTTTAGACAGGTCAATCGCGATACAGTCCATTTGACCTCCAGAATCCATGATATCTGCTATATCTTGCTGGAATCCTACAAGTTGAGCTTCAGTGGAATAACCTTTCCCAAAACCGAACTGCCTTCTATCGAACCAGTTATTAATTTCACAAACATGTCTAATATAATCAGAAAGAATGCCTTCCCAAAGCTTACATACAAAGCATGTCAAACTTACTGGCCTGTAATTTTCAGCTTTATGTCTATCACCCTTTCCGTTATACACAGGGGCTACTAAAGCAACTCTCCATTCATCTGGAATAGCTCCTCCGACCAAACAATAATCAAATAAGTACCTCAGATATGGTACTATATCCCAACCCATTGTCTTTAGTATATCCCCAGAAATCTGCTGACTGAATACTTCTGCCTTTTGAAGATCCTCACATACATGCTCCCCTTGTTCATTAATTATTCCTGGAATGTCCTTCTTGGAACCTGTTTCTGCCTTAAAATACCTATACATACTCTTCCATTTTTCACCAGAATTTGTATGACTGCCAATGTGCTTGCCATCATGTTATCCTTAGCTGCCTTCTTTGCTAGATTCAATTTTCTAGTAAGTTCCTTCAATTTATCTTTACTTCCACAGCCATTTCTAACTCTATTTCTTTCCTGTCTGCACCTCCTTCTTAGTCTCTTTATTTCTCTATTATAATAAGGTGGGTCTTAACCATTCCTTACCTCCCTTAAAGGTACAAACCTGTTTTTGCATTCCTCAACAATTTCTTTAAACCCATCCCAGAGTCAGTTTACATTTTTATTTACCGTTTTCCATCGATCATAGTTACTTTTTAGAAACTGCCTATTGCCTGCTTTATCAGCCATATTGTACTGCCTAATAGTCCTACTTTTAAGACCTTCCTTTCTATCACATTTATTTTTGACTATGACAAAAACAGCTTCATGATCACTAATATCATCTATTACTTCAGTTTCCCTACAGAGCTCATCTGGTTTTATCAGCACCACATCTAGGATATTTTTCCCTCTAGTTGGTTCCATCACTTTCTGAATCAACTGTCCTTCCCATATTAACTTATGGCCATGACTCCTGTCGTTCGCATTTCCTTCCCAATTGACATCTGGCAAATTCAGATCACCCGCTACAATCACATTTCTTTCCATGTCGTTTCCGACATAGCCGACTCTCCTATCAAATAATTCCGAATCCACGTCAGTGCTACCCTTTCCCGGTCTGTACACTCCAATTATATCAAGTTGCCTATTATTTTTAGAAATGAGCCTTACACCTAGAATTTCATGTGTCTCATCTTTAACTTTTTCGTAGCTTACGAATTCTTCTTTTATCAGAATGAATACTCCCCCTCCCACCATTCCTATCCTATCTCTACGATACACACTCCAGTGTCGTGAGAAAAATTTCTGCATCCATTTGTCATTTCTCAGCCATGATTCAACTCCTATTACAATATCTGATAAATATATATCTATTAAATTAATTCTATTCCTTTCCTTACAATACTTCTACAATTCAACACTAACAATTTTGTCATCCCTACTTGATTTCCAATTCCCTGTTCCCTTATCACCACTCCCTAGGCCACCCTGTTTCCCTGAATGTACCTCCCTATTACCCTTCCAAACAAATTTCCTAACTTATACATACCTCTGCGGTTTAAGTGAAGGCCATCAGAGCGCAGATCCCTATCTCCTACCCACCCATTAGGATCTAGAAATTTCACTCCCAGTTTCCCATATACCCACTCCATAGTCTCATTTAAATCCCCAATCACCCTCCAGTCAGTATCCCTCCTACACATTATTCCACTAATAACAATCTGCGCTTTCTTGAACTTCACCCGTGCTGCATTAACCAGATCCCACACATCTCCAACTATGTTGGTCCTTATATCAGCTTGCCTTACGTTGTTGGTACCAACGTGAAACGCTACCACCTTCTTCTTCTTCCCCTCCTCCCTCTCTTCTACTTTCCTCAACATCTGCCTCAACCTAATTCCTGGATAACATTCTACCCTGGTTCCCTTTCCTTCACACACTTTCCCCACGTGTCTAACGATGGAATCCCCCATGACCAGAGCCTCAACCCTACCCACCTCATTTGATCCCCTCCCCTCCTGGTCAATCCTATCTTTCCTGATAGCTGCAGAAGCTAATTCCTCCTCCCTTTTCTCCTTCCCATGACCCTGTTCCACCTGTCGTTTCCTATCCTCTACTCTACATTTCCCTTTCCTACCTTTTCCCTTCCTCCTACTTCCACACATCTCAACAACAGTTCCCTGTCCCTCATCTTCCCTCTGTTGTTCTACCTGGAGTGACTCGTACCGATTTCGCACAGACACCTGTCCTGAATTCTGATCCTGAATAGAGCCCTTAGCCTGCAATCTCCTTCCCCTTAGAACATTAGACCACCTGTCTTCTACAACTCCCCGCTTTCCTTCCCCTCCCTCTTGTACACCTACTGTAACCTGTACATTGTTTGAGGGAGTCCTATCTTCCTTCCTGTCTTCTGTGAGAATCCTAATTATCTCCCTCAAACTCTCCAACTCCTCCCTCATACCCCTCAATGCCTCGCCACACCGCAGTTTGTACACTCGCGCTCCTTAGCCATTCTTATGGAAAAACTGAAATAAAAATAAAATAACTTATTTGGAAAAAATAAAAGAGCGGAGGTATCTTGTGTTCTGTCGTGATTAACCTCTTCACTACCTCGTATCGTGATGGAAGTACTGCAGGCTGACAAAAGTCTTTATGGTCATCTCTGTCGGTGATCTTTGTTTTCAACCTAATTATTCCTTCATGTTGTTGAAACACTCTGAGCGTTCGCAGTCTGTCGTTCCTCAACCCCGAAAAAAGGTGTTTTTTTAATAAACCGAACAACTCTTCTCTCTGCAGTGGCATACTCTTCACAGTTCCCTTCTCTGACGCTGATCTATAGACAAACGGCTATTACGTATAAACCATAACAACCACCCCAACATGCGTACAATTCTTTCAAAATTAGGGAAGTATTTGAAATACCGGTTCTTTTGATTCTCCGAAACCGAACAGTTAACATTCATGACAGATGTGGTTCTAAGCTTTTCCATGTTGATCTCCTCTTATTTTGGATTATCACTGCGAGCAAACCAATTTCCTGGTGATTCGTTCGAACATTGCCTCCCACTATCTATATGCAAGTAATTGTTTAGTTTTGCAGCCCCTGTAAGGTAAATCAGCAGTGTTAAGTTCCTCTGGAGCAGACCTCCAAGATTCAGAGTAAGTGATGTTCCTAATTTAATTAACTCGATTTCTGACGAAGACCTTCCATTTGTCTCTCCTCGTAATCCACGCAATTACTGTAGTAGAATCGCTCCACAACAAAGTCTTCACATTTTTCAATCCTAATCCGTTCAGAACTGAGTTCGCAAGCCTTACTCCTATAGTTAAAGTCACGAGCTCCAAGCGAAGCATAGAAATCTTTGTTTATAGGAAAGACTCGTGTCTTGCCAGCCAACAGATGAAGTTGAACATTGTTGCTTGTCTCTACTCTGAGGAAAACTACTGCTGCATATGCCTTTTGACTGGCATCACAAAAGGTGCATTCCTCTATATTCACATGTTTCTGTACACTTCGGGGATGCCAATTTCTTCCAATTGAGGGAGTTCTTCATATCACAATAAAAATATTTCTTGATAGTAGCGTCACCTTCTGTATCCCAGTCAAGTCCCATCTTCCGCATTTTATGCAGAAGCAATTTAGGGCACAACATAACAGTACAACTAACCCGTAGAGCAGGGGTGGCCACTAACCTTAATTCTGGGAGCCGCAAATTTAAGAGCAAATTTAGGAGACAAAATTGGGAGCAAGTTTTAGAAAATGGTTTATAAAATTAAGACACGTTTTTCATTTTATAACAAATGAAGGAATATTTATTTTCTACACTACACAGAACATTATTGTTGAGGTACAATGAACGAATGAGATTTTACTTTTGAGAAGTGTTTGTTTGAGTGCCCATTTTTGCTGTTAGTTTTTGAAATCTGGCTGATAATTGGTAAGCGCAGTTCGCACAAGTTCACTTAAATGTTAATCAGTTAGTTCAGATCGATATTTAGATTTGATAAATTTAAGCGTTGAGTAGATTGATTCACATAAGTAGTCCCAAAGATTGAGATAAGTCTCTTAGCACACTCTTTTGTTAATGGATATTTTTCATTTGGTATATTCTTTCAAAATTCTATGGTAGAAACACCAATTCGTTTGAGTCCGTTTAGTGCTTCGTCCTTTTGCAGTTCTTGTAGCTCCACCCCTACAGCTGCTCTATCCTTGGTTATTGGTTGATGAAACCTGACGGCCATCGCCCGCAACATCAACAGCAAAAGGATCTTCCAGGAATGAATATGAAGGTTTAAGTTATCTCAAATCATTAAATCTGCCATTGATTTCTTCAGCAAGGCCAGACTTTCTACTCATTCAATCTTCAGTTTCCATCTGAACTTCAGGAAGGCTTTCAGTAATTTTCTTCAAACATTTGAAGTGAGCAAATATTTTAGTGTGAAGGTCTTTCCCAGAAAGATTTGCTATCAAAGCTAAATACAGTCTGGACCAAATCAGAAATAAGTTTTTCTTCCTTGTAAAGATAAGTTTAGTGTTTTTAAATGCTGGAACACATCTGTAAATAAGCAAAAACTAACAACCACGGGGGGTCATTAGGGAATTATTTTCTTTATTTCTTATATAAACTGTTTGATTGGATCAAGTAATTCAAAATATGTGCCAAGAACATTGCTTACTGATAGCCATCTTACTAAGCAGTACAAAAATACATCACCAAGAAGCTTGTCATCGTTCATATCTTCTATAGAAGGTTTGAACTGTCGGTGTGCTTTGGCACTTGAGTGAATACAGTTCACAATTTTTAGAACTACCTGAAAAATATGCGGGTAGGTACTGAAAATATTTTGCTGCTAAATGTTCTCTGTGAATAATACAATGTACAGGTAGGAAATCAGGAAATGATGTGTCAGCTTTTAAGAGCCCAATAAGCCATTGCTTCGTGCCAGTCATAGATGGTGCACAATCGGTATCAAATCTGATACTGAGTTTTTCTGTAAAACACCATTCAGGGCTTCTTTAATCTCACTACCACGAGTTGTATCCTTCAAAGTAAGTGGGTCTAAAAGTTCTTCCACCACCTCCAAGTCCTTTGACACATAACTCACATATATGGCTAGTTGTGGTTTATCTTTGATATCAGGAGACTCGTCCAGAACCACACGTACCCCTGAGCACTCGCTTAGATTTTTTCTAAATTATTTAAAATATCCGCACTAATAACAGAAACTCGCCTCTCTTTTTTGCGTGTCTGGCTTCGGACATTTCGTTGATCAGTTTCTGCAGTTTCTTATTTTCGGGTTCTGAAACAGAAATAACTTGTGCCATGTTCTTCTTAATAGATCCCCCTATGTGTAAGGCTTTTTTGTTTTTGCAATATTAAAAGCCAAGATGAAGCCAGCTTCGGTTGTCAAATCTGCTTCTTTTGTAAAAACTGACATAATCCTACTCTGACCATGAAGTTTTTCGTTTAGTGATTTAAGTTTGGTTTTTCTTAATTGAAAGCCACCAGGAAAATCTTTATTGAAACCGCTGTGGGTAGTGTCATGATGGCGTTGTAGATTACTGGCCTTGAACTGAGACAAAGTTATTTGACCCAAAAGACACATTGGCTTGCCGTTTCTTTCTAAAAAAGCGAATTCTTCCTCCCAGTCGATATTAAAATTTCGATTTTCCTCTTCATATTTACGCTTCTTAGACAACATGGTAACTGTTCGGAGACCAGGCCACAACTGTAGGGCCTACTCAAACAGCACAAAACAATTGCGCACAGAAAAGTATTGGCACTCGCTACTGCCTACACAATAACGCGACTGGCTTCATCTCACGACACTGACTCACTGACACACACTCGCGCTTAAAGCACTATCTAACGGAAGGCCCCAGAACTATCTTCACCTTTCATCTCTCACCACTGACCTACAGCGCTGATAACGTTACCGCACATCGCTGCTACTGACTGCCGTCAGCAGCGAGATAATTTTAGTTTCCATTCATTTTACACTAAGCTTGGTGTCAAGAGCCGCATAAAAGCTGTGCAGTAACTTTTCTTTCAAAATGGAACGATTTGAATCATCTTCTCTCAGTGTGTTCGATTACAGCTCCTAAGAGGAAAGGACAACACTTTACACCAAAAATCACTCTTGCGTGCCTTAACTATTCCACCATAAAAATAGAAAGTTCCTGTCTTGAAGGTGAATGACAATCTGTAAAAATGCTCGTTTAATATCCGCAAG
Source organism: Anabrus simplex (assembly GCF_040414725.1). Lineage (NCBI taxonomy): Eukaryota > Metazoa > Arthropoda > Insecta > Orthoptera > Tettigoniidae > Anabrus > Anabrus simplex. The sequence continues at coordinate 1,300,091,486 of NC_090265.1, forward strand.
CACTCCTATCTTAACAGAACATTCAGTATGAGTTCAACCAGAATTGGACCAGTTTCAAGACATTGATTTAAAGATGGAGAATTGGCTAGTTTTTCCGAAGCATAAACAGGTCTGTTTCTTGTAATTACACTGTTTTCCTTTGCTACTGGCTTATGCGGTAAGTAGTGATGACAATGAATACGCTCAGATTCGAGCACTTCTTGCATAATTCCCTCAGCCAACCAATCTTCAAACACTTCATTGTAATCTCGTAACATATCTTCAGATAATTTCTTCCTCATCGAACCCGGTCTTCTTTCAGCGAGATACAGATCTCATGGCAAGACGGGATTCCCCTCGGTCCAAGGTAGCTGAACTTGATATCGACCTTCATCAGTGCAATGAACACCTTGGAGGAAATGATCTTTCACTGCAACTTCTCGTTCTTTCTTCGTAACTTTCTGTGCAGGATACGGAATGCTTATTACATCCAACCTCCACAAATCAATAATACTTGCCTCCTTTATAAAGATGGAAGTTACAAGCAAGCCTTCATTTTCTTCACTTCTCTTGGTATTAGGAATTTTTTCCATCAAAGTCCAGCCCAACAATGTCTCTAATGCAACTAAACCACACAACATCAGTTCACTTCTTCCTGATAGAAGTTTGCCAGCCACGTCTACCCCAATGCGTATTTCTATTGGCCCAAGGTTTGCTTCATTATCGGCGATATGTATCTTCAATTTCTTAAGCTGGTTCATCCATTCCCCTTCCGTAATATGTGAAATGTCTCCACAGATCTTGGTCTAAAGCTTCAAAGTTACACCGAGATTCATTGTTCAGGCCCTCTACACGCACCCTCCAATCTTCATGTTCATTGCGTTGTGTTGTTACACCACCAAAGAGAGAATATGAGATGACTTTCTTTCGCAGTGAATTGTAAATCATCTTTCGCAAAATGTATGACTTTTGGGGAGCCAGTATCCACCAAAGCACTAACACATTCAGTTTTCAATCATATCTTAGGATTTACACGAAGGGTTTGTAACAACACCTTACGCGAAATGGAAACATTTGCCAACGTGACTTCCTGAATTGTATTTTCTTCGCTGTTGCTAGCTTCTTTGGAGACAGCATGTTGTTTTTCTAACAACTATCTGCACATTAAAACAGCATGCTTCCCACTACAAATTATACATTCTATGTTTTTCACCTTACAGTTCTTTACCAGTGTGTCCTTACTTCAAACACATACAACATCCCTTTTCCCTGAACAGTTTCTCTTTACTTTCCATTGACATTCTTCAAGCGGAGAAGCAATCTGCACTGGCGTAAAGATGACCTTCACTAAACACACATTTGTCATCCTTGTGTTGATTTGATGTTAATAACCCGATAGCTGTTGGAATGTTGTCGTCTGAATCCTTTCCCTTGTGCTTCAGTTTTTCTTTGTCCCTTCACACTTTAAGCCAAACAAGATGTAGCAAGGTATAATCTTTGTTCACTTACCACTTTCGACTCCGGGTGGTCTCTCGCATGTATAGCAGAGGTAAATGAAATACTGCGTTGCCCAAATTTCCCAAATGCGATATATTTGTTAATGATAATAAAACAATATAACGAATTCAAAACTAATTTGTGAACATGTTAACTTAGCAATATATATTTTTAAATCATCATCATCATTAATCACCACTGATCATCATTTAGGGCAGTCGCCCAGGTGGCATATTCCCTATCTGTTGCTTACGCAGTCTTTTCTTAAATAATTGCAATGAATTTAGAAATTTCCAATCCCTAAGTTCTCTTCCTATAAACGAATATTTTCCCCAATTTGTCGTCTTAAATTCCAAATTTATCTTCATATTTTGATCTCTCCTACTTTTAAAAACACAACACAAACTCATTCGCCTACCAATGACATTCCACGCCATCTCTCCACTGACAGCTTGGGACATACCACTTAGTCGAGCTGCTCGTCTCCTTTCTCCCAAGTCTTCCCAGCCCAAACTTGGCAACATTTTCGTAACACCACTCTCTTGTCGGAAAGCACCAAGAACAAATCGAGCTGCTTTTCTTTGGATTTTTCCAGTTCTCGAATCAAGTAAACCTGATGAGGATCCCATATACCGGATCCATACTTAAGCTGGGGTCTTACCAAATACTTATATACTCTCTCTTTTACATCCTTACTACAACCTCTAAAAACCCTCATAACCAAGTGCAGAGATCTGTACCCCTTATTTACACTCCCGTTTGTGCGATTACTCCAACGAAGATCTTTCCTCTTATTAACACCTAGGTACTTTACAGTGATCCCCCATAAGGAACATTCACCCCATCAACGCAGTATTTAAAACTGAGAGGACTTTTCCTGTTAATGAAACTCACAATCTGATGTTTAACCCTGTTTATCATCATTCCAATACCTGCTGTCCATCACACAACATTGTCGAGGTCTTTTTGTAGTTGCTCACAATCTTCTAACTTACTTATTATTCGATATCACCTGAAAAAGCCTTATCAGTCTTATCACTGATTCCAGTTCTTTACTCATATCATCTCATATCATTAATGTACCGGTATGTATGAAAAAATAACGGCCCTTGAGGAATTCCCTTATTAATGATTACAGGATCAGATAATACTTCACCTAATTTAATTATCTGATTTCTATTTTCTAGAAATATAGCCACCCATTTAGTCACTCTTTAATGTAGTCCAATTGCATTCATTTTTGCAAATACTCCGTCATGATCTACCCTATCAAATGTTGCTGGAATCCTCCAAGTTGTGCTTCAGTGGAGTAACTTTTCCTAAACCTGATCTGCCTTATATCGAAACGGTTATTAATTTCTCAAACATGTGTAGTATAATCATAAAGAATGCTTTCCCATATATTAAATGCAACACATGTCAAACTGACTGGCCTGTTGTTTTTAGCTTTATGTTTATCACCGTTTCCTTTATACACAGAGGCTACTATAGCAGTCTACATTAATTTGGTATAGCTCCTTCATGGAAACAGTAATCAAATACGTACTTCAGATATGGTACTATATTCCAACACATTGCCTTTAGTATATCCCCAGAAATCTTATCAATTCCAGCCGCTTTTCTAATTTTTAACTTTTGCATCATATTGTAAATGTCTTTGTTAACGTAGGTAAATTTCAATACTTTGTTAGTATTAGTCATATCATCTATGCGGACATTATCCTTGTAACCAACAAACTTTACATACTTCTAATTGAATGAATACTTCTGTCGTTTGTAGATCCTCACATACACACTCCCCTTGTTCATTAATGATTCCTGGAATGTCCTTCTTGAAACCTGTTTCTGCCTTGAGGTACCTATACACACCCTTCCGTTTTTCACTGAAATTTGTATGACTGCCAATTATTCTTGCCATCATATTATCCTTAGCTGACTCTTCGCTAGGTTCAATTTCCTCGTAAGTCCCTCCAATTTCTTCTTACTTCCACAACCATTTCTAACTCTATTTCGTTCTAACCTAAACTTACTTCTTAGCCTCCTTACTTCCCTGTTATATTATAGCGGGTCCATAACATTCCTTGCCATTTTAAAGGTGCATATTTCTTTCCACATTCCCCAACAATCGCTTTAAACCTATCCCACAGTTACATTTTATTTACCGTTTTCCACCGATCATAAATACATTTTTAAAATTCCCTCATGCCTGTCTTATTAGCCATATGATTCTCCATAATAGTTCTACTTCCTTTCTGTCACATTTATTTTTAACTACGACATAAAGATCTCCGTGATCACTAATACCATACATTACTTCAGTTTCTCCATAAAGCTCATATGGTTTCACCAGCATCACTTTCAGGTTATTCTTCCCTCTAGTTGTCGTATACACAGCATCCTACTCATAACCTACCTCTTGTAAAACCTTCATATTATTATGTTAATACATTTAAAGGTAACTTTTGATAACCCTCACCAGCATAAATAACATAATAATAATGGCTGGCGGTGGCGCGAATGGACTCTGCCACTGGTTGAATATTAGGCCAATGAAACGTTGCTCCCCTAATTCAAGACAGCGAGAAGTTATGACCTACTTAGGCGGTATAAAGACCTAAAATGATGAGGCAATGTTACCGACACACTAATCATCGTTGTAGTTGGGAGGAAGAATGGAAAGAATAAACATATAAAAATAATAATAACAACTCGCTGTCTTGATAATAACATGTTTAAATAGTTGATAGGTAGCGATACAGTAATTACAGATCTCGCCACTATAAAGCATAGATTGTGCTGTTGTTAATATTGGAATAAAGCCACTCATGATTTAATATGAATGACAAAGACAAATAATAATATGTTTGCATGGGTCAGAGACCTAGCGGTACAGTAATTACAGATCTCGCCACTGTAAAGCATAGATTGCGCTGTTGTCACTCCTGGAATACCTCCATTCATGATTTCATTTATCTGAGCCATATCAGTATATGCTCAATTAATTATTAGTAACACTGTGAAAATATTTTATTTAATGCATATTCAAGACGCTGATAATGAAGGCAGGAAGCTTTTAGCGCCGTGGCATAGGCTAAGTGGACCAAGTATTTTTCCAGTACGAACGAACTTTTCAAGTTTGAATTGAACCGTTGGCTATGTATCCAGTCATGTAGACCCCCTACTCTAGCTTTCAAATCCAACCGCCACGAGCTATGGGGTGGTAATGTGCATGTGGGGAAGCTCTAAACAACTATATTAGGCTGACAAACTTCGTTTTCCCAAGGCTGGGATCATTTGAATTTAAACCGATATATCCGTCACTGAGCTAAGATTCCACAGGTCCGAAGTGATAAGAGAGTGAGAACAGAATTATCATCTACTTGTAAGTGATAAAAATGGTTACTTGTGCCCTATTATAGTAATGCTAATTTAAACGAGAGTCCGTTGGGACTCAGTCGACGGTTAGGAGACCATTCTCTCTGTTTGTTTGGGAATTACCTTCTGCGAAGGCTGCGCTGTAAGACTACATGAGTTTCCGTAGAGGACGATGCGCTCTCATTCTCATTCCATAGAAATCTCATTCAGTCGGCTGCACGCGATGCGTGTTTTCCTCCGTAATAGCTAACAGTACTTTAGTGATAGTTACCTCTATCTTGACTTTCATTAACTATTTTGAAACGCCAAGTGCTGCCTGGCGTAGTTCAGATATTAATAAATACGTTAAATTGAGAAACTAGTACTCGATACCTGCGAGTGAAATCCCAAGTATAATTAACGCTAAAATTAGCACCAACTTTCAGTACGCGTTCGCGAGTCGCGAAATAACGTGTGCGTTTCCGTATATATTTAACCGCTGAGAAGGTCTGATGTCGATTGGGCTTTGTTCCCTTAAATTGATGACGCATAAGTCGGACTAAAGCTTGCACGTAGGCTCAGCCAATTATAGCCTAGCATTATGATCGATATCCTGTGCACGTTCACGCTAAGCGGCGAAGAAGAGGCCTTAACATACGGCATCATTGCAGACGTTTCCAGGAACGAGAGGAGGACAATTATGGCAGTACCCAGATTCGAGACTACAGCAAATCGTGACACAGCGGACATGCGATTCGTTGATGATGGCGAGTAGCTGCAAAAGTTAAGTTCCTGTGTCCATTTAAGCATGTTTTATGGGATATAAATACTAGTTTAGGGATATTCCTAATTAAATATTCAGTGATTAAATTAAGCCAGAGTGGCATTTGTTTTGTTCACTTTTATTAATGTAAATTTGTTCAGGCTGGTATGCAATTTTTTAGCCCATGTGAAGTGTATTTAATTATATGGGAAGAAAAGGTAACGATAGGTTAGTGATAGATTTTTTGTTTGCTTAGTGTATTATATTTTTCTTCACTTTGTTTATGATAGAGATGTTGGGTACTTTTCTTATAATGTCAAATAGACTGTACGCCCTCAGCGATGCGTAAATGTCAGAACAACTAGTACATCATTAGTTTAGGATGCCTGTCTGTGCATGAAGCATGAACCTTTCAGATACCGTACTACAAGATGCGCAGTACAATTGTGTGCACCGTTGAGATAAAGCAGGATCTTTTACGTTGGAAAGGAGGCAAGTTCTGGGACATCATCGGACCCGAACCATGGTTATGTGAAATGCGTGGTTAGATATACTAGAGGGATGTTGACAGAGCTAAATATATGTGAAAAAGGCGAGAATGTCGTATTTGCTACTGGGAGCTGTGATTTTGTATGTGAGATAATTAGCAAACCGGTGAGTTGCTTATGAAAGCAGTGGTAATGCGTATATAATTGAGAGATTTTGTTCCTCGTTTGCGAGATGTATTGTCGGGGACAGGCCCGACCAATTGTGTAAGCTACCCCAGTGAGCCGGCCCGTTTGACAGCTGATGGCTGTGTTCCCCTCTCTTAAGTGAAAGTGAGTATACAAGGGTCCGTAATGATTCCAAGAACTCTGCATTCCTTGTCCTTGTCCTTGTTAGATAATGTTTGGGATCCTAGAGCTGACCGACCAACCCACGTGTAGAGAGAAAGACGGAACTGTCGTGTCTTGTTTAGACGCAAGCCTCCGCAGCCTATGCATGCCGGGATCGATGCTCGATAGCTCTATTTTGTTCTATGCATTTTTGTATGTGTTTTTATTTACAGGTTTTATTTGTGTGTGTACCTTGTTTGTTCATTTTTCTGTCTTGCATTGTGTAATTGGGATGTATTTAGTTCGCTGGCTAAATTGAAGGGGTACCAGCTCTGTCTGGTCCATTTGCATATGAATACGGACCCATAAATAGAATCAGTGATACATTTTGGAAGGGATGATCAGGGACAGCCCCGGAGCAGTATTTCTATGTTTTTGTGTCCGAATATCTCGGATTGTAAATATGCATAGTCAGATTTTTCACTAGTGTATTCATATCGCTGAAGCATCAACTTGGACGATTAAGACTGATGCCTGCACTCAAGCGGCCTTAGAAATTTAGCTGGTGGAGTTAACCATCAAATTAGTAACACGAATCAATTTCCATGTGTTAAATTTCGAAATTTATGTTTTACGGGTCGTTACCCGCCTTTTCTTTGTATAGTTATTTTGCTGTCATGTGATTGATACTCATATGCGTGTTACATTTTTAGGACCGATTTGGGGTCAACTTTATATTAATTTAACCTTTTCATTTATATTAGTATGAACTGAATTTATGTTATCTTTATCAATAAATCCATCATACCCGTTAACTTGTGTCTCATTCAGAGGTTATGTTTCCATATGTCCTGTCCATATACTTTCTGGTATGCTTTTATTTAGAGGTTTCTTTGTGCCCACTCTTCGAACGTAACCACGCGCTTTTACCCTGAGTTTAGCCGGATTTAAGGACAGGATATGGTGCAATATCATTGACAAAGACAAATAATAGCATGTTTAAATGGTTCAGAACTAGCGATGCAGTAATTACCGATATCGCCACTGTAAAGCATAGATTGCGCTGTTGTCACTCTTGGAATTCACACGACCCAAATAATGGAAACGCCGGGCTGAGTGGCTCAGACGGTTGAAGCGCTGGCCGTCAACCTCGTGTCGGTATATACTGGCACGTACAAGAACTCCTGCGGGACTAAATACCGGCACCTCGGCGTTTCCGAAAACCGTAAAGTAGTTAGTGGGACGTGACGCCAATAACATTATTATATTGGAAACAGAATTATATAAGAGAAGCAGGGGCATTTGTAACTGGTCCATATCTGACGGTAACGTGAAACTGGACACAGGAAGGTGTATATCGCGCTGATGTCATCAGGCTACAGCCGCTTCGCGGCCCTAACCTGGGAGCTCACGTCCCCAGACCCATTTTGCTTGATCACAGTGCAATGGGTTTGCCACTAGCCGGACCTAACCAATTCAAACCAATGGTTTTGTCACTAGCCGGAGCTGACGTATGCCGACCAATGGTTTTGTCAGTAATCGGACCTAATCTGTCCAGTCAAATGTTTTTTTTGTCACTAGCCGGGTCGGATAAATTATAATAATAACAAGATTTTTAAATGGTCCAGGGCTAGTCATAATATTTCGTCCAGGGGAAAGGAAGCGTGATAATTTTGTAAAATTTGACCACTGTAAAGTATAGATAGCGCTGATGTCAGTCTTATAATTGATAGAGGGAAATTAATGAAAGAAATTATAGCATCTTTTTTACAGAAGGAATATAAACATCTGTGATTGTTACTTGGCTAGCCATGCTTTTCTGAAAAGTAACACTAATGGTCCAGGGTAGACGAAAGCTAAAAAAATATTCATACACACATATAAACAAAGTTTAACGCACATGGGAGGTGGGAAGGAAGGAAGGAAGGAAGGAAGGAAGGAAGGAAGGAAAAAAGGAAGGAAGGAAGGAAGGAAGATTTATACCAAAATTTAGCATAACTTACTGGAGAGCATCTAAAGAATAATTTGTTCTTTCGCCGAACTCTGAGTTTTGTGCTATGCCCACATTTCTCACAATTCCTTTCCCTAGTTTTCAGACCGTGGTTAACATAAAACGAACACAAATCTTCAAACTTACTATTGAAATCATTAAAATCAGTAATTTTGACATAGCAACCTCCGCACTGAACAACATTCATGTTTAAAAATATTTTGTTGATAGCAACGAAGTATTTATTTATGACCATATCAACGAACCACGAAGCAACCGACCAGGAATAAATTAAACAGCCCGACCAATGTTGGTACTAGTAACTAGGAACTACGTTAAGTATACGTACCAGGAACTAATTACGCCACATCAGTTGGTACCAGTCGCCAAGAACTTACTTACATCCTCAATGACAAATGAACATTAAACAGCGGTTCCTGCACTGGTGAGGGTTATGAAAAGTTTTACCCATTTTAATTACCTTTTATTAAACGCTAAGTACGACTGTACCCTCTGATACGTATTGTACATTTGTATAACCTCAAATAGTATTGTGAATACGTCTAACCTCAAAATCTGTGTAGTCGAAAACTGTAGAAAACTCTGTAATATTTGCATATTGTGTATAAACTACTATCATTCCGATACATATGGAGGTTTCCGGAAACTTACAGTAATGATTTATTATCCAGATACATGTAGAAACATTAGGAATGTTATGGACTTGACCATAACTTATGTGTTTATAAACAGTAATCGAACATTCGAGTTTGATCTACTCCAATCGAGCGGCCGGTCGAACGATTGATGTTCGGATGTGTTCCATTTAGTGTGTTGCAAGAATATTTCCAAAAGTCGGCATTTCTAGGCTGTCTGTCGAACAGTATATATACCGAGCTGACAGGCCGAGAACTCAGACAGCGGGAGTTGATGAGTGAGTCAGACACAGTCAGTCAGTGAGACACACTGGTGTTCTGTGGTGAGTCAGTGACAGACAGACAGTGCAGTAAGAGAATGTACAGTATGGGTTAGAATGAGTTGATATCTGTATTTGTCAGAATCGACTTGAGTGAGAGAGTAGTCAGTCTTGCCTTATGATGACAAAGTGAATAATCAGTGTGTGAACTGTTAATATCTATACTTTTCAGAATCGACTGTGTGATGGTGAAGTGAATAACCAATGTGAGAACTTGCTGATATCTGTACTTGACAGAATCGATAGTAAATTGCTTCAGCGTGTTTCTGTTAATAGTGTAGTGTTGTGTATAACCGTGTGTTGTTAAGCAATAGACGTAGCGACAATAAAGTAGTTTTATGCAAGGAAGTGAACGTATCTCATGTGATATTTATTTACATCGAAATGAAATCGCATTGAGAACAATATAATTGGTTCCATCACATTCTGATTCAGCTATCCTTCCCACTCAATAAATTATTTAATTCCTCGATCACCTCCCAGTCCGCCTCTATGGTATAGTGGTTAAGTGTGATTAGCTGCCACCCCCGGAGGCCTGGTTCGATTCCCGGCTCTGCCACGAAATTTGAAAAGTGGTACGAGGGCTGGAACGGGGTCCACTCAGCCTCGGAAGGTCAACTGAGTAAAGGTGGGTTTGATTCCAACCTCAGCCATCCTGGAAGTGGTGTTCGGTGGTTTCCCACTTCTCCTCCAGGCAAATGCCGGGATGGTACCTAACTTAAGGCCACAGCTACTTCGTTTCCTCGTCCTTGTCTATACCTTCCAATTTTCTCATCACCCCGCAAGGCCCCTGTTCAGCATAGCAGGTGAGGCAACCTGGGTGAGGTACTGGTCATCCTCCCCAGTTGTATCCCCGACCCAGAGTCTGAAGCTTCAGGACGCTGCCATTGAGGCGGTAAAGGTGGGATCCGTCGCTGAGTCCGAAGGAAAAACCGACACTGGAGGGTAAACGGATAAAGAATAAGAAGAAGATATGCACGTTATACTTACGTACCATTTTATGAGTTGCAATGTGCCTGCTTTGTCTCTTAGGTTGGTTACCGGGCGAGTTGGCTGTGCAGTTAGGGGCGCGCAGCTGTGACCTTGAATCCGGCAGATAGTGGGTTCGAACCCCACTGTCGGCATCCCTGAAGATGGTTTTCCGCGGTTTCCCATTTTCACACCAGGCAAGTGCCTGGGGCTGTACCTTAATTAAGGCCACGGCCGCTTCCTTTTCACTCCGAGCCCTTTCGTATCCCATCGTCGCCATGAGACCTATCTGTGTCGGTGAAACGTAAAGCAAATTGTAAAAAAATAACATTGTATTGAATTGACTGTCTAATATGTCTTTCATTTCACCCAAGTCACACTTCGTGCCTACAGGGTATTCCCTTACTTGTCCTCACCCGTATTTCACTTTTTTTTTCCAAATTGGTTTTCGGTCTTGTTCGGTTATGCAGCCATTCTCAGTTTGGATCTTGACACATGTTAATGATATTGTTTTGTTATCTTAATGAGTACGATGGGCAATTTTCTTCCTTGAGTTTTACTCGATGTACGGTAATAGACTTGTAGAGCCCTGTGCGGATATGCAAAATAACATCCGCTCCGCATCCGCACTTCCTTCATCCTCACCCGCATCCGCGAATGTTTATCCGCATCCGGAAATGGTTCTCCGCGAATGTTATAAATATAGTCACGGGTTAATGAGGATTTTCTCTTGCGACAACTACCGACGTATTGACCTTTGCTCCTTCCTTCCATTCATTGCGGGCAGAAGCCAGTTAGGCTTACGTCAGATTTACGGCTTTATGATCTCAAGGCTCTTTATATATCACCATTCTCCCATACCAATGTCAAGGGTCGCCTATCTACAAGCAAACGTAAAAGTGTACCTGAGTGAAAATCAATGAACATCATTATTTAGAAATTATCAGCAAAATTATCCACACTGGCATACAGTTTGTATCCGCCAAGACACTAACTTCGTGGATATCCGCGGATATCCGCATCCGTGCAGGGCTCTACGATAGTCTACATTCACGACAGTTGGACGTGGCTAAAATCCTCGACCTGGCTTAATCTACAGGTAGCGCCACCTCCAAGTAATTGGAAATAAGGTCAGGAAGAAGAAGATATTTATTTATTTATTTATTTATTTATTTATTTATTTATTTATTTATTTATTTATTTATTTATTTATTTATTTATTTTGCTAGTGGTTTAACGTCGCCCTAACACATCGAAGGTTTTCTGCGACGCAAGGATGGGAGAGGGCTAGGATTGGGAAGGTAGCGGTCGTGGCCTTAATTAAGGCACACCTCAGTATTTACCTGGTGTGGAAATGGAAAACCACCGAAAACCATCTTCAGGGCTGTCGACGGTGGGATTCGAACCCACTATCTCCCGAATGCAAGCTTACATTTAAGCGACCGTAACCGCACGATCTATTCGCTCGATAAGATTTTGTTTGAGTTTATTTAATAATATTTGTATTGATTTTCCTTAAGAAGGTGGAAAAGCATCTGCAAATAATAATACCTGATACGTGATCTTTTTCACCCGAGCGGTTCTGCTAGTATCGCTCCTACTCGACAGGTAAGCGTTCATTGGTCGGCGACGCGTGACGTCATCCAGATAGCTGGCCACAGCTCGGCGGGCTGACGATCAGCAGTTGCGACTGACATTCAGTCTGCGTCGGACGTGTATAATTGAAGTAGCGCGCTCTGTGATATAGACACGAGCATTGCAGACGTGAGTACTTCAATGTTTTGATCTAGCGTATTTTCTAATACATAACACTTATTATTTTAAATATCATGTTCTCTATACGAACACAAAAATAGTTACTGGATGGAACGTAAAACAATAAGAAAATAGATTTTAAAAATAACTTTTCTGAAGATATATTTCGCTTAGAAATGGAGTCTCAGTTTAATAACTGCACGTTGACGACCAAATTAGATGTCCGCTCTCTGCTCTTCGTACTGCTTTCCGTACTAATGTATTTGCACTGTGCGTATGACAGCTAGTTGATATTAACTACTGTATACACGTAGAATTTACTATAGACAATTGTTTGATGAAAACATTTACTTTTCTTTAAATTCCGTAGGCTATACACTGTAGGTAAATGTTGCAATTGGACATTGATTTGAAATTTCGGGCTGCCCATTCCTGTTCTAGTCTTCAAACAGTTACGTTCCTCGTTAAAGCTCAGTAACTTTGGTTCGTACAATTAATGGTCCTGTTCTCTTGTTCTGCAAGTTGAGGGGTGATTGCTGACAAAATCTTGAATGAAAACTAAGAAACCAAACCTACTCGCTAAGCTGCTGGAAGTGTAGAAAGAAGTGCAACGCTGGTGGGAGTGGGATGCGTAAACGTATTCTGTACTTACATAAATTAAAAATTGCATAGTTATCACACAGCACTTCAAAATAAATAGAATGAATCGAAAATGATGTGTCATTAGTCTCATATACAAGGCACCACCACCACCACCACAACAACAACAACAGCTGGTTGCCTTTCGTGATCAACCGCACATTGTCCCCCACTCAATGTCATCAATAACTTGAACTTCCCTTTGGCGTAAAATAGACAATCTCACTGAAGAAAAAGATTGTGTGCGGAAATATTCTTCATTTTCATATTATTAAAGTAATTATAAACACCATTAACTCCATCCCCTCGCACTAAGATGTTTTATAATTCTAAAGGTAGATATAGTCTCCAGTACTCTCTTGGCATTTTACTGGAGTGAGTGTGAGAACCCGTTGCACTATGATTTGACTTTCAGACCTTAGATCAGTACTGTTCCCCAGTCCTACCATCAAGGGAACACAAGTCCCATTACAAAGGCATGGAGCTTGTGTACAAGACATACCTCGAGGTGAAATATATTCTATCGCTCAGAGGAGTTTGTAAAGTTTAATGCCTTAACCCTGACAATTACAGCATACGATTTTCTGACGTGTTGTGCGAATGAATGCCATCTAGTCCTTATAAGGAGGGGAGAGTTATCCCCTCCACCACCTCTATTCCTTGTTCATTCCGTCTGGTAACTTTAATGTAACTTTAACTAATAGTCTTTGAGTGGCACGTCTTCGAGACGTGTGGTGTAACTAAAGCGATATTTATACACGTGTTACTGTCAGGGTTAAGAAATATTTATCATTAAAAAGAAAATCGAGTTTTAGTACAAACCACGACGATCCCTATTTACAGTAGAGGCTGGTAGATATTGAAACCCAGCATCGGCTATCCACGAAATGAATCATATCGCAATTCATTTTAGTTCCAGGGAAATTTTGAAGTAGTGCGTTTATAATAGATCACGTTTTTCTCCTTGTCATTCCCGACCTAAATGAGCGGTATCCACTCCTCAATGTGCGTTATCAGTTATAATAATAATAATAATAATAATAATAATAATAATAATAATAATAATAATAATAATACCGAGCTCGATAGCTGCAGTCGCTTAAGTGCGGCCAGTATCCAGTATTCGGGAGATAGTGGGTTCTAACCCCACTGTCGGCAGCCCTGAAGATGGTTTTCCGTGGTTTCCCATTTTCACTCCAGGCAAATGCTGGGGCTGTACCTTAATTAAGGCCACGGGCGCTTCCTTCCCACTCCTAGCCCTTTCCTGTCCATCGTCGCCGTAAGACCTATCTGAGTCGGTGCGACGTAAAGCAACTTGCAATAATAATAATAATAATAATAATAATAATAATAATAATAATAATAATAATAATAATAATAATAATGGCCTTCGGAGCGGTCTGGTACAGGTCTTTCGAATTGATGCGGGTCGATAAACTTCGATGTTAGGCCCCTTTAAACAACAACCATCATCATCGAATTGATGCCCTATAGGCAGGCTGTTTGTCTGTGAGGATAGGGTCCTACCTGTGATGATATCTAATGTTGAAGGTTGCATACACATCCAGTCCCCTATCCATAGGAATTGACCAATTAAGTTTAAATTACCTGCGCCGGTAGGGAATCGAATCCGGGATCAATTGGACCAAAGGCTAGCGCACTAATCATTTAGCCATGGAGCCGAATCGGCCACAATGGAAGTACTGTATATGGACACTGATAGCATCAACGTATCTAGCTGCGAACTGTAAAATAAAAAACCCTAGGAAATCGAACGTCGATGTATTAGCAATGCTGTTTTGATAAAGGACAGCATTACGAGTCATGAGATCGATGTTTATTTTTCAGATAAAATCAGAGAGTATTTGAGGATTTCAAATTTCCCACCGTGAAAATCGTGATTAGGTTGATTGCACTGGTTGTTCACAATGCGTTCATGACATAACAGTGTAAAGAAAGCAGGTAGCCTATATTTTTGCTGGTCAGGTCGGTATTCGCTTAGTTAGTTCAATATTAATGTAAGTTATATACAGGTAGCTCCCTCTGTGCATCAATGGTCAAGTGTTGGCCTCTTGATCCTGAGGTTGAGAGTTCAAACCCGGCTGGGGTAGTAGGATTTTCACAGGGCGAAACAATCTCGTCATCATGTAGAAGATCTCTGGTGACACATTTAGTGTTTACCAGACTCTGCCATATGGTATTATTATTATTATTATTATTATTATTATTATTATTATTATTATTATTATTATTATTATTATTATTAATGATCATGCTTTTATTTAAATGAAGAACGTAGAATTTATATGAAAACACTTGCCTATTTAAATAATAATAATAATAATAATAATAATAATAATAATCCGCAGCCTGTTTCCAGTCATTTAACCGGGTCAGGAATGGAATGAATGAAGCCACTATCTAGCAGCGAGAATAGGAATTGTGCCGGCTGCCGAAGCCAGTCGCACTCCTTTGGGGCATTGGTTAATGACTGACAGATGAAATTAAATTTTAATGGAGAGTGTTGCTCGAATGAAAGATGACAGGGAAAACCGGAGTACCCGGAGGAAAACCTGTCCCGTCTCCGCTTTGTCCAGCACAAATCTCACATGGAGTGAAGGGGATTTGAACCACGGAACCCAGCGGGGAGAGGCCGGCGCGGTGCCGCCTGAGCTACGGAGACTCTAAATAATAATAATAATAATAATAATAATAATAATAATAATAATAATAATAATAATAATAATAATAATAATAATAATAATAATTCGTGAACATTCCTTTAATTTGCAATGTTCTCGCTGGAATGTTGTTACTTTTCGTATTAGTTAATCTGTCAACATATGTTTCCCTTCCAATTTTGTCAGGATTCAATTCCACATGGCTGGGCTGCTCGACACAGCCGGCCGGCTGTCTCCTTTTCATAATTTCAGCTGTAGGTTTGAAAGCGTTATTAGCTGCCGTTCTCGGAGGCCGATTCTCGGCGCTGCCAGAGATTTAAAGATGACAGTATGACTGGTAGGCCCTATATGGTTCTATGGTTCATGAAGCTCACTTTCATTAGGGGTGTGCCTGAAAAGAGTTCCACCAGCTCGGGACGAGGACACGAGACTACTTTTTTTATTTAAAGGAAACTGTTTGAGTTGGAGCAAATCGATTACAGTGAATCTCGATAGGATGAACGACACCAGAACACGGCTGCGCACCCGATCGTTGTTCTGCTCCATGGCTAAATAGTTAGCGTGCTGGCCTTTGGTCACAGGGATCCCGGGTTCGATTCCCTCCAGGGTCGGGAATTTTAATCATCATCATTTCATCCTCATCACGACGCGCTCCTCATCACAACGCGCAGGTTGCTTACAGGCGTTAAATCAAAAGATCTGCAGCTGGCGAGTCGAACATATCCTCGGACACTCTCGGCACTAAAAGCTATAACTTACGCCATTCAATTTTACCTGATCGTTGTTACATAGGTTGTCCACAGGATGTGAAAATTAGTGATTCTGAACAGGAATCCGGCAGTTTCCATATTTGTGCCCATGCATGTTCTTGGCTGAATTGTCAGCATACTGGCCATCGGTTCAGACGGACCCGGGTTCAATTCCCTGCCAGGCCGAAGATTTTACCTATGTGTGGTTAAGTCGTACAGATCGGGGACTGCGTCTTTGTGTTTATACTAACAAATTCCTCTTCATATTGACACACCACATTACACTACCAACCACCATAGGAATACACAATAGTGAATGTGGAGGGGTCACGAAGGGAATCCGGCCGTAAAACGTGGTCAGATTTACATCTGAGACATATTTTGTTCCCGCAACCCCACAAGTGTGGGAAAGGCTGTAAGATAATAATAATAATAATAATAATAATAATAATAATAATAATAATAATAATAATAATAATAATAATAATAATAGCAGCATGAACATTAATATATAGGCCACCGAGCTCGATAGTTGCAGTGGCCTAAGTGCGGCCATTTTCCAGTATTCGGGAGATAGTGGGTTCGAACTCCACTGTCGGCTGTCCTGAAAATGGTTTTCCGTGGTTTCCTATTTTCACACCAGGAAAATGCTGGGGCTGTACCTTAAGTAAGGCCACGGCCACATCCTTCCCACTCCTAGCTCTTTCCTATCCCATCGTCGCCATATGACCTGTGTCGGTGCGACGTAAAGCCACTAGCAAAAAAAAAAAAAAAAAAAAAAAAACTACTAACAAAAACCCCTGTAGTGTTCATATGGACTGAAGGCATATGACGTAGTTGATAGTGATTTGTCCGTCAGTTGGAGACTTTAAGCCTTGAACAGACCCCGTTGGTGTTATTCGACAAGAGTAGGCTATGTGCTGACACCGAGTTTCACCCTCTGTCACCTCATCAACGTCATCATCATCATCATCCCACAACTAGACGCGCGGTTCACCCGTGGGTGTTCATTAGAAGGACTTGAACCAGACCATTTCCGGAGGCTATGCGGAATCAATCAATCAATCAATCAATCAATCAATCAATCAATCAACTTCTCCTAGTCGCCCAGCTATTTGTAGCAATTAATTATAAAACTACCACTGATGAAAATGAAAATCCACAGCCTGTTTCCAGTCATTCGACCGAACCGGGAGTGGAATGAATGAAGCCCCCATCTAGCGGCGAGGATAGGAAATGTGCCGGCTGCCAAAGCCTGTCGCACTCCTCTGGGGCAATGATTAATGACTGACAGATGAAATGAAATGTTAATGGAGAGTGTTGCTGGAATGAAAGATGACAGGGGAAAACTGGAGTACCCGGAGAAAAACCTGTCCCGCCTCTGCTTTAACCAGCACAAATCTCACATGGAGTGACCGGGATTTGAAGCGCGAAGTCCAGCGGTGAGAGGCAGGCGCGCTGCTTCCTGAGCCACGGAGGCTTATAACACTACCACTGATATGAGTGCAAAATGGTTATTACCATTAAATTATTGCTACTATTTCTGGGAGGAGGGAGTTGTTTTATAGTTTCGGTCTTCTTCTTTTTCTTCTGCCGCTTTTCCCACACCTTTGCGGGCTATGCGTGCGAGCTGCGTTGCACATGCGGATCTGACCCTCTTTTACGGACGGATGCCCTTCCTGACGCCAATCCTATGTGGAGGGATGTAATTACTATTGCGCGTTTCTGTGGTGGTTGGTAGTGTGGGGTATTGTCTGAATACGAAGAGGAGAGTGTTGGGACAAACACAAACAACAAGTCCCCGAGCCAGAAGAATTAATCACATGCGATTAAAATCCTCGAACCGCCCGGGAATCGAACCCGGGACCCTCTGAACTGAAGGCCTCAAGGGTGACCATTCAGCCAAGGAGTCGGACTGTTTTATAACCTCTATACGAAGACAAATTTCTTAATATTTGCACAATGAAGGGAACATTGTGTAGTGTAAGCAGAAGAATGTTACCGACTATTACTTCAGTTCTCTCTTGGAGGTGAGGGAAGACAAATGATATTGCTACCGTCTTCATCAAAGTGTCCAAGGAAGTACATTAATATTGTTACTTGCGTATTAGAGTAACTAGTGATGGCAAACCTTAGAAGGACATTAAATGCAGTCTAGTCCAAGAAAGGAAGGCCTTTCATAGGAAAATATATTTGCTCACTTCGAACATTGATATAGGAGTAAATACACTGACTGACAGAGCAAATGCAACACCAAGAAGGAGTGGTCAGAACTTTATGCCAATTGCAGGGTAGACTGACGTCACTGAGGTATGCTCATGATGTGAAATGCGCCGCTGTGCTGCGCACGTAGCGAACGATAAATGGGACACGGAGTTGGCGAATGGCCCACTTCGTACCGTGATTTCTCAGCCGACAGTCATTGTAGAACGTGTTGTCGTGTGCCACAGGACACGTGTATAGCTAAGAATGCCAGGCCGCCGTCAACGGAGGCATTTCCAGCAGACAGACGACTTTACGAGGGGTATGGTGATCGGGTTGAGAAGGGCAGGTTGGTCGCTTCGTCAAATCGCAGCCGATACCCATAGGGATGTGTCCACGGTGCAGCGCCTGTGGCGAAGATGGTTGGCGCAGGGACATGTGGCACGTGCGAGGGGTCCAGGCGCAGCCCGAGTGACGTCAGCACGCGAGGATCGGCGCATCCGCCGCCAAGCGGTGGCAGCCCCGCACGCCACGTCAACCGCCATTCTTCAGCATGTGCAAGACACCCTGGCTGTTCCAATATCGACCAGAACAATTTCCCGTCGATTGGTTGAAGGAGGCCTGCACTCCCGGCGTCCGCTCAGAAGACTACCATTGACTCCACAGCATAGACGTGCACGTCTGGCATGGTGCCGGGCTAGAGCGACTTGGATGAGGGAATGGCGGAACGTCGTGTTCTCCGATGAGTCACGCTTCTGTTCTGTCAGTGATAGTCACCGCAGACGAGTGTGGCGTCGGCGTGGAGAAAGGTCAAATCCGGCAGTAACTGTGGAGCGCCCTACCGCTAGACAACGCGGCATCATGGTTTGGGGCGCTATTGCGTATGATTCCACGTCACCTCTAGTGCGTATTCAAGGCACGTTAAATGCCCACCGCTACGTGCAGCATGTGCTACGGCCGGTGGCACTCCCGTACCTTCAGGGGCTGCCCAATGCTCTGTTTCAGCAGGATAATGCCCGCCCACACACTGCTCGCATCTCCCAACAGGCTCTACGAGGTATACAGATGCTTCCGTGGCCAGCGTACTCTCCGGATCTCTCACCAATCGAACACGTGTGGGATCTCATTGGACGCCGTTTGCAAACTCTGCCCCAGCCTCGTACGGACGACCAACTGTGGCAAATGGTTGACAGAGAATGGAGAACCATCCCTCAGGACACCATCCGCACTCTTATTGACTCTGTACCTCGACGTGTTTCTGCGTGCATCGCCGCTCGCGGTGGTCCTACATCCTACTGAGTCGATGCCGTGCGCATTGTGTAACCTGCATATCGGTTTGAAATAAACATCAATTATTCTTCCGTGCCGACTCTGTTTTTTCCCCAACTTTCATCCCTTTCGAACCACTCCTCCTTGGTGTTGCATTGTCACTGTCAGTCAGTGTATGTTGGAAGATGGTCCGCCTAGTCAATACTATTTATTTATTTACCTTTCACCTTAACATCTAGTACATGTTTCGAGAATATTATGCATTCTCTTCCTCAGCTAGTGGATTAAAATTCAGTATACAATATAGTAATGTCTAATTAAATACAACGTCTTGTGATGATATGAATTCACAGTGTCCTTGAAGTTGCCTTGCGTAGTTTAAAAAAGTTGAGTTAGGAATGAATGTAATTGCATTAAAACTTGAAGTCCTGCCGATATCCACCGTTAATGGGTGTTAAAATGATGTCTATTTAAATTAAAATATTGGACACAGCGTCGTATAATGATGTGAATTTACGGTGTCCTAGGAGTAGCAATACTATCTTGCGTAGTTCAATTGGATTTGTACAAGAATAAATGAAGTTGCGTTAAAACTTGGAGTCCTGCCATTATCTTCGGTTGATAGTATTGACTAGGCGGACCATCTTCCAACATATTTACTGTTACTAAGTCAATACGGATCCAATCCTGACCATCATGGTCAAGATTATTAATATTGATATAGGAATTAGAAATAATTTTTGAAGACTTGTCTGGAGTGTGGCATTGTATGGAAGTGAAACATGGACGATAACTCGCTCAAAAAGAAAGAGAATTGAAGCCTTTGAAACATGGTGTTACAGAAGAAGAGATACTAATTCGAATTGGTGAGATGAGAACGATTTGGTGAAATTGCTCATTTAGTTTTTAGGGAAGTGAAGGAGGTAAAGCGGCACGGGTAGGTGAGGGTCTGAATATGACAAACAAATTGGATAGATGTAGGATTTAGTAGTTACGTAGGAATTAAAAGGTTAGCACAGGATGGGGTGGCATGGAAAGTTGCAATCAAACCAGTCAATGGAATGATTATCCAAACAACAACACAAACAACGTCTATAGTTTTGGAAGAGCACTTGGCCCGGTGAGCGTTACAAAGACATGAAAGTTTTAAAATCGAAATAATTTCTAGATAATGTCTTTGTAGAAAGGTTGGACCCACTGGCGTATACTGAGGGCTATCAAGACTATCAGCGATGCCCAAACCTCAGTTGAGAATGATGGAAGTCTAAAGCACATTATAATGTACGCATCTGACACATTGTTCCATTTTAAAAAACTTAAAAGCAGTGAGAAAAAACGTCGTATGTATTTCTGCAAGCAAGGCATCGGAGACTGATATTGCAGCCCAGACTCTCGCCCCTCTCCCCTTGACTCGCCCCAAGCGGCTTGTTGCTGTATATCGGACAGGAGCGGGTACCGGCGTGATAGCCAGATCGCCACTGTGCACTGCTACCAAGCATGCGTTACTCGTCGTATACACTGACTGAGCAAATGTCATGGGATAGCGGAGCTCTGATGCGCAGGTGTGTTATCTGCGCACCACATGCCCGCTGTGCCAGCGGCAGTTGTATAGGAGACCTTGTGGGCAGTGGCTGTGCATGTGACAGGTGCAACATGGAACGTCGTCGTGAGCCGACACTGTTCGAAAGGGGTATGGTGGTCGGTGCCCGACGGATGGGAAGTGCGATTCCAGAAGTGGTGCGGGAATTCGGCTTCACACGATCAACCGTGTCCAGGGTGTATCGTGAATGGTTGAATGCGGGTGTCACCGTCCACAACAGACGAACGACCGGCCGTCCAGCCACCCTCGATGACCGTGACCGATGACATCTGAGACGGATTGTCAATAGTGACAGACGGGCAACCGTGCAACAAATCATGGCTCAATTCAATACAGGCCGTGCTAGACACGTTTTCCAGTGCACAATCCGTGAGAACATGGGTCCTATGGGGCATGGGAGCCGGCGCCGCACACGGTTGCCACTGTTAACCCAACATTATCGGGCACAACGACGCCTATTTGTCGCCAGACACCAGGGATGTGCACTGGAACAATGGCGTAACGTGATATGGTCGGACGAATCACGATTTCAACTGCACCATGCCGATGGGAGGCACCGTGTATGGCGCAGACCACATGAAGCGATGGATCCCGTCTGCTTTGAAGGTGTGGTCCAGGGCGCTGGTGTATCTGTTATGGTCTGGGGTGCATTTTCCTGGTATGGAATGGGCCTCCTAGTTGTTCTGGAAGAGACTTTGAATGGTACGCGGTATGTTGAGCTGCTCGGAGACCATCTCCACACATTTTTGGCCTTCCAGCGCCCAGACGGTTCTGCGGTGTTTCAAGATGATAACGCACCGCCACATCGCTCCCACGTCGCCCAGGAATGGTTCCAGGAACATGCAGCGGAGGTCCAACGACTGCCATGGCCACCCAGGATCCCCGATATGAACCCTATCGAGCATATCTGGGATGTCCTGGAACGCAGGCTCCGTGCCATAGATCCTGCACCCACGAACAGACAAGCATTGGCGACCGCTCTGCAAACGATTTGGTGTCAGCAGCGTCCAGACGACTACCAGGGACTTGTCGACTCACTTCCACGGCGTCTCACTGCAGTTCGCAGGGCCAGAGGAGGTTCCACACGCTATTAGGTGACTATTCCATGACATTTGCTAAGTCAGTGTATACTTCATCATCTCATACTTCTGACGCAATTAGATAACAGAGTGCTGGTATTTCATTTCCGTGTTCTTCTACATCCTTGTAAGAAGACACTGCAGGGCTGATGTTATGGGAACAATATAGTTTTCATTTTATTGCTAGATCTGTTAAAATGAAATGCAATCTTTCAGGTTTAGTGTTCTCTTTTGTTGGCTGGAATCGAACCCGTGATTATGGGTCGGACACTACCACTGATCTCCCGAGGAATCTAATTAACCAATGAACAATGGGTACGACCGCTGTAAAATTCAACATTTTTACTTAATAATAATAATAATAATAATAATAATAATAATAATAATAATAATAATAATAATAATAATAATAATAATAATGGTGCATGGCATCAGTATAGGCTTGGTGGTGACCTAATGAGGATAAAATGAATGGGAAGACGTCACAAATACCCTGTCACCAAGCCAGGGGAATTAACAGCATGAGGGGATTGATTCTGAAAATTGAACCGGGACCATCGGACCAAAGGCAAGCATTCTATCCATTTAGCCACAAAGCTGGACTTTAATTTGCTAAATCTTAGGCTACCACCTCCACTGATCAGGGGTTGAGCATTGGCAGTAGTAGAGGCCAGGCAGTAGCATGTGAAGCAGCCTTGACAACACAGCGGGCTTCTCCGTTGGCTATTGGCTGCAGCTCAAAATGCTGAAGGCTTGACGTTCACTAAACCAACCATGGAAAAGGGGTAACGTAAGTCTAGTGGTAGCCCACGTCTTGATCCCAGCATACGCCACTGCATGGATCAGTATACCTAGTAACTAGTCTGACTTCTATATGATGCAGTAGTGCCGCCATCTTAAGGTACTACACTTTCATGCCTCGCGGCTTACAATTAGTGTAGCTCTGGACTCAGCACACACTGTGAGGTGTCGTTTGAATAGTTTGTGAGTTATACAAGTGTACGGCGAAAAATAAATCAAATAGTGAAGCCGGGCTGGGTAGCTCATACGGTAGTACGCTGCCTGACCCCAACTTGGATGGTTCGATCCCGGCTCAGTCCGGTTATATTTGAAAGTGCTCAAATACGTCAGCCTCGTGTCGGCAGATTTACTGCCACCTAGAATACTCCTGCGGGGCACAATTTCGGCACCTCGATATCTACGTAAATCGTAAAATTAGTTAGTGGGACGTAAAACCAATAACATGATCAGCCCTACCGTCAAATAGTGAACATAGTGGTGCGATGAAGTGCAAAAAGAAAAAAAATCATTGTTTTGCAAAGTATCGCGACATATGGACAATCAATGGCTTCAAAATGATCGAAAATGCAATAGAGAGGATAGAGCGGCGTATTAGCATATTTCAAAATGCTGAGCGTCAAAAGGCTCATCAAGAGCATCTCACAGATAAGGTGACAGAATGTCGTGATTCGAGTTTCGTGCTACTGGAACTCTGGCCAACCACAGCTACTGATTCGGAACTCATGGATGTGAACACTGATCACCCTGGGAGAGTTTAGAATACAGAAATAGCATTTCAAAAAGAAACTGGCTAGATAAGCTACTTTATTTCAACAATATTGTTACGAGGTCATGCGACTGCCAGCCCCCTGTAGTCCCATTCATTATTTTCTGGAAGGAATGAGTTATGTCGGGAAGCACTCGGCCGGCCCGAGGGAATGTAACGGCCTCTCGCTTCTGCTGTGCTCTTCGTCCTGTGTCTCAATGGACACTTCAGAAGGCAAAACTAGAATGTTTGTACTTCAGCCGCGCCCCGAACATTCTAGTGCTTCATCACCAGGGATATACAAGCAAGCACGCCCCGAACATTGGAGTCGTGTTCGACTGTGGAAAGAGTGTCGTCGTAGTGGACTGTCGGAATAATGTGCCGAAGAGTAGTGTTGAAGTGTTGTACTTGTTATTAGTGTTGGTCGTGCTGCGTTATTGTCTAGTGATACATGCTGAGTAGTTCATTGTGTGGAGCAATCACATATATTGTGAATTAATTGTGCTGAGTTGACTGTGTAAGTTATCGGCCTTCTCTGGGGTCGAGCGGAGTGTACAGCACTCGTGTGACTATGTGAGTTATCGGACTTGTTTGGGATCGAGCAAGGTTAACATCAGTCATATGTTGTGGTCATCGATACACCCGAGTTCGAATCCAACTACAGGTAACTGCTGATGGAAGAAACAGGTGCGTGCGTAGCGAAGTGAAAGGTTGAAACCTGTCAATCAAGATTACGGAAGGTCCGCCTATTTAAAGTAAATACCAGCTACCTGGCAATCTGCTGTGAGGACTAGCGACTTTGTAAATAGCTATTAACTAGTGAACTGTTGTCATTTGTTTTCAAGTCTAATTGTGTGGGAAAATGTGTTGTGTTTGATAATTAGGGTCACTCTGAATAAAACGCATAGTGTTTTGTTCGTAACAATGCCCGTCACGCAGTCCGTATTCTACATCAATACATCAATACATCAATTGTTCATCTGGAAGCTGACTTCTTACTTCGAATTTGTTCAACTTTAAGAGGGAGAAAACGTGCTCCAATTTTTTATACTACCATTCAAACAACGCCATAATTGGTAATACTGGCATTTTCATCTTATTTAGTCCCGCAGATTCCATAACTTCTACTTAAACTGAGAAAATATACCCTTCTGTAGTACATACATACATACATACATACATACATACATACATACATACATACATACATTATCATTATAAACTGTTATGCCTTTCAGCGTTCAGTCTGCAAGCCTCTGAGAATTCACTAAACGTCGCCACAATCCTCGATTTGCAACTAGTGTTGTGACCTCATTTAGTTCTATACCTCTTATCTTTAAATCGTTAGAAACCGAGTCTAACCATCGTCGTCTTGGTCTCCCTCTACTTCTCTTACCCTCCATAACAGAGTCCATTATTCTCCTAGGTAACCTATACTCCTCCATTCGCCTCACATGACCCCACCACCGAAGCCGGTTTATGCATACAGCTTCATCCATCGAGTTCATTCCTAAATTAGCCTTTATCTCCTCATTCCGAGTACCCTCCTGCCATTGTTCCCACATGTTTGTACCAACAATAATTCTTGCTACTTTCATGTCTGTTACTTCTAACTTATGAATAAGATATCCTGAGTCCACCCAGCTTTCGCTCCCGTAAAGCAACGTTGGTCTGAAAACAGACCGATGTAAAGATAGTTTCGTCTGGGAGCTGACTTCTTTCTTACAGAATACTGCTGATCGCAACTGCGAGCTCACTGCATTAGCTTTACTACACCTTGATTCAATCTCACTTACTATATTACCATCCTGGGAGAACACACAACCTAAATACTTGAAATTATCGGCCTGTTCTAGCTTTGTATCACCAATCTGACATTCATTTCTGTTGAATTTCTTACCTACTGACATCAATTTAGTCTTCGAGAGGCTAATTTTCATACCATACTCATTGCACCTATTTTCAA
The DNA here is from genome assembly GCF_040414725.1 of Anabrus simplex. NCBI lineage: Eukaryota > Metazoa > Arthropoda > Insecta > Orthoptera > Tettigoniidae > Anabrus > Anabrus simplex. The sequence continues at coordinate 1,300,117,315 of NC_090265.1, forward strand.
GTTCCAAGATATTAGACTGCAGGCTTTCGGCACAGTCTGCCATTTAAGACCAAGTCGTCAGCATAGGCCAAACTGCTTACTACATTTCCACCTAACTGAATCCCTCCCTGCCATTTTATACCTTCAGCAGATGATCCATGTAAACTACGAACGGCAAAGGTGAAAGATTACAGCCTTGTCTAACTCCTGCAAGTACCCTGAACCAAGAACTCATTCTACCATCAATTCTCACTGAAGCCCAATTGTCAACATACATGCCTTTGATTGATTTTAATAATCTACCTTTAATCCCATAGTCCCCCAGTATGGCGAACATCTTTTCCCTCGGTACGATGTCATATGCTTTCTCTAGATCTACGAAACATAAACACAACTGTCTATTTCTCTCGTAGCATTTTTCAATTATCTGGCGCATACTGAAAATCTGATCCTGACAGCCTCTCTGTGGTCTGAAACCACACTGGTTTTCATCCAACTTCCTATCAACGACTGATCGCACCCTCCCTTCCAAGATGCCAGTGAATACTTTGCCTGGTATACTAATCAATGAGATGCCTCTATAGTTGTTGCAATCCTTCCTCTTCCCTTGCTTATAATTAGGTGCAATTACTGCTTTTGTCCAATGTGAAAGTACCTTACCAACACTCCACGCTAATTTTACTACTCTCTGAAGCCATTTCATCCCTGCCTTCCCACTATACTACACCATTTCAGGTCTAATTTCATCTATTCCTGCTGCCTTATGACAATGGAGTTTATTTACTATCCTTTCAACTTCCTCAAGCATAATTTCACCAACATCATTTTCCTCCTCCCCATGAGCTTGGCTGTTTGCAACACCACCATGATGATTACCTTTTACATTGAGAAGATGTTCAAAATATTCCCTCCACCTCCATAGTGATTCCCTGGATCTATTATGAGTTCACCTGAATTACTCAAAACACTGTTCATTTCCTTTCCCCCCCCCCCTTCCTAAGATTCTTTATTACTGTCCAGAAAGGCTTCCCTGTTGCTTGACCTAGCCTTTCCAGGTTATTACCAAAATCTTCCCATGCCTTCTTTTTGGATTCAACAAGTATTTGTTTCGCTCTGTTTCTTTCATCTACGTACAAATCCCTGTCTGCCTCGGCCCTTGTTTGGAGCCATTTCTGATAAGCCTTCTTTTTACGTTTACAGGCTGTTTTCACTTCATCATTCCACCAAGATGTTCGCCTTTTCCCATCTTTACACACAGTTGTTCCTAGGCATTCCCTTGCTGTTTCTATTACAGCATCCCTGTATGCCACCCATTCACTTTCTATATCCTGAACCTGCTTACTGTCTACTGTTCGAAACTTCTCATTAATCATATCCATGTACTTCTGTCTAATTTCCTCGTCCTGGAGATTTTCTACCCTTATTCGTTTGCAGATAGATTTCACTTTCTATACCCTAGGCCTAGAGATACTTAGTTCACTACAGATCAGATAGTGGTCTGTATCATCGAAAAATCCCCGAAAAACTCGTGCATTCCTAACAGATTTCCTGAATTCGAAGTCGGTTAAGATATAGTCTGTTATGGATCTGGTACCCCTAGCCTCCCATGTGTAGCGGTGAATAGTCTTATGCGTGAAGAATGTATTCATAACAGCTAAATCCATACTAGCACAGAAGTCCAGCAAACGCTTCCCATTCCCATTAGCTTCCATATCTTCCCCACATTTACCAATCACCCTTTCGTATCCTTCAGTTCTATTCCCAACTGTCGCATTGAAATCGCCCATTAGCACTATTCTATCCTTGCTGTTGACCCTGACCACGATGTCACTCAATGCTTCATAAAACTTGTCAACTTCATCCTCATCAGCACCCTCACATGGTGAATACACGGACACAATTCTTGTCCTAATTCCTCCCACTGACAAATCTACCCACATCATTCGCTCATTTACGTGCCTAACAGAAACTATGTTGCGTGCAATGGTATTCCTGATAAAGAGCCCTATCCCAGACTCTGTCCTTCACTTTCTAACACCCGTCAAGTACACTTTATAATCTCCTATCTCTTCCTCATTATATCCACTTACCCGAATATCACTTACTCCTAGCACATCCAGATGCATCCTCTTTGCTGACTCAGCCAGTTCTACCTTCTTTCTTCCATAAGCCCCATTAATATTGATAGCTCCCCATCGAATTCCATTTCGTTCACCAAGTTGTTTCCAAGGAGTCCCTCGCCTGTCAAATGGGAGTGGGACTCCATTACTCTCATGGGTCCGAGGCTTGCTTAAAGTGTTCTGAGCTCGGTAAATTCATGAAGCAGGATGCTGCCCTACTTGCACATAGTCCAAGTGAGGATCTCTCCTCTAACGGGTTATGGACCACCGGTGAATTATATAGTCCTAGCCGCTTGAGCACAAGGAGGGCCACGACTCAGAATATGTCCGAGATGCCCACTCCCATTCCATAGCAACTGGTACCCCGACTTTCAGGACCACTTACTAGGCCACTCAGCCGTTGCCCATGGTTCACGAACTAGGACGTGACTACAGTAACCCACAAACATGAACCATCCTTCTGTAGTATTGTTTCAAAATTTTATTTTTACATCTAGTGATCTTCGTGCAGCGAAGTATAGATCCTCGTCGTTTTGAAGCGAACATAGTACCTGTCAAAAGCAGTTATTCTATTGTGTGATTTATTTATACTTGGTTCCTCTAACGGTCTAACCCATTAGTAAAATATTAATATATTCAGGCCAAATTTAATAGAAACTTCACATTTTGCTGTGGATGTTCAGCATGATATCGCGGGCCACATGTTGTAGTCTTTCCCTGAGATGCCTTTCACTTTCTGGTTTCAAAGCTGTTTTCTTCTATTAGAAATTCGTACTTGGAACAACATGCAGTACATCATGTCGGGGGCTAGTGACCATGCTTAATATGAGCCATCTTAGAGATTGAGATTAGAGTCGAAACTTACCTCCCATGTACACATGCGAGGGCAAGAGAACATTGTGAAGCCTACCTGAGAGAGGAGCGAGTGGAGATAATACTTTAAACCATCCGGGTTCTCAATAATTAATATGTAGTTGTAGTTTTCTGAAAGGCGGCTGGTAAGTGTGAGTAAACTGATAACTTCTTTCCTGAACTTTCCCCCCAATTATTTGGGATCGGTACTAATGCGGATTAATTTTTACGGCCTGGTGCCCTTCCTGATGCACAATTCTATGTCGAAGGATCACAGATAAAACGTTTTACAGTCTGTTGATCTTATACTGTATATAGTAGTAAATAAGGTACAGGGTTGTGAGCGACTGCAAGCAATCCTCGACAATGCTGTGAGGTAGTCAGCAGATGGAGTGAAACGTCAACATGAAAACCGAGATCCGAAGAGATACAGAGAACTCAACATAACGATCACTCAAGACATCAAGAAGGCCGAAGATACGTGGCTCATGGACCGATGTGCCGAAATTTTGCACTATAAAAGCACCATGATATATTCCATCTGCACAAGAAAATTCATGAGTTGGATGGGCGTAAGCGGGCTGGTTGACTGAGATGCCTGACAGGGTAGAAACGGGACCCTGATCCTGAATTAATACCCGAGGATGAAGCGATGGATGGAGTATGTACAAGGACTATTCGATGACAACAGGTAAGAACCAGAACAAGGAATAGCTACGACGAGCTCATCGATTACAATGGCTGAGGTAGAACTGGCCCTAAACAAGATGAAAAGGGAAAAGAGTTCCATGTCCAGACAACTTCCACCAGAATTGCTTAACATTCTGGGTAAGCAAAGGAGAAAACGAATGCTGACACTGTTCAACAAGATTACGAGACTGGAGACTGGTTGCTGTCAACGTTCGTGAGCTTGCCGAAGAGGTTTAACGCAAGATAATGCAAGAACGCCGTATAATCAGCCTATTGGGCACCATATTGAAAATCACCAACTTATCTGCAGAAAAATTGAAGAGCACATTGACGGTTCCGTCAAGGCCTTGTAACTTGAGAACCTTCGCATTCTGGTCCTAATTTACAGATGCACAGAAGTCAGTTGTCCGGCATTCATGTGCTTCATTTACTTCGAGAAGGCGTTCGGCATAAGAAAATGGTGGCCATACTCAGCGAGGATTTTATGACAAAGCCACATAATTACAAGCCTTTACTGGAAACAGAAGGCCTGTGTTCGAATGGGACACCGACTCACGAATGAAGTCAAAGTCGAACGAGGCATGAGGGAAGGCTGTATCCTGTCCCGCTCCTGTTCAGTCTGTATTCAGAGACATGCTTCAGGAGGGTCTGCATGCTATAGCTGGTGGCATCAGAGTGAATCGAGTGATGATTAACAACATCACACACCGGGCGTGTTGGCCGTGCGGTTAGGGGCGCGCAGCTGTGAGCTTGCATCCGTGAGATAGTGGGTTCGAAACTCACTGTCGGCAGCCCTGAAGATAGTTTTCCGTGGTTTCCCATTTTCATACCAGGCATATGCTGGGGCTGTACCTTAATTAAGGCCACGGCCGCTTCCTTCCCACTCCTAGGCCTTTCCTATCCCATCGTCGTCATAATACCTATCTGTGTCGGTGTGACGTAAAACAGATTCTAAAAATAAAAAAAAAAACCAACAACATCACATATGTTGACGACATTGTTCTTATAGCCAGCAGCGCGGAGAACCTTCAGCAGATGCTATCGAAAGTGGCGGAAGCATGTGAAAACCTTGCTCTAAACTTGAACATAAAGAAGACCAAATACATGATTGTGAGTAAGGGCCCTATCATGTGGATCAACGGGTTGCCGATACAGATCACGTACCTAGGTAGCGTCGTCAACGACCACTGGGATCATTCCCAAGAAATAAAGTGCCGCATTCAAAAGGCCTGGGCAGCATTTACAAGCCTCCGCCATGTGCTCTGCAACAGAGGACTACCATTGCAGTTTCGGGTTAGAACGCACGGCGAAATGTGGATCTGTCGTCGGATGTTTCGTATCTGTTGAACACTGAATGTGGAGGTATTGACAAGGATGATTACAAAAAACTGTTCAGAGCTGTTAAAATCAAGAAGCTCTCCTACTGCGGCCATATCGTGAGTCGCCAAAACCCTACAACCCCCTGGAAGTAATTATACAACGGAAAATTGCGGGGAAGGGAGGTCTTGGGAGACTCCGCACGTCTTGACTGGAGAACCTGAGACAGTGGTTCGGACAAACAACCATCTCGCTATTCCGCACAGCCAGCAGCAAAAATATGATAGAATTATTACCAATATCCGATGATGGATACGGCACTAGAAGAAAAGAATAAGAATACAAATCAATGTATAGCATAGGTCAAATGACGACTTCATTACTTAATGACCAAATTATGACTTACTATATTTTTGATTATCCTGCGGTACTGTATTTCTCCCAGAATTATTTATAATGTGCTTTTAATACTTAATTCTTTCCAATATCTTTTTTCTTTTTTTTTTGCGATTTGCTTTACGTCGCACCAACACAGATAGGTCTTATGGCGACGATGGGAGAGGAAAGGCCTAGGAATGGGAAGGAAGCGGGCGTGACCTTCACTAAGGTACAGCCCCAGCATTTGCCTGGCGTGAAAATTGGAAAACACGGAAAACCATCTTCAGAGCTGCCGACAGCGGGGTTAGAACCCACTATCTCCCGGATCCAAGCTCACAGCTGCGCGCCCCTAACCGCATGGCCAACTCGCCCGGTCTTTCCAATATTACGAATGGGATAAGGACGATTCCTTCTGTATACCACGCCACTATCCCTTCTTTCAGTCCTTTCGGAAATTCTCCTCACACACCTATAACCCTCTGTGGGTTGTTGTGGTAGAATACCCACGGTATCCCCTGCCTGTCGTTAGAGGCGACTAAAAGGGGCCTCAAGGGCTCTCAACTTGGGAGCGTGGGTTGGCATCCACGCGGCCCTTAGTTGATTCCTGGCATTGCTTCCACTTGTGCCAGGCTCCTCACTTCCATCTATTCTTCCGATCTCCCTTGGCCAACTCTTGTTCTTTACCCACCTCGACGGTACTGCATAACGAGGCCTAGGCAGTCTTTCATTTTCATGCCGTTCGTGGCCCTTCAATTTCTATGGCCGATATCTTCATTTTTCGAATTGTCGGCCCCTTCCATTTTTATCCTTCTGATTAGTATTAATAGAGGATGCTTGCCCAGCTGTACTTTCTTTTAAAACAATAATCACCACCACCACCACCACCACCACCTCACACCCCTAGATGCAGTTGAAGTAATAACGGCAGACGCGGGTTTTATATTCTACTCCATAGAATGCTCTTCGCGCATAGATCGGAGACGTACGGATTCCTCCTCTAATCTATGTCCTTCCATTCCAGTTGCAATGTCCGAATACATTCTTTGTACGTTGGTGCACGTATCGTTTACTGCTCGTGAGAAAGCTGTGATAGTCCAAAATCTGTGCAGCCCTGATCTAAGGGTTTTAAACCTTTCAGGAAAAGTTCGGAGACCTAATTATCTCCAAACACCATTCGGAGTTAAAATATACCATTATTATGTATTTCATACCCCTTTCCACATATTCTGTAATCAGTGGGAAGGAGCGGAAACTTGAGATCCTCCACGGAAATCTTAAACCTAGATGTACGTATTTGCACTCACGTTTGATTGACGTGGACCATTGTTTCCAACTGCAATGTTTGATCAACTTGAGACACTCAAGGTTGAGAGCTCCTGGTTTTCAAGAGTAGTAGTTTAAACAAAGCTTTAGTGACGCACATTTGAAGTAGCAAGTCCTTTCACCTTGAATGACATGACTTGTCATATACCAGGACATTTATTATTATTATTATTATTATTATTATTATTATTATTATTATTATTATTATTATTATTATTATTATTATTAATCCGTTTACCCTCCAGAGTTGGTTTTTCCCTCAGACTCAGTGAGGTATCCCACTTCTACCGCCTCAAGGACAGTGTCCTGGAGCGTGACACTTTGGGTTGCGGGGAAACAACTGAGGAGGAGGACCAGTACCTCGCCCAGGCAGCTTCACCTGCTATGCTGAACATCGGCCTTATAAGGGGATGGGAAGAGCGGAAGCGATAGACAAGGAAGAAGGACGGAAACGGCCGTGGCCATAAGTTAGGTATCATCCCGGTATTTGCCTGGAGGAGAAGTGGGAAAGAACGGAAAAACCACTTCGAGGATGGTCGGGAATCGAACTCCTCTCGACTCAATTGACCTCCCGAGGCTGAGTAGACCCTGTTTCAGCCCTTGTACTACTTTTCGAATTCCGTGGCAGAGCCAGGAATCGAACCCGGGCCTGAGGGGGTGGCAGCTAATCACACTTATCACTACACCACAGAGGCGGACATTATTATTATTATTATTATTATTATTATTATTATTATTATTATTATTATTATTATTATTATTATTATTATTATTATTATTATGCACAGCATGGTTCCTAACACTACTTCATATTTACAATAGTGCAGTATTTGTGTATAAATTGTCTGATATCACTGACACAATGATTTCTGTAGGAGTCTAAGATTATAATTAGAGTTTGGACTGGGAAAGCCGCTCTGGGGCTAGAAAGAGAGTTTCAAATAATCATTCACTTTTCGTGTGTGTGGAAGTGACCTGGAGGAAACACGCCCTATCACAATCAGAGCGGAAATTCCAAATTTTCCTGTCGTATGGCGAAGTGTGACAACTGCGGTGTTTGTCGCTTTCAAAGGAAACACGATCGGATTGTCAGCCATTCTAAGATGTATTAGGTAGAGTCGAGGATATCCATGAATGAACAGCTAGGCGGAAAATGAATTATACCGCAGCTCTGTCAACCTAATCCCGTTGGGGCCGGAAGAGGACAAGAATCGACCAAGGGATGTCGGACAGGAGTAGTCTGGCAGAAGGTGTTCGTCATACAGGTCTATGGGGATCTCGAGGCACTGTGAGCGAGGTTGTTATAAATGGTTACACTCACTGTAAAAAAAATAACGCTCCAAGAACCAGTAGTCGGAATCGCATTTTATATGGGTGACTGTAACGTGGATGTAAGTAAGTGACCGGGCGAGTTGGCCGTGCGGTTAGGGTCATGCAGCTGTGAGCTTGCATCCGGGAGATAGTGGGTTCGAATCCCACTGTCTGCAGCCCTGAAGATGGTTTTCCGTGGTTTCCAATTTTCACACTAGGCGAATGCTGGTGCTGTACATTAATTAAGGCCATGCTCGCTTCCTTCCCACTCCTAGGCCTTTCTTATCCCATTGTCACCATAAGACCCATCTGTATCGGTGTGACGTAAAGCAAATTGATAAAGGATAAAACAAGCGCTCGAGCACGGTCGTAGCCGATCTGTGTTCTCGCCGTCCTAAGCGCTCGCAAAACGTCACCCCACTGGAGCGGTCGCACTGTTTGATGAGTTTCCTCATCCCTATTCATCAGCTCTGTAAATGGCCACAAAATTAATTTCCAAACGTGCCAAGGCGTGGTCAAAAGGTAGTTGTACATTAATCCTGGGTGCGTGTGTGTGCTTATGCAATCGTTGAACGGACAGACATAATGAATTTTGGGAGGGATAATACTTCAGTATAATGAAACATTATTGAAAGAAATATTATTATGGGAGTTCGGCCAAACAAATTCCATCCGTCATTCGCGGTTACCTCTGAAAATTTCTGCACCATTTGAACTATTGAGATAGCATGTTGCTGTTTCTTCATAGTTGAAGTAATTTTTGCACAGGCGAGAGCAGAATGATGTTTCCCCCGAATCTGCTGAGGTATGGGTGATGTTGACTAATGCCATTCAGAACACGGCTAGTTCGTCTGGATGTTATAAAAGGTGCTACTTATAAGGTCGGTCATGCTGAAATAGCACTTTCTGGCCCAGCAAGAAAAGCATAAGCAAACCACCCCACTGCCAATCATGACTTGTATACCTCATTATGGCACTGCCATCGGTTTTTGTGGTTTCCAACATGACCACATACGTTATTTTGTGTTCTGTAGTCGTGTTACCTATGTTGCTTTAGATTTTGAAAAACGTAATCACCATGGTCCCGTCTATAATCATATTGTACATTAAATCCAATTGATCCTGCCTGTGTGCTTATTTAATCGCACATCACGCCCATGACAATGTCATAAGCTTGGTGGTGCTTTCTGAGGATTCAACCAGCCTCCTGACTGAAGACTTAACAGAGTCAGCTATTGAGAATTGGGCTTAGAAGAGATAAGAAAGTTACTGTAGCAGAAAATTCACAATCTTGATAATTTACAGATTTCAGTTAGGTGGATCAATGACTCCATTGTCACGATTCTTTTAATGGTTGGGTAATTCTACCTTTACAATACTATACAATTCCACACACAGGCCAGCCCGGTGAGAGAGAGAGAGAGAGAGAGAGAGAGAGAGAGAGAGAGAGAGAGAGAGAGAGGGAGGGAGAGGGGGGGGGGGAGCGAAGAACTTATTTATCACAATCTTCAATATAAGAAATCGCATGATTTGTCCGGCAACGCAACCAATACATTGAGGAAATTCCACCTAGATGAAATAAGCCCCGTTCCACTACAAACATATGTACCGGTACTTCAAAACATCAATAAGCCTGTGACGAATTCAATTAGTCACATTAAAGTGCAATATTAATGTATTCAGAAATTGTTACTCTAATATTGAACTTTTTTTCATTTAAGAATTATAAATCCAATAGAACTTACAATTCCCAGCAGTCTACCTTCATAATATACACTGACTGACAGAGCAAATGCAACACCAAGAAGGAGTGGTCAGAACTTTATGCCAATTGCAGGGTAGACTGACGTCACTGAGGTATGCTCATGATGTGAAATGCGCCGCTGTGCTGCGCACGAAGCGAACGATAAATGGGACACGGCGTTGGCGAATGGCCCACTTCGTACCGTGATTTCTCAGCCGACAGTCATTGTAGAACGTGTTGTCGTGTGCCACAGGACACGTGTATAGCTAAGAATGCCAGGCCGCCGTGAACGGAGGCATTTCCAGCAGACAGACGACTTTACGAGGGATATGGTGATCGGGCTGAGAAGGGCAGGTTGGTCGCTTCGTCAAATCGCAGCCGATACCCATAGGGATGTGTCCACGGTGCAGCGCCTGTGGCGAAGATGGTTGGCGCAGGGACATGTGGCACGTGCGAGGGGTCCAGGCGCAGCCCGAGTGACGTCAGCACGCGAGGATCGGCGCATCCGCCGCCAAGCGGTGGCAGCCCCGCACGCCACGTCAACCGCCATTCTTCAGCATGTGCAAGACACCCTGGCTGTTCCAATATCGACCAGAACAATTTCCCGTCGATTGGTTGAAGGAGGCCTGCACTCCCGGCGTCCGCTCAGAAGACTACCATTGACTCCACAGCATAGACGTGCACGCCTGGCATGGTGCCGGGCTAGAGCGACTTGGATGAGGGAATGGCGGAACGTCGTGTTCTCCGATGAGTCACGCTTCTGTTCTGTCAGTGATAGTCACCGCAGACGAGTGTGGCGTCGGCGTGGAGAAAGGTCAAATCCGGCAGTAACTGTGGAGCGCCCTACCGCTAGACAACGCGGCATCATGGTTTGGGGCGCTATTGCGTATGATTCCACGTCACCTCTAGTTCGTATTCAAGGCACGTTAAATGCCCACCGCTACGTGCAGCATGTGCTGCGGCCGGTGGCACTCCCGTACCTTCAGGGGCTGCCCAATGCTCTGTTTCAGCAGGATAATGCCCGCCCACACACTGCTCGCATCTCCCAACAGGCTCTACGAGGTGTACAGATGCTTCCGTGGCCAGCGTACTCTCCGGATCTCTCACCAATCGAACACGTGTGGGATCTCATTGGACGCCGTTTGCAAACTCTGCCCCAGCCTCGTACGGACGACCAACTGTGGCATATGGTTGACAGAGAATGGAGAACCATCCCTCAGGACACCATCCGCACTCTTATTGACTCTGTACCTCGACGTGTTTCTGCGTGCATCGCCGCTCGCGGTGGTCCTACATCCTACTGAGTCGATGCCGTGCGCATTGTGTAACCTGCATATCGGTTTGAAATAAACATCAATTATTCGTCCGTGCCGTCTCTGTTTTTTCCCCAACTTTCATCCCTTTCGAACCACTCCTTCTTGGTGTTGCATTTGCTCTGTCAGTCAGTGTATTTTCATCATAAGATATTTTAATAATATGAATTACTTTATTTTTATGCATGATTTGCGTGAGTCATATTGACTCCTATATGTATGGATAAGTCATTGTTTATCAGGAATATTGTGTGTTTTTACTATAATTGTATCAATGCTGAAGATGACTCATAAGAGAGATGAAATATGCCCTTTTTAAATAGAAAAAAGGGAATAATTTTTTGCATAGTATTGTAAAGGTGGAATAACCCAATCATTAAGAACTCCTAACTTGTTTTTGACAGAACGGACTGACTATGAAATTCATTTCTTGTGGTCAGACTAAGACTGCAATAGTTTTTGCTTCTTTCAGTCTTATATCCACGTAAAACTTTTATTGCACCATCTTAACAGTATCCGTATATTCAGAAGCGACTGTCTCGACTTTTAGACAGAAATAACAAAGCATTCTTATGGCTTGTCATTTCAATCGAATACTATTTGCGGATGATGTTATACTGTATAGCAGGGCCTCTCAAACGCCCAAAATCTCACGCATGCAAACTGCGACGCAGAGTTCCTGTGCACAGTGCATCGGTCCCACTCGGCTCCGCTCGGACCAACGCTTCGTCTCTGGGCTACTCGGCTAAACTCGGCTCGGATTTGGAGCGCTATGGAGCAAGCGAGGAAGAGGGAGATAGGCGGAGCGAGGGAGACAGGCGTGGGGAAAGAGAGAGACAACGCTATTGCTCCAAATCGAGGAGTGGGGGTCTGCACTCTGGTCAACCAAGCGAAGTCGTCTTTTGCACCGTGCGCAGTGCATGCACCCTGAGACGCTCTGCTGTGTAGAGTAGTAAATGAGTTGCAGGGGAACCTAGACAATGTTGTGAGTTGAACAGTGGACAGTGGTACGATGGTAAACGGGATGAAATGTCAGGTTGTAAGTTTCACCAAGAGGAAAAGTCCTCTCAGTTTTAATTACTGAAAGTACTTCATGGGGATCACTAGGTGTTAATATGCTGGGCTCAATGGCTCAGACGGTTGAGGCACTGGCCTTCTGACCCCAACTTGGCAGGCTCGATCCTGGCTCAGTCCGGTGGTATTTGAAGGTGCTCAAATACGTCAGCCTCGGGTCGGTAGATTTACTGGCACGTAAAAGAACTCGTGTGGGACAAAATTCCGGCACCTCAGTGTTTTCGAAAACCGTAAAAAGTACTTAGTGGGACGTAAAGCACATAGCATTATTATTATTATTATTATTATTATTATTATTATTATTATTATTATTATTATTATTATTATTATTATTATTATTCTTTTACTGGCAGGACCTAGTATTTACAGTGCACTATGTCTTCTGGTATGGGCTAGAACAATTTTGTTACTTTCATTGATCTGTCTCAGTCTTTTCCTTGGCTTTGACAATATGAAAATGACTGAGGTATGAGTGATGCTAGTAATGCCATTCCTTCTGCACCCAGTCCCTGCTATGAATGGTGTGAAAATGTTGCTCATAGGGTCGCTTGGTGCATGCATTTCAGAGGGCTTGGCAGACTGATATGTAATAGCAACCTCTGGCTCGGTGAGGAAAGCCACGCGAAACTACCTTACTCCTCATTTCCCTAGTACGCCTCTCCAGTGATGCCTAGGCCATCTATGACAGCTGATTATTATTGTTACGGGGTTACCCGTGGACCAGCAGAGGTGAAAGAAGGTGCCGGGGTGAATGGGTCTAACTACAAATTCATGAATTGATTAAAACTTAACAAAGGTTATATTTCTTTAGGATTTCAGAAATCAACAACAGAACTTTAACAACTTTTCACTTAGTGAGATAACAATGACATATCAGGTACCATGACAAAGTTTAGACAAAGCAAGAAAATCCAAAATTTAGTGACTGTTTAGTAATCAGGGCTTCCAGCCCCTCGATTCACAATTATTGAGCACTCAGCTCAAGATTTACAAAGACACAAAATTATACAAGGGCAGAAATCCCTCAATACAATGGAGCACTAGCTCCGTAATTTACAAAACCAAGTCTCCTAGAGGTACTTTTACAACACTAGAAAAGAGCTAACGTGCTCTCCGTTTTCCAAGCCTCTCCAAGGCGATATCAGAAAATACAATCACTTGCCATCAAGGCACAACGTACAATTTGAAACAGGGGTATCTAGTACCCAACCTATTGGGCCGTAGCGGAAAAGAACAGGTTAAGTAAATGGCCCGAAACACAAATGAAAGGAGGCGAATGCTTGCGCGCCTAGATATGAACACTTAAAACCTAAAGGGCACTAGGCCGATGAAACAGGGGCTATTCCAAAACTATGGAGGTGACTCGTATAAGAAGAAATTAAAGACATTACGAAAGGGAGAAAACCAGTTACCAAAACGTAGTCACCTCAAACCAATATGAAGGGGATCTCGAGAGGGTATATCACTCTCTATCCCCGATTCACAGTTAAAGATTTATGAAGTTATTACATAAGCCGGCCGAAGTTACATTTACAGAAAAGTAGGTTACATCGGTAAAGTTTCGGACCTATCCCTCGGGCTAAACTGCGGAGCTAGCAAGAAATAAAGATGTTAAACGGCCATTACCTTGCTGAAAAACTGCTGCCTGATGAAAGAGGCGCCTCCCGCCTCCTGCTTGACGCACACACTAAGTTAGATGACGATCAATTGGCCAAGAGACGTGAAAATCCGCAGTTTATAAACCCTCGGGGAAGGTTCGAGACCTTTCATGAATAATCAAGCCACACCCTCTCACTTTATTGGTTACCTTAAAGTTACACACAAAATCGAAGAAGGCTGTGATAGACCGAAAATTAATTACATAAATTAGGGATTGGCTAAATTCAAAACTGGCGGAAGGAAAAGATCAATGTTGCTAACCCAAAAATGAATTAACATAATTTAGTTACAAAAAACTTATGAATACACAACTTTAAATCAAAGTTCATCCACTTCGCACCAGGGTGCATGATCATAGTTGTTGTAGTGACATCTGTTGCAGAAGGTCCAAACTTCTTGATAAATGGTAAACAAAACACGTAGAATTTCATAGTGACATCTTCTGAGTAACGGTTTAAGTAGATGTAGTTTCAAGTTCACTGTTCCTCCAGAAGAGGAGTTCTTTTGGGCGCAAGATTTAAATGTGCGGCTTAGAGGTATACCTCCCGGTATTATTATTATTATTATTATTATTATTATTATTATTATTATTATTATTATTATTAGGTGTTCCATTGGGGGTAATCTTATTAACGTGGCTGTTAAGAAACGTTTCAGATATTTTCACATGGTTATGAGGGTATTTAGGAGTAGTAGCAAGGATGTAAAAGAGAGGGCGTGTAATTCTCGGTTAAGACCACAGAGTATGGTTCCAGTGTATAGGACCCACACTATGATTACTTGATACGAGAAACGGTAAAGATCCAAATGAAAGCAGCACGATTTGTTCTGGGTGATTTCCGACAAAAGGTAAGTTTTAAGAAAATAGTGCAAACTTTGGGCTGGGAAGACTTGCGAGTAAGGAGATGAGATGCTCGACTTAGTGGTATGTTCCGAGCCGTCAGTGGGAAGATGGCGTAGACTCACATTAGTAGACGAATAAGCTTCAGCTGAGCTTTTGAGAGTAGGAAAGATCATAATATGAAGGCAAAGTTGGAATTAAAGAGGACAAATTGGGACGAATATTCATTTATAGGACGAGAAGTAAGGGAATTGAATAATTTTTCATGGAACATGTTCGAAAAATTTCCAAGTTCTTTGAAAACGTTTTTAGAACAGGCTAGGTAAACAATTGATAGAAATCTGCCACTTAGACGACAGCCCTAATTGCAGATGATTGATTGATATTCTTTCACACTTCGTTCATGTTTTATTAAATAAAATGGACCTAGAACACTTATTTTCTCAGATATGAATTTTATGTTCGTGAATCATCTGTCTTTGCGATCACGGACTCCCATATGTTAAATAACACAAGGACTGAAAACGTTTCAGCCCCACTGGTTCGTTCATTCGTAATGTTTACCCTCCAGGGTCGGTTTTTCCCTCGGACTCAGCGAGGGATCCCACCTCTACCGTCTCAAGGGCAGTGTCCTGGAGATTCAGACTTTGGGTCGGGGATACAACTGGGGAGGATGACCAGTAACTCGCCCAGGCGGCCTCACATGCTATGCTGAACAGGGGCCTAGTGGAGGGATGGGAAGATTGGATGGGACAGGCAAGGAAGAGGGAAGGAAGCGGCCGTGGCCTTCAGTTAGGTACCATCCCGGCATTTGCTTGGAGGAGAAGTGGGGAACCACGGAAAAATACTTCCAGGATGGCTGAGGTGGGAATCGAACCCACCTCTACTCAGTTGACCTCCCGAGGCTGAGTGGACCCCGTTCCAGTCCTCGTACCACTTTTCAAATTTCGTGGCAGAGCCGCAAATCGAATCCGGACCTCTGGGGGTGGCAGCTAATCACGCTGATCACTACACCACAGAGGCGGACTCAGCCCCACTGGTACGGGATTAAATGAGGGTTAAGATATGAAAACTATTTCATTATTCCTCCAAAACTTTAACGAACGAAGTCAACATTTCACATGATGGTTGCCTTTCAATATGCTAAATGTGAAATCTATAGAAGCCAAATACCACTCATTAACTAACAAGTACAGTGTATCTGTAAAACTTCAAAATGCAGGAAGTTCAAATTTTTCACGGGGGTTGCTCTTATGTTTTAGGTGCTCAGTAAGAAAGTGTTTCAAATAATTTCACCCCAAGGGGATTAAACGGACTTAAAACCCTGAAAACAAAAATATTCATTCCTCATAAACTATTCAACGGAAAACGTTGAAATTTCACACAATGGTTGCTTATGTATGAACTAGATGTTAAATAAGACACTTTTAGGCAGATTTTCACCACTCCAGGAGTTTAATACCGGGAAACAAAACATTATTACAAATATTTACGATTCCAGTTACACTCGCCTCACTTGAATGAATCCACAAGTGAATAAAGTTCCTTGAAGAAATATTATAACAAGTATTTACATTGTCATTGAAAAAGAAATTGAACTCGGCACGAGCAAGTCTACCGGCGTAACTTCGTAGCACTCGTAAAACTTCCTAATACTTTGCCTGAACCTTCTAAATTTATGATGTTACACAGTTTAAATGGACGCACAAGTCCCTAAATGCTTAATCAATGTTCTTGGAAAGTTTCCAACACTTAACACAATTTGAAAGAAACACAATTTGTATGAGTCTTGAAATGAAAATCCACAGCCTGTTTCCAGTCATTCGACCGGGTCAGGAATGGAATGAATGAAGCCCCCATCTAGCGGCGAGGATAGGAAATGTGCCGGCTGCCGAAGCCTGTCGCACTCCTCTGGCGCAATGATTAATGAATGGCTAATGAAATGAAATGATATTGGAGAGTGTTGCTGGAATGAAAGATGACAGGGAAAACCGGAGTACCCGGAGAAAAACCTGTCCCGCCTCCGCTTTGTCCAGCACAAATCCCACATGGAGTGACCGGGATTTGAACCACGGTATCCAGCGGTGAGAGGCCGCTTGAGCCACGGAGGCTCCTTGTATGAGTCTTAATACTATTAAATAAGATACCTAACACTTGACACACGTTTGTGCCAGTTTAAATCCCTTACTGAGCACTCGGCACTTTTCCAAGAAACACAATTTAACACTTGATGCAGTCGAGGAAGATTTACAAGTATAAAATGCTGTTACGGTCCTCACCATAAATTATGTTATTACTCGTTGGAGACTACGTCTTGAAGACTTTAAATATTGATATTGCAATTTATAACAATGTCTTTCAAAGTTTTAAACAGTTTGAAAGAACACGGGTCAGCAGACTCTACCTTCGAACAATTTATACCTCATTACGTCACTAGCCTCACGGCTGATCGCTGGCTGCACGCCGCAGCTTACACTGCTGAGAGGTGAAGTGAGGAAAAACAAGAAAATAGCGGTCTGTGTAGCTTCCTCAGGTGTAGCTGCGACTTTGTTATACGGTAGAAAGACCGCACAGTCTGCTTTCTGCTTGCCTTTTAACTTGAATTTCTCTTAAATTCCCTGTAGGCCTATAATTTTTCTGTATAATATTTCAAAACAGAATGATTCTGCTCAAGTACTTAAAAAGTACAAGTTGAGAGTCGGCGGTGAGTGTACTATGGCTCACAAGGGAGGAACTGAAGTGGTGGTCATGATTCTCCAAGACATTCAGAGTTCGATAGGTCCGATGACTGTGCTACCGACCGGGGAATTCCGGCAGACACCGACAGACATTACCGGTCATCCCATTGAGGCACAATGAGGTAAAAGCCTGTCTCAAGTCATCCTACCTGTGGCCTAAAGTCCAAGTCCTATCCTTGCGAGCCAATATAAGGGCCCATCGCAAAGGTTGATTTGAAGAGTTTTCCAACTTGAAATTGGTGATGGCACAGTCCTTATTCCAGAAAAGAAGTTGTTAAAGATTTGAACATTTTGTGTGACAATAATTGCCCTGCCTTTTTCCGATTCACATTTTAAATACCAGAATTAGCTTAAGGAGAGATCTATTCTCACGCCCAAGAACGACACCGCAGAAAGCACCAATCGCTGGCTGCACATCGTATACATTCTCATAGTTTAAAAGCGATTCACGAGACTACGAAAGAATATAAAAAAGAATAACAACTGAGTGTAGCAATCTAAAGATATACACAGAGGATGTACACAATTAAGGCTTCATGAGTAGCATGATAAAAGATTGCAGTGGGCAGGAGCGTGTCATGAAGGCCAGAGATCAGGGAGGTAGAATGTCAGCGTGGTCCGAAAGGCAACCATCATGTGAAATGTTGACTTCGTTCGTTAAACAGTTTTGGAGGAATAATGAAATAGTTTTCATATCTTAACCCTCATTTAATCCCGTACCAGTGGGGCTGAAACGTTTTCAATCCTTGTGTTATTTAACATATGGGAGTTTGAAGTAACCACTATTTGAAATTTTCAACTGCCTATGTCAAAAGCTTTCGGAAGAATGAGTATTTTCCTTTTCGGAGCTAAGCCCTATTTTAACACCTTATGTGTGAAATATAAACAACTTAAATAATATGTACGACATATAAGAGCAAAAGTCGTGTGAAATTGGAAGTTGGCATGTTAAACGGTGTTGGAGGTATGAGCAAATTTGTTTTCGGGTATTAATCTCCCACTGACCCCTCGTGGGATGATTTTTCGAATCAAATCAAATCAATCAATACTGATCTGCATTTAGGGCAGTCGCCCAGGTGGCAGATTCCCTATCTGTTGTTTTCCTAGCCTTTTCTTAAACGATTTCAAAGAAATTGGAAATTTATTGAACATCCCCCTTGGTAAGTTATTCCAATCTCTAACTCCCCTTCCTGTAAATGAATATTGCCCCAATTTGTCCTCTTGAATTCCAACTTTATCTTCATATTGTGATCTTTCCTACTTTTAAAGACGCCACTCAAACTTATTCGTCTACTAATCTCATTCTACGCCATATCTCCACTGACAGCTCGGAACATACCACTTAGTCGAGCAGCTCGTCTTCTTTCTCCCAAGTCTTCCCAGCCCAAACTTTGCAACATTTTTATAACGCTACTCTTTTGTCGGAAATTGCCCAGAACAAATCGAGCTGCTTTTCTTTGATTTTTTCCAGTTCTTGAATCAGGTAATCCTGGTGAGGGTCCCATACACTGGAACCATACTCTAGTTGGGGTCTTACCAGAGATTTATATGGCCTCTCCTTTACATCTTTACTACAACCCCTAAACACCCTCATAACCATGTGCAGAGATCTGTACCCTTTATTTACAATTTTTTCCTAAACCTGTCTGATTTAACATCTACCTGTAGTACATAGAGGAGTAATATCATCAGACCATGTGAAATTTCAATTTTGTCCGATTAATGGGGAATTAATATTTTGGTTTTCAGAGCTTTATCCGCATTTTATCCCTTTAGGAGTAGCAGATTTGAAACCCTTCCTTAGTGAGGACGTAGCACATAAGACCAACCACTGAGCGAAATTTTAACTTCTTAAATTTTTGGATTTTAGAGATACAATGATCAGTCAGTGAGTGGTATATACTAGCAAAATGCCAGTGTTTTGCTGGGATTTTAAACCGGAAGTTTTAAATTTTGGAGAGTCCACTGTCAATTGAGCTTGTAAAATACACCCTCATTTCGTATGTTGAACGGTTCCGTAGCCATGATTATTTATTTTCGGATCTAACACTCATTTTCCCGCCGTACAATTGGAATGTTTTAAAACCCTTATATAACATCTAGGATGTAGAATCGACCAACGTGTGAAATTTTGACTTCGAACGTCGAACAGTAATGGAGGAATGTTTTGTTTTAGGAGTAGAATGTTTGAAACTAATTATTATTTGACACCTAAGACATAGAGGAGCACCCATCGTGTGAAATTTTAACCTCTTATGTCAAATGGTTTCAGATAAATAAATGCTTTTGTCATCAAGCTTCACCCCACAGCCAAAACCCCTTACGGGTGTATTGTTTTGACCACTTCTTATTTAAAATCTGATATATAATTTTGTGTGTATAGAGGGCAGCACCAATTACTCTGATGATGATGATGATGATGACGATGATGATGATGATGATGACGATGATAAAGATGAAACCTCCATCGATATTTACAATATGTATTACAGTTGTGCTTGAGAGGTTTAACTCTTTGAAAATATAGACATTCAGTGTGGGCAAGAATACGTAGATACCGTTAATGGTATAGAGATCAAAATTTTTCCTCCAGTCATGTACTAAGTTTAAGATTATTTCAGTTAAACCCCTCATTTTTTTCAAATAGATGGATGGTATGTCTGTGTTTATGTAGAAGTAGCGCTTAAATAAGTTATTGCATATTTTAACCGCTTGTAATTACAAGTTATACAAATATCAAGTGATATTCAGCCGAACTGAGTGGATCAGACGGTATAGCGCTGGCCTTTTGAGCCAAAGTTTGCGGGTTCGATCCCAGCTCAGTCTGGTGTTATTTGCAGATGCTCACATACGTCACCTCGTATCGGTAGATTTTCTAGCACGTGAATGAACTCCTGCGCGTTAAAATTCTGCAACTCGGCGTCTCCGAAAAGCGGAAAAGTAATTAGTAGTACATACAACCAATAGCGTTATTATTGTTATAAGTTATACCCAAGTTACCAGTTATTAACATCAAATAACAAATAGTTTCTCATCAAATTGGGAAGATTGGTCTTACGTTGCTTCGTCGACGGCAGTTGACGGCATGGAACAACGAGTGGCATAATACCTCCCAACAATGAGGAAAACACTATGCCACTATCCGTCCAGATATTTCCAATGTACTTTGGCACCATAAGTGTCCCTACTCACGCCAATTTGTTCGAGCAATCGCAAGAAAGAGATTTCGTCACAGTTATTTCCCCCAGCACCTCCCCAAAATCCAAGTACTACAATCTCCGTTCTGTTCGTGTTCCGCTGATGTAGTTGGAGGTCTCAATCACATATTCTTTGGATGTCCACACCACTTTGCTCGCACAACTTGTCTATTACAAAAAGTACAGTCAATGGGATAACAATTCTTCACAAACGTCACCATCTGCCTACTCTGAGTTATATGCATTTCTTTTCGATATTGGATTGCGGATTGAAAACCTTCAACTGGCATCGATCTTATCCCCCACAACTACACTGGTGGAGAATGAAATCCCAGCACCAAAAAGGAGTTGTGCTAGATAAACGAAATTCGGGGACGCATGTTTGCAAATTTGAAAGATGCCACCTATTCAAATTTGCGCGCTAGTCGACGAAAAGTGGTAACAATAGTGTTACAATAACCTTGCAGAGCAAGTTTGCTTAAAATACGCGATGTACACCTCGTGAGTGTTAGTCTTCATCCGGTGTAGACCTTGTGAGTTAGGTGTGAGACAGACATTCCTTTAAGGCAGTATCAGCAGCTTACTGAGAATGAGTGAGGCCGTGCAATAGGGCTACGAGAAAGTGGATGTTCTTTTCGCGATATTGCAGAAAGGCTTTGCAGGGATGTATGAATAGTGCAACTGTGTTGGCAACAATGGTCACAGAAAGTCACTGTCTCAAGAAGACCGGGGCCCAGTCGCACACCGGCTACCACCGAGAGGGAAGACAGCCGTATTCGCCGCATGGCTGTGGTGAATCGTAATGCGTGTGTAGCAACTATCAGAGCTTCAGCGAACTGTAACAAATCAATTACTTGAAGGACAGCTCCAAGTCAGACATACTGCAGCATTCATGCCACTCACCCCGAATCACTGCCATCTATGACTTCAGCGGTGTCAAGCTAGAGTTCATTGGAGGGCGTATTGGAATCTGTTGTGTTCTTAGATGAAGGTCGTTACTCTCTTGGTGGCAGTGATGGGCGTAGGTTAGTAAGAAGGCCGCCAGATAAGCGCTTGGAACCAAGCTGTCTACGGCGTCGACACACTGGACTTAATCCAGGAGTTATGGGCTGGGAGCGATTTCCTATGACAGCAAGAGCACTCTTATCGTTATCGCAAGAATCTTGACAGCGGATTTGTACTTCAGACTACTGTTTGTGCTGCCATTAATTCTCAGTATTCAAGAGAGTGTTTTCCAACAGGATAACGCTCGTCCTCATACCGCTGTTGTCACCCAACGTGCTGTACAGATTGTCGAACAGTTGCCTTGGCCTACGAGATCACCAGACCTTTCACACGTTGAGCACGTATGGGGCATTTCGCGACGACAAATCCAACGTCATTCAATACCAGCGCTAACATTGCTGATTTGACTGACCAAGTGCAACAGGCGTGGAACTTCATCCCACAAAATGACATACGGCACCTGTACGACACAATGCATGCACGTTTACATACTTGCATTCTAAATCTTGGCGACTACAGTGCTTAATATGTACCACCATGGCATATGTCTTCTCGCGCATACTCGAACATGTGACCTGGAAACTTTAATCAAATAAATATGTTACCTAGAAAATTGCTTAGCCTAAATAGAATTCCTGTAAACCAATGCCATCTAGGTGTTGGGATTTCATTTTCTCTAGTGTACTCCATTCTAAACTCTTTTTGTTCCATGACCTACTTATGTGTACCACTGAAAGTCATAAAGGGCCTCATGAAGAGAAAATTAACCCATCTCTCCTGTATCCCAACAACATCTGTATAATGTACAAAATAAAATAAGAGTTTTGTCTGTACATTGCTCAGAATTTAAAAAAGAATGGTACTTGTGTATCCGATGAATCCACAGTAACAAGGAAATGCACTTCCTAATTTTCCGTCATTTCTGTCTGTCTGTATTTGTACGCGCATCACGAGAAAACGGCTGAAGAGAATTTAATGAAAATCGGTATGTGAAGTCGCGGAATGATCCACTACAATCTAAACTGTAAATCATTTTATTCACGCTGTGTGAAAGGGTAGTTAAGAGGAAGGCCTACAATTTAATTTTCAGGTATTTATGTTATTAGTGGTCCTATCGATAAATACTACATAACTAAAATTACATAGAATTAAAATTCCGACCATTTACGTCTTATAAATTTCTACCGCACCGGCTATAATAACAGAGGTGTTCATGAATTTGTATTTTTGTTACATAGTCCATATCAACGTCGAGCCACGAGCGAATGGGTAAACGGAATTGATTAAAAATCGGTATGTTGAGTCGGGGAATAAGAAACTACAGTCGAGGCTATAAATAATTTTATTCACCCTGGATGAAGTGGTAGTTTAGGGGAAGGCGCCTAAAATTTAATTGTTAAATACCTATGTTATTGGTCCTATCGAAAGGTACTATATAACAAATATAACTATTTCCGATCATTTATGTTTTATTCAGTTTTACTGTACCGACTATGGTAAGAGTGGTATTTCAGAGTCGGGACAAAATTAATGTACAGTCCTATAATGTCGAAAGCTCATAAAATTGATCCACAATAACATTATCTCTTATGCTACCACTCATCTCCGATAGATGGTATTACTGCTGCGTGTCGAATATAAGTCTGCCTGAATATTGGCGGGAAATAGCCGGGGAGTTAGATAACTTTCTTCTTTAGTAAGCCATTTCTCTGATTCACACATTTTCTGATACTGCTGGTACGTAAGACACTGGTTCATCATAGTATTCCAGCAATTCGATCCCTACTCATTCCCGCTGACTTGAATGAGCAGTGTGCACACTTAACTGGATAATGGCAGAGGAGTGTTCACGGCTCACGGCTGTCAGCGGTCTGGTTATTCCAGATCTGGAACTTTGGGCTATAGTAGCGTAGTACTGTTTGTCAAAAGTTAGGAAATGTGTGGTTTTTAATTTCATCTAGTATTTCATATGATAGCATTGTTTCTAAGCGCGACATTCGTACTGATGTCATTGTAATGACCTATGTTGATTTCAGTTGGGAAAACCACTAAGACAGTCTCCCGAGGATGTAAAAGGTCAGGTGGAGAGTGAGTGTTGTAACTTTCGTTGATGATAATAAATAAATAAAATCATGAATAAAAATATATAAATAAAATTATTCAAAAACTTAATAAAATTAATAAGCATAATTGACCGAAATGTCCGTAGTATGGGCGCCAGAGTTCACCAGAATGGATCCCTCGAATTTAGATAAGAGCATGATAAACTGTATATCCCAGGGCGTGTACATGATGCTGCGTACTGGTACATCTGCTGCAGGCCTTACCTAACCTTCTGAAAACGACTAATTAGGTAGGAACTGCACCTAGGTTCATCAATAACACTGATTCTAAAATAGCTAACTATGTTCTTAACAAATTCCGTGCATGAGCACCTCGTCAACATATAACATTATACATATAATACACACATAAAATATTGCTGGAAGACTCCATATTTACAACAACAATAATGAAAATCGTGGGAAAACGAAAGCGAGAACTAAGCTACCATTTGTAGATAGTCCGATGAACAATGTACATGTATGGAGATAAATACCCTTCACTGTCTCTATATCAATTCGACTTACCGATTTTCATAATCGGCAGTTATCACATCACACAGATACTGTACCTTGTACTACTGTGTTCACATATTTTAACACTTGTTGTAAAGATATATACACACGTCTGTCGATGCTCAACATAAGTTATGGAAAGTCTGAGATAGCTTTCACCAACATATAATGCTATGCCGCCACAAGTGCTACCATACTTAATGCGCAAGCACTTTCCACAATCAGTCTCTTTCCACGAACATAACAAGACTACGCTCCACGAACGTTTGAAGTCCAGTCCATTGCAGCCATATCACTCCAGTACCGTGTATCAGCACTACTTCCTTCCCGTACAGTGCGTCAATTGTAGTTCTCTTATACAATGTCACTGGTTGTAGTTATCTTCCTTCTCGTTCCTTTACAATCACCTCTACAATCACCCTTACAATGTTTCAGGTTGCCGCCGTATGATCAACCTTTATAGACATAAACATCCCCCTCCTCTCAGATGATACGTCTGGATTGGTGCTTGCCAGCCAATCATGAGTGATCTCAAGTCAAGACCAAGCCCTGAACTACTTCTTCCTCCCAAGACAATAACAAACTCTGGGGTATATTCCATGAGTTACCAAATTTTCCTAATACAACAACAAGCTCATCTCATCAGGTTGGGATATATACATGACTCATGAATTTCCCGACACAAGTACATCACAACAAACGCTGGGGTAGCCATATGACTCATTCAAATTACCAGAGTTATTAAAGCAATGTTTTCCCACTTGTGCAAAATACCGTCTCCGCACTTAATTTCATCCCTCTAGGGCAGGGCCTCTCAGGGTGCATGCGCCTGGTGCATGCACGGTGCAAAAGACGACTTCGCTTGGTTGACCAAAGTGCAGACCCCACTCCTCGATTTGGAGCAATAGCGCTGTCTCTCTCTTTTCCCACGCCTGTCTCCCTCACACCCCCTGTCTCCCTCTTCCTCACTTGCTCCATAGCGCTCCAAATCCGAGCCGAGTTGAGCCGAGCTTAGCCGAGTAGCCCAGAGACGAAGCGTTGATCCGAGCCGAGCCGAGCGGGACCGATGCACTGTGCATAGGAAGTTGCGCCGCTGGTTGCACGCGTGAGATTTTGGACGTATGAGAGGCCCTGGTCTAGGGATTTCCAGTTTGCATGGTTGGCACCTCATATTTAGCCGTGCGCACACGCGTAGCCTCATCCTGTTATCTTGTGAGAGTTGGTTGTGTGCACCACGTTTAGTTTCCGTGTTCAAGGAGGACTCGTATTTCATGCTGAGCTGAGTTCGTGCAGCATTCAAACTAAGAGGCTGTTATTTCCTAGGGTGAGCATTGATATGTGTATGAAATACTAGACTGCATTTCAGTGGTGTAGTTCCTAGCGTGTAATCGCTACAGTGAGCTGGTTGGCGTGAATTACTGCAGCGGCCATTATAATAATTCAGGGAATATTTGTAATTTCGTCCGCCCTTGTTATTTATGAAGTTTATTATTATTATTTTCAGATGGAAAACGAACGCAAGCAGTGAGATAAGGAAGTTATGAAAAATGCTATTAAGGCAGTGAGGGACAAGATAATGGGTTGCAAACGTGCAAGTAAAGCGTTTAACATCCCACGCGCAACGCTGAAATACTATGTAAAAGGAATACCAAGAAAACATTTCTCATAAATGGCCTTCAAGTAATTTGTTACACGGAAAGTGATTGGTAAGGTTAGAAAGGACAAATACATTAACACTAATTTTAATTTTCATAAATTTGGTGGGGGACGAAATTGCGAACACATTGTTGGTAGTTAAGTTTTTGCTGTGTTAATGTTTATGTCAAATATTGACTACCTTACGTTATAAGAGTTTTATTGTAACTTCTCCTTAAGTGGAGAATATATTCAGTTATATATATATATAGGTATAGCAGTCCCTTGTAAGTAAATTACTCCCTCCCTCAGAAAAATGTACCTTTCAAATCTTTTTGTTAGGATTTTTTATAACTAGAATGATAAACATTAGAAAGTTATTCCAATCAGCTGATACGTTTATGAGAGTCTGTTCCTTTCTTAAGAAAGGTCAGGCAAAGCGCGATTTGTCCTTATTTATTGTTTTAATAGTGGAACCTTCCTCTGCTGACTGAACAAATTTGTCAGCTTGTACACTCCTGAAGTGAATATGTCCTATTGGCTACCTGTCGGAAATACACGCTCCTCAAGAAGTACAGGAGTGGTGTAAGCACGAGCTACTTAGAGCAATGGCAAGGGAGGAGAGGTTCAAGTAAGTTATATTTTTGCCCGGGTTTCAGATGGACTTGTCAGAGTGAAACATGAATAATAGGCTGAAGGTCCGGATTGCCACTACTGCGTTGTTTTATTGCTCAAGGTCTGGCAGTCATTTGTATTATTGCTGATGTTTTAAAATGAAAATATGCATAGTAAAAATCATTCATTTCAGTAATAAATTATAAATGTTTTACATTTTCATCGTCATTTTATAATGAAGGATTCCCCCGGGAAATTTTAGTGGGGGGGGGACCTTTGAGATAAAATCGTTGGTGGGGGGAATCCCTCCCTCCCCCCCCCCCTCCGCGATTTCACACCTTGATATATACATATACCAATTTCTAGCCTGGTCTATAATATTCCTGAATTTCTACAGGTCTAAGTCTGCTAAGGGGACGAAATATGAGCCCCCTATCTTAAGCTTAAGATATTTTAGTGTTTCTGATTTGGTGGTTATCTGTAGAAGAATGTTTCTCTTAAACAGTTGTAGTATGTCACGTTGCTCCATGTGATTTAATATGTCAGCACTGAGTCAAGGGTCTATAATGCCTTGATCACGCGAGCCCTTCTTTCTGGCGCGTGTTGGGCAAATACTTCCGTCACCTGCTGATTGAAATGTCACTTGCTTCGTTTATGTCCCTGTGTCTAAATACGTTGTGCCGTGCTAATTTCGAACAGTTTCTCTGCTGGTACGTTGTAAGTCTTGATAAATTCACCAAGGTTTGATCTTTACCCACTGCAGAGAATATGAGAAGTAAATTAAATCAGGGGCAGACAAATCTGGAACGGAAGTCTGTCTATGACTAGAAAATAGTCCAGAGTTGTTGAAGAATGAGATATAGCTGTGTGTGCGAAATGGCTATGTGATGACTAGGAGAGGGTGGAAAGGTGGTTCAGTTACAAGCCGTCAAAATCGTTAATATCTTTTTAGAATGAGGTTTGTGTCCACATAACCCATAATAATTATCATATGTGAATTATTGGGTGGTATTTGTTGAAGGTCTTCCTCTACCTCGAGTATGTAGGCAATGGGTAGGTTGGAGACCAACATTTCGAATCGGAGGACCGGTGATGCAGCCACGAGGTATGGCCACGAGTACATAATTTATCATAAACACAGTAGTTGATATAAATGGGCTGTTTTGAGAAAAATGCATATCATAGCATAAACGTCATTTACAAAACAGACACATTTAAAAAAGGACGAGTTAGTGCACGCTGACGCAGGAGGGAACACTTGAGTGCCAACTTATGAACAACATATAACAAATGAATGTGGGCACAAATGAACACATTCTGAACAGACAACATAAGGTGGTTTATAAACGTCGCCGACGAAGCAAATATTTTTTTCAATTTGTTTTACGTCACACCGACACGGATAGGTCTTATGGCGACGATATGATACGAAAGGGCTAGAAGCGGGAAGGAAGTGACCATGGCCTTAATTAAGCTAAAGCCCCAGCATTTGATTGGTACGAAAATGGGAATCCATCAAAAAACCAATTTGGCAAAGAATGACTTCATTAAAATATACAAATTATTTTAGTCCAGAGGCTACACGAAACAAAAGTTACTATTCCACCGCCACATTTCCAATCGTTCCATAGTACGTAGCCACCAAGAGGCCGCTGGTCACGTCGGTTAATCACCTTCCTGATCTTAGATAAATCTGGTAATTTTGTAATGAAAAAAAATTCCTCTAATTTGTTCATGCGATTTCCGGCATCAATCAATCAATCAATCAATCAATCAATCAATCAATCAATCAATCAATCAATCAATCAATCAATCAATCAATCAATCAATCAATCAATCAATCAATCAATCAATCAATCATACTTTGGAGATTTAAATGGTATACATGCAGAGTTCCTAAATGCGATAATTTGCGGTTGGAAAAATATACTGTTGACAATTCTGAGCTGGGGAAGGGTGAGGAGAGTTCTGTCTGCCGTATTCGAGGTCATCAGCAGTGAGAACTAAGTTAAAATCTAATTATACCTAAAACTGCACACTGGCTGTGGATATTTAGAAAACTCTCTCAGCACGAAAACGGACGTTAAGACTAAACGAAAAACAGAGAGAGAAAAGTTGCGAGAGAAAGTTAGTGGAGTTTCCAAGTTCTTTTATCGTAGTCACTTTGTGCTCGATATTCCGCCGTTTGACTTTAGAATAATGAGTCCTTGAATTGTTCTATAACTGGAACTTCCGTACTCCACTATCGTTGCCTTCAATATGCAGAGACACGTCGAAGTCGGATCCTCTCTGATAATGATCCTTTCTACTTCTTCCGGAGAATCTCTTCTCGCTTCCCATATCTGATACATTTAAGGAATAAAGGCCTTTTTTCTTCCCTGTTTAAAGTGTTTTCTGCCCATTCGGTGAGTTCGATCTATCTAAAATACTGAGTTCAATCCCATGCCTGTCTCTGCATGTTTTTTTTGCGAACTGGTCGCTATTTTCTTCAGATGTTTCAGGCATAAGTTACTGAATATCCGATGACTGGCTTTCTGTTTAGATTTATGTTTTATAAGATCAGATTTCTACCAATGAATACATCTTTATTAAAATGAGAGTAATTTTAAGCTGTTCTACCACACCTTTAATGTCACATTTCGTTATACTGATCGAGTTGGCTACGCGGTTTGCGTAATGAAGGTGTTATCCCGCATTTGGGAGATAGTGGGTTCGAATCTCACTGTCGGCAGCCCTGAAGATGGTTTTCTATGGTTTGCTATTTCGATACGAGGCAAGTGTTATAGCTGGATCTTAATTAAGGCCACGGCTACTTCCTTCGTAATCCTATCCTTGTCCTATCCCATTGCCACCATAACACCTGTTTGCGTCGGTGCGGCATAAAGCAACACACTTCTTTACTGTTTCAGCGAATGCGAATGAATGTTGTGTAACTCTGAGCTGGACGATATCCGCTAGGTTCGCCTGCATAGCAAACTTCTCTCGCTGTGTCGTTCCCCTTTACATTATTGGTAACGTTTCTTCACATGTTGTAAATCACACTGTATCTCAAATGACACTTCACAATGCTCACACCTACTGTAACACACTTTGAAACGTAGAAAAAAATTTTCAGGCAACTATCACAAAGCTTCTTAGTGAAAGACCTAAGAATTGTACTGGTACGGCGACAGAGAACACGCTAAATGCCGGTTAGTCACGCTTAACCATTCCAAAGGCCTGCTGAAACGTTCCTGGTCTTCCATATCAAAATTACCTCTATTGGACGGAACGGAACATCCATAATCGGCATATGTCTCTTTTGGTGTTTCTGCTGCGTTCTTATTTTTCTGCCAGAGAAAAAATAATATAAATGATTAAATACACCTCATTATCCTACATTTTACATTTTCATTTCAACCCATTTAAACTGCACGATGTTGGAACTTGAAAAAGGAACAATGAATGTTATATGAGAATTAGGGTTCCCAAGACTAAAGTGATGATTAGGGAAGAAACTGAAGAGAATTGAACGGCGGGCTGGGAATACAAAGCTGGAACAGGTAAATCATTTCAAGTATTTAGGATGTGTGTTTTCCAACGATGGCAGTGTAGTGAGATTGAATGAAGGTGCAAGAAACCTAATGCAATTAGTTCGCAGTTGCGATCAACGGTAAACTGTAAGAAATAAGTCAGCTCATGGACGAATTAGGTGGACTCAGGATATCTTATTCATAAGTTAGAATTAACAGACGGAAGGTAGCGAGAATGATCGCTGGTACATACAGGTGGGGACAATGGCAGGAGGGTACTCGGCTCGGAATGAGGAGATTAAAGCTAAGTTAGGAATGAACTCAATGGATGGAGCTGTACACATAAACCGGCTTTGGAGGTGGGGTCATGTGAGGCGAATGGAGAAGGATAGGTTACCTAGGAGAATAATGGGCTCGGTTATGGAGGGTAAGAGAAGTAAGGAGTGACCAAGATGACGATGGCTAGACTCAGTGAGACCACAGAGCTCGTTACAAATAGAGGAGTGTGGCGGAGCTTAATACATTCACAGAGGCTTGCAGACTGAACGCTGAAAGGCATACCATTCTACAGTATAATGGCTAGGAAAACCATCCTTAGCACTACCGACGATGGGATTCGAACCTACTATCTCTCAAATGCAAGCTCGCAACTGCACGACGTTAACCCCACGGCCAACTCACTCTGTCTTTTGACATATTGTAAAATAGATGTGCATATAGAAAAATGGGGATGCATTTGACAAAACTCAAGAAAGCAAATCTAAAAACAATACTGTGAACTATGAACATCAGTGTAGCCTACCTTTTCTCTAACACCTATTCAACCAGATGCACATAATTCGCCCATTTCCTGTTTCCGAGAGAGTTTTCTGTGATGATTTAATTAGAACTTCTTTGAGAAAAAATCCACAGCCTGTTTACAGTCAATCGACCGGGTCGTTGAATGAATGAATGAATGAATGAATGAATGAATGAATGAATGAAAACCGGAGTACCGCTGGACTTAGCCTGCAAAACCGACCGTTCGTGATATCTCCCTTATTACTCCTC
Source organism: Anabrus simplex (assembly GCF_040414725.1). Taxonomy (NCBI): domain Eukaryota; kingdom Metazoa; phylum Arthropoda; class Insecta; order Orthoptera; family Tettigoniidae; genus Anabrus; species Anabrus simplex. The sequence continues at coordinate 1,300,148,286 of NC_090265.1, forward strand.
CTGTCGAAAATATGCATATGAGAAAAAAAGTTTTAGAAATGCATTTCAATGAAAATTGATCGATTTCCAGTCAGGCTGGTCTTGTATGTATTGTGGGAGAGTAAAATCACTGTTTCGGTTCCCAATAAACCCCAAGTCCATTTCGGGAGTTTGACATGGTATTGACATAAAACCTTTGGACAGGTGGATGCTAAAGATGAAGTTTGGTTGAAATATTGTGCCCTATAATGCCTTGGTTCCCATCAGGCAAACGCCGAGCTCGAACCCAGAGCATTATAGTGACCAATACGTCCACCAAAGTGGGTATTTTGGCACATAGCTTACCTTGCGATACGTATCCACTCTCAGCAGCTCAGGAGAACAAGATTCAGGGGATCAGGGTATAAATAAGGGCCTAATTAGACAAATAAAGAGGATACCAAAAAGTGCAAGGTAAGAATAGATCCTACTAAAAATAACTGAAACCTTTGCTGCATTCAAAGTTTTACAACAAGGGGTTTATTAAAAATCAACATTGATGAAATACAAATATAAGAGCTATCCAAATATACAGGGGATAAATAAAATATGGAGCCGTCGAATCATAGCGGTCGAGAAAACATCTTCACGAAACTTCATGGCTGTAACAAGCATGTAACAATAGGGTAAGTAATGGAGTATGAATGGATATCTGTACAAATACTAGTCTAACAGCTTCCTCCTACTCCTCTCTATTCTATGCCACAGTACTCAGAACTCTCCACCTAACTAATATAAACATACTTTATACAGTGCTCTGACAGAGCATCGATCCCTGGGCCAACTAAGAGCAAGGCACCTAACATAAACATTAAAATAACAGGAACTCAACTACGTTGTCCTATGACCACCACATAAAGGGCTAGTCGAATAAAATGACAAAAACAAATACAAATGGAAATGCAATCTCTACTAGTACCGTAACAATAAGGTCGTTGTCTCCCTAAAACACTTGACAGACAGCAGTCTGCTTTAACTGCCGCATTCCTGTGTCGTGACTTCACACACCTTCCTTCCCTCACTCCCACTCAGCACGTGACAGGAGCCGGCCATACTTTATTTCTATAAATAGCTTCCAGTTGACGACTGGGAAACCGACTGCGGGGTGAATTTTACTTTCACTGTCCCTCTCGGAAACTGGCCCACATAGCGCTCTCATAATCATGCATGGGCTACATGCAATCGTATCTATTTCATTATCAATACAACATAATCTCGCTGTTGCCTCCACTGGGCTTATCCATTACAAGGGCGCAATCCACTGCGCTATCATTACTTGGCCATTACCAGGCATATCTAACTCATATAACACATTATTTATCTGCGCTAAGGCTTTCTCTACTTCAATTTGCACAGTCAGCTAATTACATAATGCTCATATATCTCAAACATGATGACACGCACCCCCTGACACGTTAACCTGAGTAAGTTAAGGGATAAGTCACGATCTCCAATAAATTACAAAAAGACAACAAAGATGTGTACCTGACGCTGCTCTATCAACCAAATCTGTCTGCTTGACACTGCCGTCATGACCAAAATGGTCCGACATGAGAAGTGGAGACAACAAGTACTCAATCATAATAATACCGAATGGAAGAGTTATCACACAAACAAGGAATAAACGACAAACAACCTACAATAAATGAACGGAGTTCGAGTCCTGAGCATAGCTATACTGCACACAACGATCTGCCCTCACATAATTTACATGTTGGCTGACGGCGAACCTTGTTCCTATCCTGTGAAGTTTAACATTGCATGCTTCTTACAAATTGGAAAGCTCTGACCTGAAATGATCTGTGAACATGTCGGAACGGCCCCTCATTGGACAGCTGGAGTTACTGCATCATGACAGGCTTCGTCGCTGGTGGCATATACGTGCTGATGACTGGAGACATTCTGGCTAGCGAGAACATTTCCTGCAACTTCTCAGGTGGTTGGAGGATGTCCCTTTCGGTGTCGTGATGAGCAGGTGCGCCTGATGTTCCTGGGTCGACTCCCGATGCCGTGAGGACTCCTTGTCTTCTTCAGCTCCCGTTACCGCTTCCTCAATGTAAATGTGCAGTAGCTCGTACTGGGTTGATGTAGGGAAAACTGTAAAGAAATGTCTATTACACACAGTCCGTATTCGATGCCTGTTTCCACTACCACCATACCTCTTGCGGTCGTTTGACCAAGTCACTTTCAGAGTATAGACTTGATACATAAATGTTCTCTTTACAAGACATGATTACAGTTTCATGTTAGACATTCACACTGACCGAACTTTCTGACACAATAGATAACCTGAGCCTACACTAATATGTGTATTTCATTTGTTGCAATGTGAACCTCAAGTGATATGAAGCTACTAGTCAAACAGTCAAATCATTACCAGCACATCCTCTCATGACAACAGATCAGCGCATGCAATATAAATAATTCAGCTTAATTATCCATGTTGATTACTTACTTCTCCCCAGATTCAATCGTGCTCGAAGATAAAGACGCTCTTCTGTATGCCGACTCGCAGCGTGACGACCTCGTTCTGGCAGCCGCACAGTCAATGAATGAATCTGACGCGCTCGGCGGTCGTGTGTTTATAATCAGGCTGGTGATGGCGTTACCACGCTTGTGTTTGGGCGGTCTGTATAACCCGCGCCCGCGACTGGAAGCTTCTCTCGCACAAAGAGTGACAAGTATCTCACTTAACGTATGCACTTATAATTATAGCCGTGTCGCATATCAAAATTTACAGGATATTATGCAGGTTGCAATTCTATTCTCAAACCCAGTGCATCTCTTCTGTAGCCGGAGATATTAAATTAATTTCTTCTTTCCTCCAAAGCACAACCAGCCCGCGAGATTCATGAAATGGTGCGCGTCCAGCACTATTAATAAAGAAGCTTCGCTTGGGTAATAAATTCCTTTTATGAGTGTCTGGAATTTTCATAATGATACTGCTGCTACATTCCCACGAGAAATGCTCCATCTGTACTCTTTTATATAATAAACTGCTATACAATGACTTTCATGGTGGTCTCGTGTAATTCCAATATCTAAGCCTAAAATCCAGACTATTTGAACATGAACTGAATGGTTCAATATATCTAGTAGTTTTCAAGTTATAAGAAATAGGCTTTACACGCACCTGCTCTTGAGTTAAGTCCGGTACCGAAAAACGGTCCGTTAATTATATCTCCCTTATTAATCCTCGTATCGAAATTATGTATATGAGAAAAAAGGTTTAGATATTGATCAAAGCAGGTACATTTCCATTAAGTTCGGTTGTGTATATTTCATGGGAGTGAAAAATCACGGTTTCGGTTTCGTGTAAACCCCCAGTCAATTCAGGGATTTAGAAACAATGATGGTCCTAAAAGCTACCCAAGGACAGGTAGATTGTAAATATGAAGTTTGGTAGAAATATATCCAGTAGTTTTCAAGTTATAGACAAACAGACACCAAAGCTAAAAATTATGCGGATGGTCGTTACTACACCTGAAACGGATAACTATATGGAAATTACGCCAAAATAGCCAATGTACAGACACACGGTCGTTACAGTTTTATTTATGTAGATACTACATACAGTTATTCAAAGGATTGGAGGTTAAACAATTGCAGAACCACTCTCGTGTTGTCCGCAGAAGGAAAGAGATCTAAAAATAAGATTATTACCAATACTGTATTTATCTTTGGTCTTGTGACTCATCTTGATTTAGTTCCAACATGCATTAATAACACGTGCTGACACCTAGCACTGCCGCAGGTATGATATAACAATTGACGGACGAATAGCGGAAGGAGACGGGAAGATGATAAATAGCAAATACACTAGTGTATTTGACAAGAGGTCACGTAGCGACGTGAGGCCTCGCTTTCGTTGAAACAAAATAAAGAACGACTGTGTCATATTTGATACAAGGGGACGCTAGAGGCTAGATATTATAGCGTCAGTTGTAACAACTTGTTTACACTAAAGGAAGCAACTGCTTTCAAGTATTTCAGGTTACCTCTTGCAATATATGGTCTACGTTTAGTTTACTGAATGGTGGTGTTACTTTCAAAGATTTAGTTATGCCTCAAAATCAGATTTAAGTGTCTCTTTTAATGTCAGCATTAAAACTGTTGGAGGATATTAAACACTTTATACATACCCCAATCCTGATGAAATAGGTTTATATAACGCTATAAAGTCAACAGTTACTGAGCCTTTAGCGGGTGATAAAATCGACGACCTTTGAAAAATAACAGGTCTCCATTGTTGTTACTTTGACATGCCCAAGTGTCTCCTCTTAACAATATTTCTTACAAATATACATTGTATAATATTAATAGTTTCGTTAGTATGTTTTGTTTTATTGTTAAGGTTTAATTGGGAATCTAAGAAACAGTAGAATTAAATTTGAGAATATTGACACAAAAATGTATTTTAAGAAGTATAACATTGTGCTTACAATTGTGTGCTTGATATTAGCATGTTAAATTACATAACTAAACGTTTATATGAATAAATAAATAAATACATTAAATATTAATTAACATGGATGGAAGTTTTCCATAAAGCACGCGATGATTGACAAACCGAAATCTCATTCTTTGAAATGTGCCTAAACTCACATGATGTAAACATTTTACTGATAACTAAGTGGTAAAAATGTTAATAAGTGATACAAATTTAAGATAACATCCGTAACGGAAATAAATAAGTATTTACATATGGACTCAATTCTTCATCCTGTGACAAGCATTAACATTAGAATCCGATATAGACATGGTAAAGAAAGTACCCACCGTTACTGCTCTGTATTGCATGGAGCAGGTGTTGTATAGGATACATTTCTGTTCAGAAATTTCAGAGTTTCAGCTTGTGTTGCAGAAAGGGACTACTTTCGGTCTGAAATAATTTGTCAAGCACAAGAAAACACCTTGCCGATCGGAGTGCCCGCGATAGGGCTCTGGATCCAGGCTCTGCATTCAGGAGACGAGTAGGTTCGACGCCCACCGTCGGCTATCCTGAGAATGGTTTTCTTGGATTTTCCATTTTCACTTCAAGGGAAATGCGGGACAGTTCCTATTTACAGGCCACAGCCTATTCCTTTCACCTCCTGACCCACTTTCATTCACCATAATTCATTTCATATTCATTAGCTCCTGAACTAAGGTTGGTGACAGGAAGACATCCGGTTATAAAACATGTCATATATTTCATCTCGCCTCATCGCCGAACCCGTAGACATAAAAAAACACCTCCTCTGCGGGCACAGATGTAGCAGGTACGCTAAAATAACCAAGGGCAAGTTCACTTCAGGGATTTCAATGATTGCTGGATCAATGGTGAACCAGATCTGCGGTACCTGGTAGGGGATGTATTAAAAGAAATTATCTCATTATGATTGCAGCATCTGATCGCACCACCGGCGGTTGTTTTACTGCAGCCCCTTCCAAATTTAAAGACAGCGTACAAGAACTTGCACCACCTTCTTGCTTTGTCGCTCGCTTCTTCAAGACACTTCATAACTCGGTCTCCACCTGTTGGAAAGGTTCTCAGCCTTTTCAGCACCTCGTAATGCTACATTTTTGTAGCGTGGGTCTATGAGCATAGCACCCCTAATTACCGAGCGGCTTGCATAAAGGAATAGCCTCTTAGAAATGGCATCCAAAATTTGTCTTTGGAACACGAGCACCACTTCGGTGTGCGACTTCCTCTGCAAGACTTCAAGAAATAGTCCATGAACTGGCGGAATAATTTGGAAGTTACATACCAAGTTGCTGACGTAATAACAGCCATACTTTTCAAAGGTTGCGGGTTCGATCATACTTCCTACGTGATTTACCATTCCTAAGATTGCAGGGCTTGAGATGCATTCACTAGTTCACACTGAACAAGAAGAAATTGCTCCTTCATTCCAACTTATATCTAACCTGCTGTTCCATCTTGCATGGCGCTTGAATTAGTTGCAATTCTTGAACGCCTGACGCACGTTGAACGCTCTTGAGTTTTTAATATGCCGTGTTGCTTTGCTTGAAAAAGGGGACAATTCTCAAACGAAGCTTCTAGAGATCTTCAGGAGGAGGAGGAGTACTTCTGATCCCATTGTTTGCCACCAAATGTAACGTATAAGCGACACAGGGCACATGCCGTAGATTCAGCGTTTTCTTTTATCGTGGCAATCATATTTGCTGCATTGTCGGTGGTTACAGCTGGCACTTTTCTTGTTAACCTCTATCCACATTATGATTTCAGACAGACGATTGGCAATATTATCTTCTGTGGGATGTCCTTTCAATTGGGATTATTCCATACAAGCATGTTTTAATGCCCCATTTGACACAAAATGTCCTGTAACTGTAATATAGGCACTCTGACGTTCAGTAGTGTTCATTCCTCAACTGTGCGAAGAGGTTGGCAAACCAATAGCATGCGTAAAAAAACATAATTTCTATTCTTTATGTAGTGCCACATGAACGGATAATACATCGTGTTTACTTAGGTCTGAAGGAGTGTGACGGGATGGAAGGTCGAAACGTGGATTGCAGTCTCCGACGAACTTCTTGAATCCTCTATCCTCTACAACTCTTATGACTGGCATTTATTGGCATATAAAGGTAGCCAAACTCCTATTCATTAATTCTTTTCTGCACTGTCTCTTCCATAAGTAGAAATATAATTAGTTTCACCATGTGTAACTGTATCCTGTACCATGTTCATGTGCGCCCATTTTATGCGATTCCATAAATTTGACGTTCCTCCAACTGTGCAATGGACTTGATTGCAAATTTTACTCGTAGCGGATTTTCTACCTGGACTGCACGTAAAATACTGCCATGCTTGGGAGGACTTTCGTAGCGTAATAGCTTCTTTCTTATTACACATTGTCCCCATATCGCCACCAAAATCTGGTGATGCCCCAACTAGCCAGTCATTCAGGCGTGTCCGGTCCTAACTGTCTAAGCAAAGTCTAAATTTTACCGCGAATACAGATTTTGGGGAACATATACTTCGACATATGAACATTGTATAACTAAAATAACGGACAACAGTTGGTGAAAACATATTCCTTATTTATTCACGATATCTACAAACAATAGTAAGGAAAAGAAATCAGTAAAAAAAGCAGATTAAAAATCCTGAACCCAGTAACGCTCTATTCCACTGCGTTTGTAAACGTCCAGAATTCTTTACTGCAATCAACATTAAAGTAACCTATAAATTCTTGGGTTTAACATACGTGGTGTTGAGGTTTTTTTGTGTGTGTTATTTGCTTTACGTCGCACCGACACAGATAGGTCTTATGGCGACGATGGGGCAGGGAGGGGCTAGGAGTGGGAAGGAAGCGGCCGTGGCCTTAAGGTACAGCCCCAGCATTTGCCTGGTGTGCAAATGGGAAATCACGGAAAACCATCTTCAGGGCTGCCGACAGTGGGGTTCGAACCCCCGATCTCCAGAATACTGGATACTGGCCGCACTTAAGCGACTGCAGCTATCGAGCTCGGTAGTGTTGAGTTTCAATCGAAGTGAACTTGTATTTTATTTCTCGTCGAACAGATGAGTAGCTAATTTCATAACCACAAAACATTGTGGTGGAATCCTAGCCGACCTCTTCTGAATATTTAGGGGATTACTAATACTAAACTCGTCCGGCCCCGCGGTGTAGGGGCAACGCGTCCGCCTGTCACCCGGCGGCCCCGGGTCCGATTCCCGGCCAGGTCAGAGGTTTTTAATTGTAAATGATTAATGTCTCTGGCCCGGGGACTGGGTGTTTGTGTCATCCTTAATGCTCCTTTCCTCACATTCAACACTTAACACTTCCGCAATTTCCAAATACACGCAGGTTTATAACATATGGTGCAAAGTAGGGGCAAGAGATCTTCCTAGGTCGACGCCCCGAATAAATAGTTTAAAAAAAATACTAAACTCCAATATTTGGTTAAATGAATCGCATCAAGTTACTTATTATGCACAACATATTATCTTAAAATCGCATATAGAATCCCTCACGTGGATTTCAATTCACCACGGACACAAGTTATTTACAACCCAAATTAAATCATCAAATAATACACAATGCACTCACAATACCTGAAAAGATGTCAGTATCACATACAGCCCAAAATACAGAACATTGATTCTCGGCCATCAAACACTCCTCGCCTGCTATGCATGCCGACAATGATTAACACTGATATGAATCTGGAATATACCCTTCCCGGGTCTCGAACACCGAAAACATTTCCAAGCGCTGCCCATCCTTCGACGGGATCACGTTCGCTGCACTCCCCAACTTATTAAATGACGATGCGGACAGTTACTACGCATACGCCTACATTTATAACAATCCTTGGGATTTTAATTATTACCTCGCCAGACAATACACTAGTCCTGACGGCGTTACTCACTAGGAGATCACACATGTTTCCTACTCTCATTAATACATTCGACGATGCTATCTTACGCATATCAGTGACCATGGCCATCCAAGCCATGTCTGTAACATGAAGAACTCAATTCTCAATATCACTATTATTTTCCGAAGGCCTGTGAATACATTTATTCATATCGAAGATTTATATGCACTCCGCTACATTCAGTATCACAATCTTATTCCTCACGATTATTGTAGCATTGAATGAAGACTCTGTCCACATCTACCTGTAACATTCTACTTAATTCGGTGACCCCTTACCGTGTTAATTACTCCTTCGACGATGTCGCCTATTTACTGAATTTCTATCTCACTGCTAGGTTCATTTCTTGATGACGTAAATTTAATAATTATCAGCACACCTGGCAACCGAATACATTGTCTTAGTTAATTTAACACACGCTTTGAAATTCTGTGGACGATTCTCCTACCGAGTAATATCGAAATCTAACAACATGGACATAACAAATTTCATTCTCTAACATACGGAGAAATTTCACATATTTCCATGCATATGATCATTCATTTCAAAAGCATGCATATTACTCGATTACACTAGAACTGACATTACATTTGAGGCTTGCCTGTGCGTTTATTAATCAAACTTTCTCTGAATGATCCACAATTGTAAACAATAATTTATTTCAAAATGACATGCAACTTTACGTTATTCTTCCCCTATAAATCAAGACTAAATGCCATGAAATGGATCTAATTCATTAACCAATTTTATATTTTGACCCTTGTGTTACTGCCGGTTGCCTCTCAGAAATGAAAATAAAAACAAACTAAGACTACTATTTACAAAACCCCTCTAAATATCTACGTAGAGTACTACATAATTAGAATGGTATTTGCTACTCAGCCTTCAGGTTACGCCTCACCTTTGTGACGTACCCGCTCTTACACCACGGATGGGCGACAATATGTGATGTGCCGGGTCACCTCCATTTCAATATAAATAAATACTCTCTCATTTCCCTCTCCATAAACAATATCCCTTGGGCGCCAGCCTTCGAACTTATGGCCTGAAGACAATAGTTGATAATAATAATAATAGGTAATGAGACTCTAAATACTCCCAGAGGTGGGGTGACAGGACACTAACCATTAAGTACACACTAACTAGGAAACTAAGGATCATTAATAAGAATTTATAAAAGTATCAATTAAAAACATTTTATTAGATTGATAAACGTGACGGCGTATTTATGAAAACTGTACTTACGGAAACAAAAGAAAAATTGAATGAAATAAAATGTAAGAAAATGAACTGTTACGCGGAGACCTGCAATAATTTATGCCATTAGTTCACCATTTGTATATTCTGGTATCTGGACACGTTCGATGATGTAGGAGCTGTTTGATGATCCTCTCGTTCTACCGTTGTCGTCTCTCGCAGTAAGTACCAATCCTATTTCCGATTCGTACTTTGCCCACTAATTGGGCAACGACTTTCCTGACTTTAACACTTCCTATAATACTCATTACATAATGTGGTAATGCGCCCTAATTTCAATATCAAAACAACCCTGGGTTATGTTCATGGAGAGAATAGACTTGTATTCTTCCGTATTACAGAAGTGTAGCGTAACTAAATACATAACAAAATTTCTCCTGTGCTAGATAAGTGAAAACCGTCTCTCCTTAACTTTATCTTTCGTCATTGAGATAGCCAGTACTCAATGAGAGTAACTTTGAGTAGTGATCTACTCAGATGCGAAGTGAACTTGTAAACTACAGGGAGAACTTCCTCCTCTTACCTGCAATGTCTTCTCTCGTATAATAAGAAAGATGGGAAAGACCTTCTTCCTCTATCATCATGACCACCAGACGCTAAGTCGTACAGACGGTAAGATGTTAAGAAGCCTAAGACCTTCAGCTGTTAAGACCTTCAGCAGTTCAGCTATTAAGCAATTAAGACCTCCTCGAGCTCTTGCCGTTGATGTATATGCTCCAAAATCTCCTTCCATATACCATATCACATGGTCCAGTAAAATCTCTTTTTACATCCCTTCTTCTATCCATCGCTGTATATCCATCATCTTGTTTCGTAACGTTCATTCTCATAGGTTGACATTCCGCGGGCTTTCAAAGTGTCACATAGCAAAGTTCGAAAAGTAGGAGTTAATAAGTTATAATTGTCTCTTCAGAATATGGAGGGGATGGTGTAATTCTACAATCTCGACGATGTCCTTTGCCTGTTAAAGGGCTAAAATTAACATGGCGTGTCCGGTCGCCTGACCTCGGGTTACTGGAAATTTACTGCAAGCTATTAATACGGGTGATGGTGTAATATCTTACTCAAGACTCAGGTCGTTCAGAATTCGTTATTGCCGTAATACAAAGAAATGAGATGATAATGTGAAATGGATGACTGAAAGCCCTATATATAAGCATACTAATTTAGAATTACGTATCATAAATTAAATATATACATCTTTCCAATTAATTCCACAGTTTAATAATTTTATGTACATGCTGTGATGTTCATAACATCACCTTAGGTCGGAAGGTCCCATCATTTTTACACGACCACGGTCATTGACGTAGGATATCCAGGAATCAGGTCCATATTCAATCTGTTCCAGTTACTGCTGTCCATCGCTATATTCTCGTACCGGACCTGATGATTCTGCGGTTGGGTTAGCTCGTTCACTCGTACGGCGGTACCTCGGCGGTAGCCTGGTAACACTTTGTAACTGTTGTTACCTACTGAGCTATCTATGGTTTAGCTACTAAGTTTAAGGATACTATAACATCCTAAAATATTTATTGGCGTTAATCTAGGTGCTATCATAGTCTGTCTCCCTCTGCTCACCGTTTATGGGTTAATCAGTTGATTCGCGCCGCGGTCACTTGACAGAACCTTTCTCTGCACTACTTATCGACACTGTTCTGCACTCTCGGAATACGATCTCGGCACCTCGACGTTGGCTAAAGCACGTGTACCGTCACGCCGCTAGGCGAATTGCAAATTTCCACTGGCTAACATGTTCCGCACGATTCAGTTGCGAAATGAGGCATTTCATACCTAAATGCCAGGTTTCATTGAGGCCGCCCCTAACCTGGTAAACAGACGCTGTCTTCTGGGTTTCAGGAGCATTTCCTCCACTGTGCGACCAGCACTCAACTGAAGGAGCTCCTCCTCCCGAAGCCATTGATCAGTTTAGATAGTCGGGTTATTTACCGCCACCCAATACAGTGTTGAATCGCTGGCTGAATGGTCCGTTCCATCCTGTTGCAGATAACCCTGGACAGACAAAACCACAGTACAATAGCACTCACTCAGTCATTAGGTCCCGGGCTGTTATGATAGTTCATTTGTATGCCACTTGGTAGTGTTCATTGGTCGCAGACTGCTGTGGCCACATCCTCGTGGTGTTTCTCTTGGCACCCTAAAAACCAAGGAATTTATTGTATGTTTTTCATATGCAAAGGAATGGCAGAGTTTTTAACGAAATCCCCGTGCGAAGAATGGTAATAAACATGCTAACAAAACCTCGAAGAGGTTGTAATAATTTATTATCAAATTAGACATTGTAAATAACTCCAAATGCAATTTATCGTCAAGATAAAAGGAACATGATTATGATATTAATTAAATGAACGTAAACATGCAGAGTCCAGTAAAAATGTAATTCTACGCTTGCAAGAAATCATCTAATAATATTTCCCCGTATGATTAAAAAATTTCAATCAGGCAGACGAGAAAAAATAAATAGCATTTCGGACCGCAGCTCGTTGTGCAGTCCTGATTTAGAGGATAGTGTTCTGTGGGGTTCGAACCCACCATTTCCCAAATGCAAGTCAACATAATTTGTAGCAAGCATATATGACACCTGATTAGCAATGGGAGTTCTAAACGAGTCTAGCATTTTCAAGTCAGTCACCTTCTTTATCTATCTTCTTTAGGTGTTACTGCCCTTGTTTGTAATAACTGCTCATACGAACTAATTCTGCTACGTCTCTGGTTCTCACATCCCTCGGTAAGAGCAATGAACAGTTTCGAAGAGCTTTTCTGGGATGTATTTCAATGTATTGTTGGAGCATAACCAGTCCTAGCACAATTTAAAGAGCTTATGTAAGACGCCGGACATGAGAAGCGATAACGTTGTACCTGTGGATCCCCGACGACTTGCGGATATCCGGCACGCTCTTCCAGACCAAACACGAGACTCCGTGTCTTGGAAGTAGAGAAGCACACTGCAAGGAATGACAAACACATTGAATTAATCAAGCGTGGCGGAGCAATCAGCTATTGTTCACGGAGTGAATAGCTCCTTAATTAACAATAGGAACTGGGAACCTGGCCTCTGATATTTACCTGTCAGGAGCAGTTCATCACTGCTGGTGGAATATGACAACCACTCTAAGGTTACAATGTTTGTCTTAAACAGTTTTCTTGACAAAAGGTAGAAAAACAATGAAGAAAAAGAGCCTCTCATTGTCTAAAAATGTTAAATCAAACCTGAAATATCAGTTATCATTACCCACGTATTATACTGAAGAAAATGGAGATATTTGGAGTTACTAATGCATAAGCATTTACTCTTGAGAACACTGTTTAGCTTATTGCAAATAAATGCGGTTTTATTATATTACAGACGATATGTCATATTCTAAACCAGACGTGCTCACGCTGGGCAATTCGTTCCGCGGGCGCCTATCACTGTAAGCGGGCGGGCACTCAGGTGATAAGCGTGTGCTATTCAACCACAGTGACGTTGTGGCTACGTCACAGGCCATGAAGGTTGGCCGAAGTTCTCCCAGTAACTTTCGATCACTGCTGCCATACATGAGTCTGAAATGGAGGCAGAAGGTAATGAAAGAAAGAGGGCAGAAATCCCACGTCATTTTGAATTTACGTTGTAAGAAATAAGTTATTTATGTTCATTTTAACCGGATACAATAAAGTGTTAGGCCTACAACGTCAAATGTTTTATGATGTACGCAATGAATTACAATTTTCACTATTACATTGTAATATGTGCTTTAGAAACATTTATAATATAATACGGAGTGAAGGTGGATAAGCTGTGGCTTGTGGTTGTTTGGGTTAAATTATCTGATAAACTCACCAACAATGCAATCGTGCTTACCGGGAATAACATCAGTTAGGTGAATGTGAAGATACTCAGTGATTCGTAAGCAGCGTTGAGCTCCATTAACAAGTACGATATGAATCCGATAGCCGCTACTACAAGAACAGAAGCTGAAGAATGTCCTCACATCTGCATGTCTTGGATTCGTGGTCATACAAGATCTGATGGAAATGAAAGAGCAGATTCTTTAGAAAAATTAGCCACCACATCAAATACCGGAATTACAGTTTGTATGATGGACCTTCAGTGTGCTAGGTATGTTTTGTGAGAAATCAAGAAATATATTATACATCAATGGAATTTCTAGCTTGAAAGGATCTGTTACAAGAGAACTATTCTTCCCCGAAGTTAAAGATCGACTTCAGAGTAAATTATTAGTGCCTAACTTTGTCCTAACGCAATTTCTATCGGGACATGGAAGATTTAAATCTTACCTTGAGCGATTCAAAATCCAAATTACAGATGGATGTTTATGCTTTTCTGATTCTACTCAGACAGTGGATCATCTACTTTTCTCCTGCCCCGTGTTTGGAATGAAAAGACTTATATTTGAGTACCGCCTGATCAATTGTGATCTTGTATTTTCTAAAGGATTGCGTGATATTTTCAAGAAGCCTTGTTATTATAAGCAATTCTTAATATTAATTCGCCACATCTTTAACAAAGTGAACTCTTAATCTTTCGTTTTGAAATATATTGTGATTATAAACTACATCCCTAATGTACTCTTGTAAAATAGAGCTCCGTGCTGTACTGGATATTAAATAATAATAATAATAATAATAATAATAATAATAATAATAATAATAATAATTTGAAGACATACTGTACATCTATTGGTTAGATACATTTACATTGTTGTTGTACTTTAATCTTGGATAGTAAATATCTATGTAACTCGTGATGAATCTCCCTCTCATCATTTAGAGGCTAGCTATAATCATAGGACGCCTGTTAAATTTTAAATACTCTTTTAAGAAATTCAGTGAACAGGGTAAGTCACACAACACTGCGACACTGTGCGAAATCAAGCAGTAAACTTGTTGAATTCTGCAGTTACATTATTTTTTCTTAATGAAAAACAGGACTTTTACTTTTAAAAAAATGGAAATACTGTCATGCCCTTCTAAGAAATTATAAATCGTAGCTTGTACGCTTAATCCCTGTACCTTTGTAGATTGTAACACGAAAATTATAACGTGTCAGTTTTCTTTGAATATATCAACATAAGAAAATACAACTGGCTGTTTATATCGAGCGCAGTTTAAATCAAATCGGAATATCTTGAAGAGGTCAGGTTTTTTCCGATTATAGCGCTTTATTTTAAATAATGTACCCCAATCAGCATTTCGTTGAGTAGTGGAGGAGAGCTTTGTAATCAAAATCGAACGTCAATGCTCCCTCCCTTCCCTGCAAAGTGTGTCCGCTCTCTCTGTGACGTAAGCTGCCCGCATTTACGTCACGCCCGCCCGGCCGCACTGGGCTAGCCTCAACGGGCGTCCAGCTGAGCACCTCTGTTCTAAACAATAACACTGGCCTTTTTCATTTACTTGTTTGCATCGTCTTCATTGTTTTTATTATCCTAAATAAGGTTCCTGTGCCGCAAAAAATCATCATTCGTCCAGTCTTTTCCAAATTGCTTGACCGTCAAACTCATCACGTTCTATTTATTTCGAGTTATTAGACTATTTAATGCCTTCAAAGATATCCTCCTTTCTTTAAAATACCAGACCACCTCTTCTACTGAATAGACTCATTCCTAAGCATTATTTTACTTGAATAACGTTTCTGTTTGTCTTTTCCGTCCTTTTCCTTGAAATATTCTGTATTTATTTAAATTACTTAGTTTAACGTCTGTTATTCCATACTCGTTTTTGTACGACTTCCAGAGAGATTTAATGTTCCGTAATACATAGACATTTCCTAAAGTTAGCACAGTGCCATGTTCTTTGTATGTTTTTTCCATGTTCTTTCCTTTTTTTAAATATAATAACTGGTGTTCTTCTCGATTAAATGCTTTCCTGGGTTTATTGGTTTGTGATCCAATTGATGCATTTCAGACGACTTTTAAAAAGTGGTTTAATGAGTTTTGTTTAATTATATTTGTGGCATCATGTGTGTTTAACAGAAAACTCCTCCCTGAAACACAAAAACGCGAGTGAAGCAAAAGTGGATTTATAGGTTTTTGTTCCAACGCTTCTAAATTTTAGTGGGTAATTTTTTATTTCCAGAACAGTATATTGATAGCCATTCTTGGATTCATTTCTTTTTGATATAAGGAATTCCAATGAATTAATAATCAAAAATCTTCGGTGGTGATTGGTAGTTCTGAATATTATTGTCTTAAGGGGAAGTACAACAAGATAACACTAATCAGGGCAGAAAACTGAAGAGTTACGATCTGCCTCTTCTTGTTCCAGAGCTTTATCATCTACTTCTTTTACCGTTGCGATCTTCTACCTTGTAATTTTCCCTAGAAGTGGTTTTCCATCTAAGTTCCTAATTTTCATATACCTTGTTTTCTTTTCTTCGAAGGTTTCCTTGATTTTGCAATGTTCAGAGTCTATCTTTCCTAGAACCACACAACCTTCAACATCCTTGCGCCTCTGTTTCAGACATTCTTCCTTAGCTGTCGTGCACTTTCTATTTCGTTTTTTAGTCACCTGCTTATACTTCCATAATTTTTTGCATTCTTGTACATCCGCCGTCCATTGATTCTTGTCTTCCTAAATTTTCTTCTGCAGATCTACTGAACTGCCTATTCTTCGTCCATCGTGATTCTTTCAGCTTTTTTCATGTAGTAGTTCATTTGCAACATGTTCCTTAATACAATCCCTCATTCTTTTTTATTTCAATAGGTCTACATTCTACCTCCCTGCAACCTTCTTTCAATTCTTCAACTTCAGACGGCATTTCATGACCATAAAGTTATCGAAAGTGTCCAGGTGTGCTCCTGGAAAGGTCTTGCAATCAATCATCTCGTTTCTAAATCTCTGCCTATCACAATGAAGTCTATTTGATACCTTCCAGTGTCTCTAGGTCTTGTCCACATATACAGGCATCGTATGTGGTGTTTGAACCAAGTATGTGAAAGGAATAAATTATGATCGGTGCATAATTCTACCACCCGCCTCCTTATTTTATTCCTTTGTCACATTCTATTCCTTAGCCTGCCACTGCATTCCAGTATCCTATCACAATTAGATTACAATATTTTTGTACATATTGCAGTAAATCTTCTCTCTCCTTGTATATTCTTTCGATTTCTTCATCATCGGCCGAACTAGTAGGCGGTATTGGTTTGGTGCTATCTTGATAATATAATCCGTTCATTATGCTGGTCATAATGACTTACCCGTTGCCCTATTTCCTTATTTATTACTCGTATTAAACCAACTCCTTCATTTTCCTTATTTGGATTTTGTGTTGATAATTCTGCAATCATCAAACCAGAAATCCTGGGTTAGGAGCCCACCGTCAGGAGTCCTACAGATGGTTTTCTGTAGTTACCCATTTTCATACCAGGCAGATGCATGGATTTTACTTGAAATAAGACCACGCGCACTATATCCCCAATCCTTTGCCATTCCCAAACCAGCGGCGCCGAAAATATACAGGTTATAGTGTGATATGCTCGCTTTTCTGGATGTCGATTCCGTTCCACAACGCTGTATAGCATGAGCTGCCTCTCAGACAGCATTTAATAGTAATTTTATTCATGTATATTAAAAAACGATTCAATCGAGTGGAAGCTCGCTTTGTACGGAACCTCACAGTATAAAGTGACATGTATATTGTAAAGTACACCCAAGAGAGTATTTATTTGAATATTTTACGATGCGCGCATAGAATACTGAAAAAAGAAATCCTGCTGATTCTCCAGATTTTCAGAACAGGATATGTCAGAAAATTATCTCAACTCACATGAGTTCGGGAGCATAATTTCGTAGATATGTTTGAACACGACTGTTTACAGACAATCGGACTGTGAAGTTAGTATCATTCTCCTACTTCAAGTTCCACTTACAAGAGAACTTGAGAACCCCCATGCGTCATTAATCATTCAAGGAGCATGATCAACTGTAAACATTTTAATATGGAGGGTAAAATCAATACTTCTAAGCACCTTGTGATGGCTTTCCAATTTTCCAATTTGCTAACAAATCTGTTTAATTTCTTAATTGTATTTCGTTTTCAGATTGAATTTGAAGAACGAGTATTTTCTGTTTCTTCCTACTTACTTCACTCTCTTCCTGAAATAAATACATAAATAACTAAATAAGTGAATTAATCTGTTTAAAATGAGAAAGGACCTTGACTTGGATACGTACGTAAGATGCAGCGGAAATTCGTGCCTTCGAGAAAGAAATAATGCTGCAGGAAAATGAACTAGTTTGGAATGCTAAAGGCTTGATACTCTTAAAATTCAACATCCAGGCATAGATTTATCACCTAGCAGGAATAATGTTAGATACTGAAGATGTTTTGCCATCCAGTAGAATTCCTTTATTATTTTCATTCATTCAGCGTACCACAACACAACTGAATTTAAAAGTGTAGTCTCCTATTTTGAATTATCTTAAGTTACTAATTTAACAGACTGCATCGATAAAGAAATAGCTCTAAAACTGAGAATTGCAGCTTGCCATTTAATTTAAAATAAATCCAATTCCAATTCCTAGTTACAGTCTAATTTCTAATGGCAGTAAATAACACTTTATGAGGCTGTCATTGATCTAGGTGGAATATGCTCCTTTATAACGTAGGTCTTTCGGTCTTCTTATTCTATTACAACTTTCCCCACACTTGTGGGATCGCGGGTACGAACCGTGTAGCACATGTGGACTTGGCCCTGTTTTACGGCCAGATGCTCTACCTGACGCAACCCTATGTGGAGGGATATAATCACTATTGCGTGTTTCTGTGGTGGTTGGTAGATTAGTGTGTTGTCTGAATGTGAAGAGGAAAGTGTTGGGACAAACACAAACACCCAGTCTCTGAGTCAGAAGAATTAATCAGGTGCGATTAAAATCCGTGACCGGCCGGGAATCGAGCGCTTGACCCCCTGAACCGAATGCATCAACGCTCACCATTTAGCCAACGAGTCGGACAACTTAGGTCTTTCGGTGTTTCAGTTAAAATGAAGCCCTTCCACGTTGATGTGAGGAGAAGAAGCGCATTACATCGTGTTCTCTCGTGGACTTTTCTCAACTATCTGAGATTGGCAGTCGGCACTAATAACCATAGTCTTACGGCCGAATGCTCTTCCTAACACCAGCCCTAAATCATACATCTGTGATCTGGTAGTTGATGGTATGACGTGTATGTGTAAATGGAGGTGCACAGTAAGATGATCAAACACCCAGCCTCCGAGGTACAGGAATTACATACTGTAAACGCGGCTAAAATTGGCGGGAATCGAAACCGGAGCCTGAATTGAAGGTTCCGACGCTGTTATTTCAGCCACACACTCACTCACTCTCTCTCTCTCTCTCTCTCTCTCTCTCTCTCTCTCTCTCTCTCTCTCCCTCTTTCTCTTTTTCTCTCTTTTTGATTAACTATTATATTGAATTCTATCATTAAGGTAATATTAATATGTTAATACCATAGTATAGCCTATGTATAGGCGTTCAAAAAAAATAATCAACGCATTTAATATTTTATTAGACATAAGTCTAATTGTAATACAAATGTAGTTCATCCCCCATATAGATACAAACTCTGTGGATACACACAATACATTTTATATCTGCAGATCCAGTTGTTTCTGAGAAAAGTGTACCTGCGAGGAGCTTATGCAATACAGTGCACTCATTCTCTTCTTTTGAGCGACTATACATGCAGCATAGCTTTCAAAACATTTTCCATGTCATGAATGTGATACTCTGTTTACAGACCGTGGTCAACGTTGGCAATCTGCATGCCGCCTACATTTAAATTAATTCCTTCACGTAATATGGATTGATTGATTTATTAATTGATTAATTAATTTTATCCTGGCTATATTAAGGCCAGGTAGTCTTCTCTTACAACTAACCAGTTTAATGCACTATTTACACCAATATATATGTACATACCTACATTGAAATTACATGTTAACTGAAATAATTAAAATAGCATTTATATATAAATAGACTTGAATATTGTGTTTTACTACTAAACAAATTATTATGCAAAACAAAATAGTAATTAATAGTATAAATTAAATAATTATTGAGTAAGTAATTAAAATTAACTAATTTATAACTAAACTGTTCTATAATAACGTTTTTTCAAAGATAGACTGTTGAAAGAGCCAACAACAAAGCAACTCGAAAAGGAGTTAATCGTTAGAATAATGATTATTGCACATTTACGAGGTTCACAGCAGATGTTGGAAAGGTTTACCACCAAGTTCCAGACATAGGGCAGCGCGTTTGCACTTATTATAAAAAGAAATCTCCAACGTTTTACTACGTACGGAGTTCACAAAATGTGTTATGGCTACTTTTAATTCTTCCTCTGTTCTGGGAGTGGAATGGTAAACAGCAAACTTGGCGGCAGCACCCCAAAAGTCAGGAGGTGACAAATCGAAACTATGTGCGCTGACCAGAGGCCTCGTTAAATTATTCATTCCCGAAACAAATCACTTAAAAATTGCATGGAGCGATTGGATGTATGAGTTGTAGCTCCGTCGTGTTGGAGGAATGAGCCCATAATCTCTGTTTTATTCAGTTCCGCATGAACGGGTCCAAGATTTCATTAAAAATAAACTCCTGAATCTATCGTGCAGCTAAAAAGTATCGGCCCAATAATTCGTGAACGTGAGAATGCAATCCACACACTCAATCTTTTAAGAATGAAGTTGTGTTTCACGAATTGCATGTAGATTTTCAGATATCCAGAGTCGGGTATTTTGAATTTTCATGTAAACAGTATAAAATAAAATGGTTATGGCTTTTGGTGCCAGGAGTGTCCGAGGACAAGTTCGGCTCACCAGGTGCAGGTCTTTTGATTTGAGTCCCGTAGGCGACCCGCGCGTCGTGATGAGGATGAAATGATGATGACGACGACACATACACCCAGCCCCGTGCCAGCGGAATCAACCAATGACGATTAAAATTCCCGACCCTGTCAGAAATCGAACCCGGGTCCCCTGTGACCAAAGGCCAGCACTCTAATCATTTAGCCATGGGGCCATGTAACCAGTTAAATTAAACCAAGCTTCATCGGTAGAAGTGTTCTGTATAAAACTTCCATTCCATGGCGTCCTTCACCTATAACTCCTGAACGACAGAACATTTATACGGATGAAGATTTATCTTCATTCTTGCTGCTCTATGCGCTATGAAGACAGATACACCAGTCTGCTGTGCGTATTTCCGCATGGATTTAGATTGACTTTTAAGGGGCCTGATGGGTGTATCCAAAAGTTTCTCTTCCAGTTAAATTGGTGGTCTACCGTCTGGGTCCATGGCTAAATGGTTAGCGTAACTGGCCTTTGGTCACAGGGGTCCTGGGTTCGATTCATGGCAGGGTCGGGAATTTTAACCATCATTGGTTAATTCCGTTGGCACTGAGACTGGGTGTCTGTGTCGTCATCATTTCATCCTCATCACGATGCCTGGGTCGCCAACGGGAGTCGAATCAAAGGACCTGCACATGGCGAGCCGAACTTGTCCTCTGGACACTCCTGGCACTAAACGCCATACGCTATTTCATTTCGTTGGTGGCCTACCGCTCTTTGGAGCATCGAATACGGCACCGCAGCTACGAAATTTACATAGTAAATCTCCCACAGTATGACGATGCGGTAGAACTGAGTCGGGAAATCGTTAGCGAAATCTTCTTTTCACTGCGTCCGTGTATTTATCACCTTCCCGGAAAACACAGTCCACTAAAAACTTTGGTTTCTCCTGTAGGAAGCATTTTAAATCTCGCATGCGACGGATCACCTCCCTGGCCCTTCAATTTAAAAGCACTGCATCCCGCTCGGCTCGGCTGGAGCGTTGGCAACATACGTAATATTACCGCCAGCCAAAGTCACTATGGAGACTCATTTCTGATGCAATGTATAACAGCTTATCGAGAGCGTTGGAAAGTTAAGGTGGCCGAGCGTCGAGAGGAGAGTTTTAGTAATCGCTCACAATCCTGTACTACTCTACTCTCTTGCTTTCTAGGTTTCTACGAACTTTGGTATAAATAGCCAGCCCACGCTCATCATCGGTGCTGGCTGTAGGGTGGAACACACCATTTAATATTCCCTGTTACTGGGATTTTTTACTGACTTTTTCTTTGGTTAGTTAAAGAGAACATTCTACACTGGACACTGGAATTCGTGGATCACTGTGACTATGGATAAGCAATCATTCTTTTTTATTTTTACAAGTTGCTTTACGCCGCACCGACAGGTCTTATGGCGACGATGGGACAGGAAAGGGCTAGGAGTGGGAAGGAAAAGGCCGTGGCTTTAATTAAGGCACAGCCCCAGCATTTGCCTGATGTAAAAATGGGGAAACCACGGAAAACCATCTTCACGGCTGTCGACAGTGGGGTTCGAACCCGCTATCTCCCGAATACTGGATAGTGGCCGCACTTAAGCGACTGCAGCTATCGAGCTCGGTAGCAATCATTCTTGGTACTTTCGTGCCTCTTACTTCCAGTAAAATAATATATCGCGAGTCCCAACAGATTTCACTTCCGCACAAGAACGTCGATCTGAAAACGGAGAAAAGTAAATATAATTTCGTCTAAAGGCTTTACTTCTATCTTACAGAATATTACACAAAGCCACGTGCTTTCTGACAGCTGTCATCTTGACGGACCCTAACCTCACTTTATCGGATCTCACTGCTTTGCTCTACCTTGATTCGACTTTTATGATTTTAAATAAAACATTTTCATCGGAGAATGTGTGTACAACATATTCAGTACAAGAGAGATCTAATGGATTTGCGGAGTAAGCGTTAGTAGAGCTCTTTGTTGGACAGACTCGATCCCTTGATTATATGCGAAGATACAGAGTACTGCATTGATGGAACATAGAAAACAAGCCGTGCTCCACTAAAAGAGAATAATTAGCATGCTCTTTTACTGTGTTGTTTTAAAACGAACCAGAACACACAGAGATCGTTATTGAATTTCGAAGCTTTCATGACTTGCCTGTGCAGATATAAATACCTTTTTTAAGGATATCTAGTTTGTTTCCCTGTATAGGTATTGCATACAGAATTGTTAGAGTTACGTTGAACTTTTTACTTAAAATTCTGGAGCGAAGCGCACGGATTCCAAAAAGTAAAGTCATGAAGGCTCGTAGATGGGTAGAAGGCAAAGGGGTCAACTACCCGTAACCTCGGCACTTGGTGGGGCAGAGTGATTTACTCTACGCCTGGCCGCCTTTGCCCCCAGGAATTTACCCGTTACGTATTGTTGGTGTACACTGAGTGAACCTCAGGGCCATGTACACCTCCGCAAGTGGAAATTTCTTTTCTTAAATTGTTCGGCTTCATGACGGGCAATCGAACTAACGTCCTCCTGGGTGAACCTAGCACGCCTTTACCACCTCGGCCACACAGCCCGCATGTGTATAATATAAATTCCGTTCGATCAATTGGAAACGTTTCAGTTTCTCACAGATATATTACGGAAACATTTGGTCCAGTTAAAGAAATAGTTACACCAAGTTTACGCTTCACATTACATCCTGAAAGAGATTAAAATAATCGCAAATAGGATGGGGAATAACAGATGACGAGCGAATTCTTTAAAAAATTATGAAAGTATCCAGAAAAAACGACGAAGATAAGGAAGACCTTAATTTAGATGTATTGACGGAGTTTTGGTGGACGTAAAGAATTGGTGGAGGAATGTCTTGCAGGAAGCCGAGGGCTACACCTTTTTTATTTTCCTGGGAGGCAATTTTTAATTGTCAAACATTTTTTGCGTAGTACTTCATTAGACAATAATCAAATATTTCAACAAATCTAAAATATAAAAGAAAAAGAAAAAACAAAAAAGCATCTTCGCTATTTTTACATGAAGTGAATGAAATAGTTTTCCTCTAAATTTCTCACTGATGTCCAAATTGAGAATACAAGCAATAATTGGGAAATCACAAAAACATGTATTTTACTTGTATGGAATCTTTCTTGATGACATACATTTTTCATATCTTAAACAAATGTTTACCAAACATTAACATTAGAGATATCTCTCTTTCCAGACATGATCCAGAAAACATGTGAAAGTAGTGCCTGTAAACTTCTTCCGACAAACGTTAAAATGTATCGCCCCACAACATAGAGTTGTTGAACTGGGACTCCTTTTAACTCAAAGTGTTGCAGTATTCTGCCAAAACATTATCCGACCTACTTTCATTTATGATGCTACATTTATTTTGGACCCACCTCCATAACACTTCTGTATTTACACATCGGTGTTCTATTGTGTCCGATGTTCTCATTCCGAACATCTATCCTTGGGACTAAGATATGTTGCTTCAACTTTTCGGCCGTAGGAATAATCTCACTGATGTAATAATGGATTGTTGTACACCACTCAATAGGAAACCACTTATTTTGAAGGTTCTTACAAATTGTTCGCCAGCCTCTCATAGAATATTTATCTTGCATGGAAAGGATGAATCTGTGTTCTTGAAGAAGAAATTAGTAAATGTTTGAGTGGTACTCGCGGCAGGAACTGTTACACTGTTTTCTGTCATGCAAGTTATTATTATCACCTTCCTAAAAAATACCTCAATTGCCTGACTGTGTCGTATAGAATTAAGAGTAGAGGACTGCATGTAAACATTATCAAAGCGGATATCATAATCCAGTTTAACAATCATACGTTCGACCAACAAAGTTGCGCATTTGTATTCCACACTGATTAGATATAAAGGTTTAATTAGTTACGTCAAATTCTGTAATGGTAGTCTGACCACAACAAGAAACCTATTGCCTTTTCCATTTGTTTACATATCATGTGTGCTGCGGGAAGGATTGGAGCGACGTACCATAGCCTGCAGAGAACAAATGTATGTTTTTCTTTACAAGTTGCTTTACAACGCATCGACACAGATAGGTCTTATTGCAACGTTGGGACAGGAAAGGGGTAGGAGTGAGAAGGAAGCAGCCGTGGCCTTAATTAAGGTACAGCCGCAGCATTTGCCTAGTATGAAAATGGGAAACCACGGAAAACCATCTTCAGGGCTGCTGACAGTGGGGCTTGAACCCACTATCTCCCGAATACTGGATACTGGCTGCACTTAAGCGATTGCAGCTATCGAGCTCGGTGCAAATGCCCAGCAGCTCAGCTTTTAAACATGCCTGTGTCGAAATACTAGGTAAACATGCATGAATAATCGAATTATGACCTGAAAACACCTTCTCCTACCACCTCTTCATCATTATTTCCCTCTTCCTTTCACAGATATTCTTCTTCTTCTTACTAATCCTTCTCTTCACCTCTCATTGAAGGTGATATTTCGGTGCACTGTAGAAATGTATACATTTTCTAATCTTCCCTTTAAGTAGTAGTTATAGTACTCATTATTCACATATTTTTAATGTACTCTGCGTACGATGTGTATTCTATAGATAAAATTATTTTTCTTTTTTCTTTTTTTAAGTGTGGTTACTTTTATTAATACTATTACTGTTTCTGTTGTTAACATTATCATATTATGATCATCAGTAGTTATTATTAAGTGTTATAGGTTAAGACTGGTTAAGTGTAAGAAAGGGAGTACATCCCTAATTTTGCCAGAATAAATAAAACATATTATTATTATTAAATATATTGTTATGTATGTGCCAGACTTTTTGTAGTAGGTTTAGTCTTCTCGCTAAGTATTCCTGAAATTGAAATCTCAGCTTGGTCAAAAGTAATTAGGCTACCAGTTATAATGTGTAGTTTCTTTCATGTATGGAAAAAATATTATTTCCATCATTTGACATACACTCGGCTTTAGAATTACAGGTAGACAAATGCCTTCCGACCTGCGATGTACGAAACTAGCTTGCTAATCAGACTCAAATATTATTTAGTTTTGAATTAGAATACGTGCAATTTACAGTGACAACTTTTGCCACCTTATATTTATTTATTTATTTATTTATTTATTTATTTATTTATTTATTTATTTATTTATTTATTTATTTATTTATTTATTTATTTATTTATTTATTTATTTATTTATTTATTTATTTATTTATTTATGTGAAAAGAAAAACAGCGAGAAGCCGAATTACAGAGTTCCGTAATGAAAAATATATTCACAACAGAGTAACACAATGCAACATACAAAAATAAATGAATGACCAATGAAGAAAAAGTATCTGATGGCAAAAGTAGCGTAAGAAAATTAAAAACTAACAAAATAACTGTAGAGATACAACAATTAACAATAAAACATAAAGGCAAACGAAAAGAACGAGGAAAATTATTGAAAGTAAAACGAAGAGAGAGCTAGGCACAGCAAGATAAATACAGATATGACACATAAGTAACGGTATACTGTAATGCAGTGTGGGTATAGCTTTATAATGGGTATATCTCTTTGAGTTTTTGCTGTGTAAAAAAGTAGTATTAGCAATAGTAGTAAACTTAGTAGTAGTAGTGGGGAAGAAGAAAATATTATGAAGAAGGCGATGTAAAGCAAAGGAGATGGGAATGTGACTACGCTTTCTTGTTTTATTCACATTCTTCTTATTCTTCTTTACTTTCGTCTAGTTCAAAATAAATACAAACACGAAAATGAAGTAAAGACAGGAAACTATAATTCTTCTTTTACACGGCAAAATCTCAAAAGATATCATATCTGTTGATCTGGGCCGTAAAAGCATCAATGTAAGTCTTAAAATGATTCGAATAGGGGGACATTAAAGCTGGGAATATTTCCAGAACTGGTACATGGCTTGTTACTTAATATGAATGTTAAATTAAAGGAGATTCTGATCTATTACTTATTTTCCTTTGTGTGTTTACACAATGGAGCTTAAGTGATATATTCGCTCGTAAAGATATAGATATCAACAGACAGAGCTCGTTGATTCTAGCAGTAACACACGTGTTGTTGTAGTCCATTGAAAGAAGCACGAAAGAATGCATACCATGACAGTCGTGGTTTCGAAGATCTGTTCAACTTCCAGACAGAAGCTATTGCTGCTCCGCCGGTAGTATACTCTGACACACAATCAATAGAGGCTCGTGGAGCGCCTGTCAGCTTCTGTGTTGGGCGGCACGCGGACTATTATGCTGTAATCAATTTGCTTACATCACGTCACGTTTTTTGTTGGAAAGTGATTACAGATAATCTGTCAATGTGATTATCAGCCATCGTTCCGCTCCCTCAGCTTGAGTATTGTTAGCTAGAACGAAGTGCTCTGGCTAAAATAAAGCCACCCAATAGTGGATGTTGCTTAAGTCTCCTTTACGAGGAAGGGGACTTCATATTCACAATAGCATTTCTACCATTTACCACGTCGCCACGAAGAACTACAAGTTAATAAAGAAGCTTGACAACAACAAGCAAACTTGTAGTTATACGTGTCTGTTGATATCATGATCCTAGCCACGAGATCTCCAGTGTAAAAGTAGACGTGACCCACTTACATGAGTGGAGATTCGTACCGGCCGGTTCGGTGATAAAACAATAACAATAGCAAGACCCTCTTAGAGGAATGCAATGTATGGTAGTCAGAAATCTGACCTTATATAAGGAAGCAACTGTATTAACCCTGACAAGGTGTGGTCACAAAGTAGTTAATAAATAGATGTTTGTATAATCCTTACAATGTATAAATTTGAATGTTGGTCTATTTGTCTGTTTCTTTCTTTCATGTAAAAGCAGCTTGACCGATCGAACTTAAATTTTGCAAAACATATTGCCGGCATCTTCCGTCAACATATAGGCTACTTACAATCACGTTGTCTCTTAAGGGGATGATGCACCGAACGAAAATGTGAAGAAAGTCAAACACCCGGGACCCTTAAAAGTGAATACACTGCTAATAATAATAATAATAATAATAATAATAATATTGGCGTATGGCCTCCGGAGAGGCCTATTGTGGGTCTTTTTCGCGTAGACGGCCTATTAGGCGACCTGCATGTCTGTGAAGATGAGGGCCCTACCTACGATGATTTCTAATGCTGAAAACGCTACACACACACACAGTCCTCGAGCCATTGGAATTAACCAATTAAGGTTAAAATCCCCAACCCGGCCGAGAATCGAACCTGGGACCCTCTGAACCGAAGACCAGTACGCTGGCCATTCAGCCAACGAGTCGGACAATCTATATATATAAAATAAGAGTTTTGTCTGTACATTGCTCAGAATTTGAAAAGAATGGTATTTCTGTATCGGTCATGTCCACAGTAACAAGAAAATGCATTTGTTACTTTTCCGTAATTTCTGTATGTATGTATGTATGTATGTATGTATGTATGTATGTATGTATGTATGTATGTATGTATGTATGTATGTATGTATGTATGTATGTATGTATGTATGTACGCGCATCACGAGAAAACGGCTGAAGAGAATTTAATGAAAATCGGAATGTAAAGTCGGGTGATGAACCACTACAATCTAGGCTATAAATTATTTTAATCACGCTGAATGAAATGGTAGTTTAGGGGAAGGCCTGAAATTTAATTCTCAAATATTTATGTTATTAGTGGTCGTGTCTTAATGAAAACCGCTGGACAAAGATGGGAAATAATTCGCTACAATATAGGCTATACACGCTGAGAAAAATGGTAGTTTAGGGGAAGGCCTAAAATTTAATTGTCAAATATTTATTTTATTAGTGGTTGTATCTTCACGAAAATTGGTATGCAAAGTCGGGGAATAGGTCGCTATAATCTAGGCTATCAATAATGTTATTCGCACTGAGTGAAATGGTAGTTTAGGGGAAGGCCTGAAATGTAATCTATATATAAAATAAGTATTTTGCCTGTGCAATGCTCAGAATTTGAAATGAATGATATTTCTGTATCTACCATGTCCACAGTAATTAGGAAATGCATTTTTTACTTTTCCGCAATTTCTGTCTGTCTGTCTGGCTGTAGGTATGTATGTACACGCATCAATAGAAAACGGCTGAAGAAAATTTACTGAAAATCGGTATGTAATGTCGGGTGATGAACCACTGCAATCTAGGCTACAAATTATTTTATTCACGTTGAGTGAAATGGTAGTTTAGGGGAAGGCCTGAAATGTAATTCTCAAATAAGTTATTTATGTTATTTGTGGTCGTATCGATAAATACTACATAACTAACATAACTTTAGTTATGTCCTAAGTTAATAGTAGTTATGTAAGAAGTTATTAAATTTCCGATCATTTATGTCTTATACATTGTTACCGTACCGCATATAATCAGAGATATTCATGAATTTGGATTTTTGTTACTAAGTCCATATCAGGGCCGAGTCACGAGAAAATGGGTAAACAGAATTTAGTGAAAATCGGTATGTAAAGTATGAGAATAAGGAACTACAGTCTACGATATAAATAATTTTTTAGGACACCCTCATATCACAGAGTCGAAAGAAAACTAATGTGAAGGCCTGCAATATAGAAAGCTCATAAACTTTATCAACAATACATTACATTGTCCATTGTTTGTTGTGATGTGCTTTTTGTCTTCTGTTTCCTCTTATCCCCGATAGATAGGATTACTGCAGCGTACCGAGGTTTTTTAAATTTGTTTGACGTCGCACCGACACAGGTAGGTCTTATGGCGACGATGGGATAGGAAATGAATAGTGGTGTGAAGGAAGCGGCCTTGGCTTTAAGCTACAGCCTGGTGTGACTGGTGTGAAAATGGGAAACCACGGAATACCATCTTCAGGCTCAGGGTCCTGTCATTATTCCGTTAAATATGCACACTACTCATTCCAATCAGTGCCTCAGTGTAGGGATTGAATAGCTCGAATACTATGATGGACCAGTGTGTTACGTACCAGATATATCAGGAAATGTATGAACCAGAGGAATGGCATGCTAAAGAAGAAAATTATCTTACTCACCAGCTACTTCCCGCCAATATACAGGCAGGCTGTTACAGTCGGTACGACCAGGCGAGTTGCCCGTGTGGTTAGGGGCGAGCAGCTGTGAGCTTGCATCCGGGAGATAGTGGATTCGAACCCCCTACTTTTCCAAGCACCGTGCTTGACAGGGAGTCAATAGTTAGTGTTGCACGGATTAGGATGTCCGCGAAGTTAGTGTCTTGGCGGATACAAACTGTGTGGCAGTGCGGATAATTTTGCTGATCATTTTTAAATAATGACGTTTATTGATTTTCACTCAGGTATACTCTTGTTTTTGCTTGTGGTTAGGCGACCCTTGACAGTGGAATATTGATATATAAAGAGCGTTGAGACGATAAAGCCGTAAATCTGACCTAAGGCTAACTGGCTCCCGCCCGCAATTAGTGGAAGGAAGGAATAAAGTTCAATACGTCGGTAGTTCGCAAGAGCAAATCCCTCATAAACCTGTGACTGTAGGGGTTCTGGTGCCAGGTGTCAGCCCTATTGTATTATGTTAACAGATCTGTCTGTTTCAATATATTGGGTGCAAGTAAACTATAGTTAAATACTTAAATTATCCGCGGATAACCATTTTGCGGATGCGCATGCAAGTGAGAATGAAGGAAGTGGGGATGCAGATATTACTTTCTATATCTGCGCAGCGCTCTAAGCTATAGATTCCAAATCTATCATATTGAAACCTTTTTTTTCTTTTATATTATGGTTGTTACTGTTAAATATTTGTCTTTTGGTTGTACAGTTTGTGTTTATATGTATATATTAGGGCTTCTGATATGATAAATAAATAAATAAATAAATAAATAAATAAATAAATAAATAAATAAATAAATAAATAAATAAATAAATAAATCTGCTCATAGTGCTAATTATGCATGCGTATGAGTCTTGATATGATTCCCACCTCAGCCATCCTGGAAGTGGTTTCTCGTGGTTTTCCACTTCTCCTCCAGGCAAATGCCGGGGTGGTACCTAACTTAAGGCCACGGCCACTTCTTTCCCTCTTCATTCTCTATCCCTTCCAATCTTCCCATTCGCCCACAAGGCCCCTGTTCAGCGTAGCAGGTGAGGCCGCCTGGGCGAGGTACTGGTCATTCTCCTCAGTTGTATCCCAGAACCCGATGTCTGACACTCCAAGACACTGCCCTTGAGGCGGCAGAGGTGGGATCCCTCGCTGAGTCCGAGGGAAAAACCAAACCTGTAGTGTAAACAGATTAAGAAAGAAAGAAAGAAAGAAAGAAAGAAAGAAAGAAAGAAAGAAAGAAAGATGAGTTTTGATAAATAACTACTGTAAGCATAAATGTGTACTACAGTAAACATCCTGGATAAATGATGCATGTGTGCAGTTTGGAGTTTAGAATCTTCAGTCTAACAAGTAACACGACAGGCATCACATTCATCTGATAGTGCAGCTTTCTTCCAGGTGAGCTTAATCATTCTAATGGATACTGAAGCACAGAACTGATGTTCATAAGCAATTAAGGCTGATTACTTCTTTGATGCTCCATATCAAAGATGTTGAGCAAAATTCGTTCACAAATGCGTTTGACAAACTTTTCCATTGACGAAGAGGCCCAAGGTTGAATCAGCGAACCAAGTGTAATGGTTATGTTTTTATCCGGAATTGCAAACTATGTTATTGATGGAGTGGAAACGAATCATGAACAGAACAGCAATTTTTTTCTAGTATTGGGCAATTGACAATTATTATACCATTGCTGAAAAATATTCTTATTCACTTTGGCAGATTTTGAATAAGTAATGTGTTCGTAGATTTGGAAGTTGGATCAGATTCTGCTGCACAAGGAGACCGTAAGTGCCTTTTAGGTTACTGAAGGCAATACGAGGTTGTTGGCACAGTCTGCAGAAACTTTACATCAGAACAGGTATAGTTACCGTTGTGGGGGACTAGATACTGTTTAAATATGAATAATTTGTTTTATTCCATATATTATTATTATTATTATTATTATTATTATTATTATTATTATTATTATTATTATTATTATTATTATAACAATATCTGCCAGGTACTTTGCAACATTCCTTGTAAGACACATGTCATGGAAGGACTAGAAAACTTTGGTGTTGAGAGATTTTAACCCTACCGACAGTGGAAGAAACCAGACTCAGAATAGTCCCGAAAGTCACAGTAGCTCGAGATCACTTGGCTATGGCTTTCGTTTTCAAGAATGTGAGCTAGAGGATGGTTGGAAGGAAAGTTACGGGTATTTTCTCGGAATGAGCGGTGAGGTACATAGTCTTTGTCGCTCTTGTTGGCTGTCGGTTGTGGTTTAAGACACGTACGTCGATAGCAGGCACGCCTGATAAGACTTTCTTGTGAACCTACAAGCGCTCGAATAGTTTGAATCTCATAACGTGATTAATGATGTGGGGAAAGATCATCCATCACACTAGTGTTGACAAATTTTAGGATTATAGACATTATATAGGCTTTTGGTCTTATGCCGTGCCAAGAAAATAAGGTGAAATTCTTTACGTTTCGCAGGGACTCGAGATTTTCTTCTGATGGCGCAGAGCAAAGTAAATTTTAACACTGCATTTTTAAATAAATCATGCTTCTTGTGAAAAAAAATTCTTAGAAATTCAGGTGGTGATGATTATTGTTTTAAGAGGAAGTACAACTGGGCAACCATCTTCTTCTAAAGTTAACCAAAGGGAAAATTTAAGAGGTCTAACACTTCGAAGAATGAGGGTATCGGCTAAAAAGCAACCTAAACCGGGAAGGACCACGAAGAGGATGAAAATGAAAGGACCGGGCGAGTTGGCCGTGCGCGTAGAGGTGCGCGGCTGTGAGCTTGCATCCGGGAGATAGTAGGTTCGAATCCCACTATCGGCAGCCCTGAAAATGGTTTTCCGTGGTTTCCCATTTTCACACCAGGCAAATGCTGGGGCTGTACCTTAATTAAGGCCACGGCCGCTTCCTTCCAACTCCTAGGCCTTTCCTATCCCATCGTCGCCATAAGACCTATCTGTGTCGGTGCGACGTAAAACCCCTAGCAAAAAAAATAAAAATAAAAATGAAAGGCTCTCCAGGCCTAGCAAACCTAACACTGTCCATGTGGGAAGAGAACAATAATTGTTCGGGTGGGAAGAAACTTTCTTTTTGTGTTTTTTCCATATGCGAAACTAAAGTGATATTCTGGTCAGTTAAACATTTTCGAGCATTAGTCTGCGAACATACAATGAGTGGTATTTATGTTTCCCTATTCCAAGAATAAAATGAAATATAGAATACTGACTAGTTGCTATTAAAATAACTGGCATACACTTTTCGCAACAGCTACTTCGGACTAGGAAATGAAGTGCTATGGTCGTACTACTGAAAGAGTGATCTAAGAGTTCTTAGAGGGAGGTCCGTTTACTGCCTGCCTGGTTGGATAGAAAGGAGTAGGGGGTATGATTGCTATAGAAACGTGGGCGGACTCACTGCGGTTGCCATGGAGATGAGCCTGCTGGTTGGAGTTGCGAAACTTCTCACGTATGAATTCGGCGGTTACAGAGTGGATCTTAGCCCACAAGTGGCTACGGCTCTGCACTCCGACCGACGAACCGAGCAGAGGAAGGATGACCACGGCTCTATCGTGGCTGTACCCCTTTGACTGACTAATGGGTCAATGGGCCGCGTGAACACTTATGTCCGTCTGTGTATGTGAAAAACTTGTACAAAGACATGTATTTGCATAAAAGTCCTTTCTTTATTCAACCAGAACTACTGCGTACGATAAAGTCCCACATAAATAATGGGTATATCATTGGCATACGAGGGTTTCAGGCTGGAAAATGGAAGACTACGAATTAATTGATAGAAAACATCTCTGTTTGAAGTCTGTTAATGTTGATAACCTTGAGTAGATCCTTCACTACGCAGCATTCAGGTGACCGGTTACACCGAACCAGTCACCAGCAAAACAGGCAGGCCTGACTTTTGAAGTGTAATAGACTGCTAACTATTGGATCACTTAGTGATACACTGCGCACTATCAATCTGCAGAACGGTAATCATGCCTTTCAAAGTGCAATGTACACCTACTGTATCTAGTGGGTCGCTCGGTGACACACCGGACAATGTCTTCCAGGAGAACGGACATATCTTTTGAAGTGTAGCCTAAGTGTGACCTATAGAGGGTCACTTGGTGCCACGCCGCACCCTGTCTACAAGGTGAACAAACACTCTGTCTATTTAAGTTGTAATAGACTCATTTCACGTCTAGATGACACGCCTTACACTATCTGTAGTTGCAGTTTGCCTGAACTGTAGTCAGACTCTCCGCCTATGGATGGTGGCATACAATACACCCACGGTATCCCCTAAATGTCGTAAGAGGTTACTAAAAAGGGACAACCTCCAAGGAATTTCAGCATGGGAACGTGGATTGGTGGCCATTGGGTCTCTAGCTAATCTTGCATTGCTTCCATTTACTTTACCAGGCTCGTGACTTTCATATTTATTTCCTATCTGACCTCTCGTGACCAACCCATGTTCATTTCCGACCCCGACGATATCAAGTTCGCGAGGCCTAGGTAGTCTTCAATTTCACGCCCTTCGTGATTCGTCCCTTCTTTGTCCGATACCTTCATTCTTCAAAGGATCGAACCCTCTGATTTTTATTCTGATTAGTGCCCATCCACCACCACTGAGTCCTACACGGCGGGCTTAAAAGCAAATTCAGATGCTCCTGTTTCAGTCATTCAAGTCGACTAGCTTTTCATGCATACGGACTCTACAACGAAGTTCTACCTGCACATCTTGTTTCGGAAGACTGCGCGATTTGTAGAGTTTGGTGGTGGTAGTGATTTTTGTTTTAAGGGGAAGCGCAAGTAGAGTAGGCAACCATTCCCTCTTTGTGAAGTTTCCGGTGGCTGGGCCTGATTGAAGCTTCACATGAGTTTCTGATTGAATAGTTCAGACTACACTGACGGAACTGATGAAATTCTCGATTAGTTAGGAACAATGGATTGCCTGTAATCAGTTATAGGCAAGTAATCTAATCGGAGATTCAAATCGTGTTGAATGGTTTCAAACAATAACGGAATGCTGTTATCTCGTCACGGTACACTATCATCCTATCTAGACTACATAAAATGGATGATCTGGCGTGAGGCTAGAATAACCAGACATTTTATCTTGCAGTTTCGGTTGGGATTTCCATTTCTCCAAGTGCTCAGGAGGTTTATGTATTTATCGTATGGCTTTTAGTGCCGGGAGTGTCCGTCAGTGTAGTCTGGACTATTCAATCAGAAACGGATGTGAAGCTTCAATCAGGTGCAGGTTTTCCTATTTGACGTCCATGAACAACCTGCTCGTCTGGTTGTGAGCTGTTGTTGTTGATGATGATGATGATGATGATGATGATGAAAATGACATGTCGGCACATAACCTACTCCTGTCCAATGACACAAACAGGTCTACTCAAGGCTTAACGTCTCCACCCGACGGATGAATCACCGTGAACAGCATCATATGCCCTCACTCTATATTAACACTGAGGAGAGTTTTTTCCCCCAAAACTTTCGTTCTTGAAGCACAGTCTCAACTTTAGCACGATGGTGCGTCATCACCGTGTTTTTACCAAGTTCAACGTTGAACAGACATAATTAAATATTAATTTGTATACTTACGGTTTCCACTTTTGGAAAGTACGCCAGCTGAGCTACTCGCATATAAAATTTGAACCTAACACTTCCATGTTAGTCACGTCTTACGACAGGCAGAGGATACCGAGGTTCTATTATCTTATTTAAAAACGTTTACAATTGATCTGCAATTACGATCGTCGCCCAGTGGCAGATTCCCTATCAGTTATTTATCTAGTATGTATTTTCATAAATAATTTCAAAGAATTTGGAAATTTGTTACTACCTTGGTAAATTACTCCAATCCCTAATTCCTCTTCCTATGAACAAAGAATTCCAACTTTATATTCTTATTATGATTTTTCCTACTTTTAAAAAGTCCTCAAGCCTATTTTTCTATTATCGTCATTCCACGCCTTCTTTCCACTGGCAGCTCGGAACATACCACTTTTGTCGAGCAGCTCGTCTCCTTACTCCCAAGTCTTCCCAGTCCAAAGATTGAAACATTTTTGTATCACTACTCGTTTGTCTGAAATCGCCCAGAACAAAGCTTGCTGCTTTCCACTGAATCTTTTCCAGTTCTCCAATCAAATAGTCCTGGTGAGGGTCCCATACATTGGAACTATACTCTGGCTTGGGGCTTACCAGTGACTTATTCACCCTCTCCTTTACATCCTTACTACAATCCCAAAATACCCCCATAAGCTTATGAAGAAATCTATAACCCATATTCACAACCTCGTTAATGTTATTACCCCACTGACAATTTTTCCTTATACAATATTAACACCTAGATCAGCAGTCCCCATGAGATACAATCACTACATCAACACAGAGGACTTCTCCTCTTGGTGAAACTTACAACCTGACTTTTCACCCTGTTTATGTCCGATTCGTTGGCTGAATGGTCAGCGTACTGGCCTTCAGTTCAGAGGGTCCCGGGTTCGATTCCCGGCCGGGTTGGGGATTTTAACCTTCATTGGTTAATTCTAATGGCTCGGGAGCTGGGTGTTTGTGCTGTCCCCAACATCCCTGCAACTCACACACTACACTTAACACTATCCTCCACCACAATAACATGCAGTTACCTACACATGGCAGATGCCGCCCACCCTCATCGGAGGGTCTGCCTTACAAGGGCTGCACCCGGCTAGAAATAGGCACACAAAATTATTATTTACCCTGTTTATCAGTATACCATCGTCTGCTGTCTATCTCAATACTTCGTCGAGGTCTTTTTTGGACTTATTCACAATCCTGTAACTTTGTAGCATTACAGGGGAAAACTCTGCATTCAAGAACAGAGTATACTTGGAGTAAATCCTTCTGATAGAATCGGAAAGGAAGCAGCCTTGACTTTTATTTTAGGTAGGATGCTGTTATTCATCTGTTTGTGAAGCTTGAAAGTGCCTTACGAAAAACAACTTCTAGGATGGCTGAGAGTGGAATTTTGACATATTTCTCTCCCCAGTTGTGGTACCTGAGGCGAGTGCACCGTTCTACTTCCTTAAATAAGATTATGTAATCGATTCCAGGCCAACTGAAGAGGATCATATTGTAATAACCCATAGACTAAGACGGTGGTCTGTAAGCGAGGAAGTACAAACTTAGTTTCACCTCTTAGAATATATTTTATATGCATAAGACATTAAAAGGTGACCTTATTTCCTCCTTTTTACCAATAGCATTTCAACAACTCGATCATATTAGATGTACGTGCTAAATAGAATAGGCCCCATTCTTTATTAACACCACTCAGACCCAAAAATTCAAGCGCTCACATGGCATGATCAAATTTCACTTGACGTCAGTGCTCGTTGTCTGCTTTCTTTCTCCGAGCCATTTAGATCCGTATTATGTTACGATGGTTGTTAAATAATTTGGACTTGCATTCATTCGTAATTGGTAGTTCTAATTATGTACTTTATTGACATGGCTTTGTTATATCAAACCGCTTGTTCAGAATGTTCTCCTTTAATTTTTTCATGGCAAGGGAATCAACATTATAAAACATTCAGCTCTTACAAATAATAATAATAATATTAATAATAATAATAATAATAATAATAATATAATAATTTCGTGTGGCTATTTCTAGCCGGGTGCAGCCCTTGTAATGCAGACCCTCCGATGAGGGTGGGCGGCGTTTTCCATGTGTAGGTAACTGCTTGTTATTGTGTTGGAGGGTAGTGTTATGTGTGGTGTGTGAGTTGCAGGGATGTTGGGGACAGCACAAACACCCAGCCCCCGAGCCATTGGAATTAACAAATGAAGGTTAAAATCCCCGACCCGGCCGGGAATCGAACCCGGGACTTTCTGAATCGAAGGCCAGTACGCTGACCATTCAGCCAACGAGTCGGATATCAAGTTCTTAAGAAAAAAAGTAAATGAAAAAAATATGGGCACAAACTACTTCTAATAACCCAAAAAAAACCATGGCGCAACATCTCCGAAGGGCCATGGCCTATCAAGCGACCGCTGCCCAGGCCTGCAGATTACGAGGTGTAGTGTCGCCATCACGACGAATCCTCTCGGCCGTTATTCTTTGCTTTCTAGACCGGGGCCTCTATATCTCACCGTCAGATAGCTCCTCAATTGTAATCACGTAGGCTGAGTGGACCTCGAACCAGCCTTCATATCCAAGGAAAAGGCCTTGAACTGGCCGGGAATCAAACACAGGGCCTCCGGTTAAGGGGCAGGCACGCTACCCCTGCACCGCGGTGCCGGTTATAAATACTTTGCGTAGTCCTAATGGGCTTATTCACATACTTTATAAAATAATAATAATAATAATAATAATAATAATAATAATAATAATAATAATAATAATTTTTACGACCCACTTACTACTTTTATGGCATTTTCTCCCGCAAAAGTTCTTTTGTGAGCGGTTAAATCTATTGACGCGAGGCTGGCGTGTTTGAACACCTAACTGAGCCGGGATGGAATCCGCGAACTTGCGCTCTGAAGACCTTCTGAGTCACGCGTAGCCTATGTTTCCTACCAACTGTTCGACTTCAGACAAGCACATGGAGGTTATCGGTGAAGCTCGGGTAGGAAAGAACTGCGACTGGGAGGATAACAACGTGGCCATTTTCAGAGAAAGGATTACGATTGGGAAGGTAGCGACATGATGGATCATTAAATTAGATAGCAAGTTTCCCTCTTCCTCTGTAAATGTTTGAATTTCTTTTTTAAGATCTAATACTCAGTTTAAAATTTTACCTCTGCTGAGTATAAAAAGCTATGTCTTCGACTTCTGAATCGAGACTCTTCTAGAAATCCTGAAATTCTATGAGTCACAGACCTTGTGAACGAATAAAATTCACAACTTTAACAATAACTCTCAAGACATTACACTAATGAGCAATCGAATCAGATACCTGGCTAGGCCAGTAGCGTGTCACCACCTTTCGCCCTGATGATGGTGGTGGCAGCGTTGGGAAGTCACCCTGATCCACGACCGCTGTACAGCCTCCCATAATGCTTGGAGATTTGTCGGAACAGTGCCCAGGACGCGCTCACCCCTCTCGACAGCATCCTAGATGTGCTCATTAGGACTGAGGTCAATGCCCATGCATTGTTAATGGAAACAATACACTACAGTTCGGGTCTGATACGCGAGTGGATAGTCTTGCTGTAGGCGCAAGTCTTCTGCACGGTGCTGGAGGCGAAACAAATTGTAGATATGATCTGACAGCAGGTTCCTGTATTGTTCGTCGGTGAGTAACGTTGACAGCTGTATGAGGGGCCACATTTCAACTCACGTGACCAGTCTTCACACGAGGATACCACCATTACTAGCCTAAACTGCACTCTGACGGCAAGATGGTACCCATTCTCACATGTGCTTGACGATGCACTCTTATAATACCCTGCCATCGCCGTGTACCGACTGGTGCCGCGACTCATCTGTCCAGGTGAGTTCAATGCCAATGTTTCTCTGCCCATGTCAATTTTTGTGCCTTTCGGCGTGCGGTAGGAGAGGTCCTCTAGTGGTAGAGTGGCTTCTGTACTCCATTGCCAGGAAATGGTTCTGGATGGTACGACTGTTCACCACTCGCTGCCATCTAGCATTGAATTCGCGGGTGATCTGCTGCTCTGTGACCCGTCTATCAACTCTTACCATCCGGACTACCCGACGGCCACCGTTGAAATCAATCCCTTGTACGCCACGGAAGTTGACTCTGACGGCGGTGGGTTCTCCTGAATCTACGTATCACAGTGCCCTCTTGACAGGGTAGCCTGCAAGACATAATGTACGCTAAGATATCAGGTCTGACTGTTATTCGCACGGCTAGTACGAGGTCTGTCGACATCGCTGTGCCGGACAGACTACAGCGCCATCTCTAATTCAGTTGCTCATCAGTGTATTTCAATTCAGTGATTTGGCACAAGCTCACCTGGTGGCCATGATCATCAAGGCTTCATGATCTGAGACCATCGTTAGGCGGTTCGAGTCCAGTTAGTGAAAAATAAATAATTTCACCATCAGAATATTGGTCGGTAGGGTAGGAGAGGTGTGGTATACAATTTATAATCACTAGATTGCGTGCCGTTAGTCTGGATTCAATTTCAAACCTCTCCGCAGTGAGCGCATATGACGCTGCTGATGGTGATTCATCCGTCGGATAGCGACATCAAACCTTGAGCAGGCCCCTTGGTGTTATTCGGCAGGAGTAGGCTACGTGCCGATACCGAGTTCCACCCTGTCTCTACCTCATTATCATCTCACTCTCAGACGCGTAGGTCACCCATGGGACTCAAATAGAAAGGCCTGCACCAGGCAATTCGAGCATGTCCTCGGGCACTCCTGGCAGTGTTGCCATTCAATAAATAAAATAAAATAAAATAAAATAAAATAAACTTTAGCACATAAACGCTCTTGGTGCAGTAAGCAATGATATTGCGTTACAAAAATATTTCCATTCTTAGCTGCTTCGACTTGGAGTAATTTAAGTAAGCCTTCTCGCCTTCATAAAAGTGCAGGGGTCTCGTCAGTTGTTATAGTTTGAAAGGTTCGTTAATTTCTGTCGGAGCCGGTTCAGATTGAATTGGTAGCTTTTGTGGTGCCTTTAAGAGGAACAAGTGTGTCCAATTCTTCGGTAATATTGAAATATTTACCAACTCCCCCTTACGAAAATTGCTAACTGGGCAGCATTGCAACTCTCATCGAGTGCGAGTAAATAGCACCCGAAATATTTGGCTAAACATGTTAAAGTATTTTTAAACGCGATTGTTGTCCCAAAAGATTATACTTAAGTTCATTTTCTATAATAATAATAATAGTATGGCCTCAGCTACCGTGTGCAGACATTTCAATTTGACGCCATCTGGCTGTCTGCTCGTCAATTTCGACGTTCCGTTTTACTCTAGGCCCCCAGTAGATGGCAGACCGAGTAAACCGAAACTCTCTTGGGTGTCTATGGCTGAGATTTTAATGAATTTTGTCGGGTAAACGCCGAATGTGTCACCAGAGATCTTTTACATGCCGACATCGTACGACATGGAGTGTCGAATGGACTTTTTTCCGCCCTTCAAAAATCCGACTACCTCTGCCGGGTTTGAACCCACTATCTTGGGATCCGGAGGCCGACACTCTACCGCTGATCCACTGAGACTTGTTCTCAAACAAAACTGTCGCTTCAGTGACATCAAACACATACAGATATCAATCCTACAAATTCATTTCCTATGTTTTCACGAAACTGACCCTCAAATTTATCATTTGAAGAAATATTTTTGGAGTCGTAATGTCGCTTCACGTTGTATTCTTTTGAAACTGACACCGTATCATTTTTTAATTTCAGTAAAATAATACTGAAATGTAATGATCTGCTTCGCCCGAAACATTATTTTCTTGCTACTAGATGGAGAAGCCAATAACACCAGTTATTATTAACAATAATTGATATGAATATTCACTATTCGTACCGTTTTAAAAAAGTACTGGAAACTTAGTCCTCTCACCAACACTGTTGCTTAAACACTGACTAGAGATGGGACACAAAAGACGCAGCAGCTAATGAAACTGTTGCACAAAACACAACGAGACCCCCTTGAAAGCAGCCAGCGCTACCTGGCCGATCTTTAGTGCTCGAAATGCACAAGCGCGTCGCCGAGAGCGATTTGAGACGCTCACAGGACTAAACACAGCAAAATTTATACATCGGCACAAAGCTAATAAAATAATATAATATTAATAATAGAATAATATAATTACTGCATCTGCATGGTTAATAATAATAATAATAATAATAATAATAATAATAATAATAATAATAATAATAATAATAATAATAATAATAATACTAATAGCCGGGCTGGGTGGCTCGGACGGCAGAGGCCGCTCGCCTACTGATCCCAACTTGGCAGGTTCGATCCTGGCTCAGTCCGGTGGTATTTGAAGGTGCCCAAATACGTCAGCCTCGTGTTGGTAGATATACTGGCACACAAAAGAACTCCTGAGGGACTAAATTCGGGCACCTCAGCATTTACGAAAACCGTAAAAGTAGTTAGTGGGATTTAAAGACAATAATGTTATTTAATAATAATGCATTGGTTAAGTTAAGAGTAATTATATAGGCTTAATCTTTGTATTTACACTCGACTAAGTCCACACACAACACTTGGGGCGGTTATTGTTCCTCAGTGCTAATTCCAGCCAGTGGACTGCTTAATACGAACGGTTATAGAACCTAGTTACATTATAAAAGGCAGTGGAATTAGAGTATACAAGATACTGAAGTCAGTGAAAAAACCGCACAATTACTTTAATTTGTTCGCGAAACATTAGATGCCATGTTAGTAGCATATAGAAGAGTTATTCTATATTAGCAAATGTACCCGTGCTTCGCTGCGGTATTCTACATTGTATTCGAATATCGAAGTAAATACTGTACATGCAGTAAATAAGATTGTTTTAAAATTGTATGTCTCTTAGCGTTACCCGAGAAACAGCATGGGGAGGTTCCCAATACGGCGTTTCCAATGTAAAGTGCTTGTTACGGATTTGTGTTGATAACAGCACCTCACTTGCCTACTGGCATTCACACTCGAGTTGGGAAGTTTTCATTATAACTGCAGGCCCCATCACCTACTACGCGGTCACAATCGATTTGGGGACTTTTCGTTAGAATGAAAGGCCCCATTTCCTACTTCTAGACAGATTACAGTTGGGTAGTTTTCATTAGAATGGCAGGCAACTTCCCTACTACCAGTCGAAATTGAGTTCTGCAGTTATCATTATCATGACAGGCCCCTTTTCCTACAGTCAGCCAGCTTACTACCAGTCACACCAAGTTGGTGAGTTTCCATCAAAATAGCAGGCCACTATGCCTAATGCCAGTCAAACACAATCGGGTAGGGAAGTTTTAAACAACACTGCATGCTCCCTTGCCTTCTGCAAGTCAAATCGAGAAGTGAAGTATTTATTACAACGGTAGGCCTTCCTTACTAATGCCAGTTACACAGGTGTTGGAGAAGGACCCCATTCGTACTGCCAGTCAGAGTCGGTGTGGGGAGTACCGATTACAATAGCAGACACACCCGTTCTCGATCGATACAAAACCACATTAGTGAATATATATAGATCGACATACGAAAGTATATGCATGCTTGCAATATTGCAGACCTTCATTTACAGATTAACTGCTGCTAAACGGTACATCATATCGACAAAGGATTGTACCTTAAGACGCTGGATTTAGCGGCCTAAATGGCTGGTCCTATGATATCTTATCTATTCATGGGTCAGACTGAGTTAGAAATGTTGAGTAGGGTACAATTTTTTTAAAGATTATCTCACATTGCATTACTCTTCAGATAATTATGTGACAGCTACATACATAGCATTTGGCTCACATATGGCTACTGGATGGGCCAATTTTCGTGTAGATTTTGATGATTCTATCTTTCTTATAAGTGATTGAAAGTATGAATTATGCATGTGAAAAGTCCAAATTTGCTTAACAGCGAGAAACAGACAAAAATCAAACGTAAAAGGGATTCAGATGCGACAAAAAGTCAAGACCAAGGTTGTAGATCACTCCAAATTGAACGTTATGTGATAGGACTTTCCGAAGGTCTGCACCATCATTAAAATTGCCTCCATATTTCGACATTCTTCGGGGATAAAAAGTGAACAATTTAAAGATCTTGGAAATGTTCTGTCCGTTACAGCCTAAAACGTATACTTTTGCCAAATTTCAATTTTCTTGTTCGTCTGGCAGATTATGCCGCAATGCGGATTTTGGGCGAGGAGGGTTAAAATTAGGACTTTCAGGAAACTAAACCAAAAAAAATTTGCAGATGGTCATTATTACCCCTTAAACCCGTAGCTGTACGAAAATTTCGCCAAAATACTCAATGTACAGGCACACAGTCGTTACAATTTTATTTATATAGATAGATAAGGAATCTGCTCCACGAACAACACCTTTTGGTCTATGCCTGCTGGACTTAACCTGCAAAACCGACTATTCATGATATCTCCATTATTAATCTTCATGTCGAAAAAATGCACATGAAAAAAGTTTTAGAAATGGATTTCCAACAAATTTGGTCGATTTCCGGTCAGGTTGGTCTTGTACTGTATATATTGTGGAAGAGTAAATTCACCATTTCGGTTCCGTATAAGCCGCCAGTCCATTCCGAGAACAGGAAATGTTATTGATCTTTAAAATCTACCTTTGAGAAGGTGGATGCTAAATATAAAGTTTGGTTCAAATATCTTCAATAGTTTTCAAGTTGTAAGAAATACGCTCAACACGCACCCGTTCTTAAGTTAAGTCCGGTGGGACTTGTACCGAAAAACGGTCTGTTAATGATATCTCCCTTATAAATCCTCTTATCGAGATGATGCACATGAGAAAAAAGGTTTAGAAATTAATTTCCATTGAGGCAGGTAGATTTCTATTAAGATTGGTTGTGTATATTTTGTGGGAGTGCAAAATCACGGTATCGGTTTCATATAAACCCCCAGTCACTTCATGGATTTAGAAACAACATTTTCCCTAAAACCTACCCAAGGACAGGGGGATTCTAAATATGAAGTTTGGTGGAAATATATCCAGTAGTTTCCAAGTTATAGACAAACAGACAGACACCGAAAACTAAAAATGTGCAGATGGTCATTATTACACCTGAAACGGATAACTGTACAGAAATGTCGCCAAAATAGTCAATGTACAG
Source organism: Anabrus simplex (assembly GCF_040414725.1). Classification (NCBI taxonomy): domain Eukaryota; kingdom Metazoa; phylum Arthropoda; class Insecta; order Orthoptera; family Tettigoniidae; genus Anabrus; species Anabrus simplex. The sequence goes on from NC_090265.1 coordinate 1,300,192,648, forward strand.
ACACACTCTAGAAGTACAGACCTTCATTTCGAGAGTTACTGCTTTGAAACTCTGCGTCATATCTACAGACGGACTTCACCATCAGACGCCTCTTTCAGTGTTCTACATGGTTGGTCCCATGACATCTTCTCGTATCTCCTATATTTATGTGTTAGATTGAGTTAGAATCATTGAATGGTGTGAAATTTTGTACAGTTTTCGCATACTACTTTATATTTGTAATACTCATGTGACAGCTAGAATCGTAAAATTTGGTTATCACATTGCCACTGGTCATGTCAACGTGCGTGCCAAATGTTAACATATACGTGTGAAAGTACAAAATTATTTTGAAACCGAGAAATACAGCTCTATTTAACGTATAAGGGATAGAAATTCGACATAGTCATAGGACCAAAGTTGTAGATCTCTCCAAAATGAAACGCGATTGTGCGTTATGATTTGTGATAAGACTTACAGATTGGCCACCAATTATCACGAAACGAAGGTCTGCACCGTCGTTAAAATTGCATCCTTATTTCGATATTTTCCGGGGCCAAAAGTTATACATTTGCATAGCTTAGAATATTTCCTCAAAGGAAAGAGTGTCAAGCTTTCGGGATTATCACACGCATACATACGGAGTAATTAAGGAAGAAAATAATTCAGTAAAGAAAGTTGAAATTAATAGAAAATGGATTATAACTGAGGGCAGCCGGATGACGACAAATATGTACTCTAAATACCAAGTGAATGTATTGGAAAATCAAATGTCCCTCAATAAATTATGCTGGTGTGAGTTATGGATATAAGAAAGAGTTAACAGGGGAGAAATTTAGGCGCAGGCATTCTTAGGTCAACAGATAAGAAGATGACTAATGGTGTTATTACATAAGCTATTCGAGGACGGTTATAAACTCCAACGATATTCCGCCAATATCCCGCAGAATGGCCGATTGACGCCTCTCTTGCCTTCTACCCAAGGAACAACCACGAATTTAGAGGCATGATGAGGAAAATGGCAATACGTTACTTCCCTGCTGGCAAGCAGTCAGAGACGTTGCCATGGTAACCTGTAGGTTCGTTGTCGGTCTGGTGGTGGTGGTGGTGGTGGTGGTGATTATTGTTTTAAGAGGAAGTACAACTGGGCAACTATCCTCCGTTGTCGGTCTGTCAGTCGCACACGCAGACATTGATACCCGCAGAAAATAGTAAATTTGTCCGTCATTTGAATAGTAAGGTAAATTATGAACATTTCACGTACGGTCCACGGAGTTTACAGGAAATCAATAGTATAAGAGAAAATAGAGGAAAAACGTTCTGGTTTTCCTATAAACCCCCGTCTAATCAAAGATTTTTAAATGATATGCATATCGAAACCTTCGTCGGGGTGAGTATACTCTAAATATGAAGTTCGGTTGAAATATATCTAGCCGTTTTGCCGTGATGGTGGATCAAACAAACAGACACGAAAAATAAAAACAGCGGATTCGGTCTTGAGTTGGCCTAAAACGGATAAGTATCTGAAAAATTGGCAAAACAAACGAAATTACAGACAGCGGAGTCCCTACAACTTTATTTATATAGATAATGTACCAAAACACACATCTGCTACTAACAGGTCACTTTTCAATAGTCGTTTAGAAAGGCATGTGTTTGTAAGCAGTGTCGATGCGTTTGTATATGAACCGATCTCAAGGAGAAAGAGCCTAATTCACTGTAGGCAATCGCCAGTATAACCTCACTATTTACTTTATCGTGTGAAATCATTCATGTGTGAATTTAAACGAGATATAAAACATACGTTATCATGTTAAATTATTTTTAGCACTCGAACCATCGCATCACTGACAAAAAAGAAATAATTAAAAAACAACATATTAAAAACGGACATAGCATTCTATTGAACAACAGCACGACAGCTAATACAGAGTGGTCAAAATAAAACTAGCCGGGATTGACGCGGAATTGACAGTTGTTAACTGATATAAATCAGGAGATCACAAGGAGTGTCTGGCCGCCGTTCAGTACCGGAAGTTTGAATCCAAGTACCTGTGCAAGGGCACCACGAGCAGGAATCAAGTAAGGAAGGTGCTATACGCTGTTCTGGGGCAGTAAACTGGTCTGGTGACATCGCCCATGGTTCATTGCGATGTGCCATTTAGATATGGTATCAAAGGTTCCTTGGGCGGTATCGGGATAGTGGGGTAATGCATAATACGACTGTGTTTACAGTTTTCTTTGTCCTTGATCTACATTTAAATATCAATACCTGCCATGTTGTTAAATGTGTTGCCCATTCCAGTCATGAAGGTTGTTAACCATTACTTCTGGGCAACATAGTCGGAAGACCGCTCACTAAATTGCGCTGCTGCAATTGAACGCACGGCGGACGACGGTTCGAATTATAACTCGGCTTCTTTGTGCTTGTAGCTAACCATGGAGTGTGGGACCGTGAAGCTCAAGAAGGGGCACACATTCCAGTCTATTATCGACCGGTTCATCCTCGCTCCATATATTTGATACAATAAAGTTACTATTTGACGTAGGATGATATTCATCACCTATACGATCGCTTCCTTGCAGAAGACGTAGTCTTTATTGCTTCTGGAGGAGGGTGCATAGAATACAGAAAAGATCGTTTCGTCACGTCCTTCAGATTCTCAACACCTCAGTACGTCCCAGTGCGAATGGCAGTGACTACAAATATCATCTTCTCGAACAATTGTTTATAGTGTTCTTTTATTTTTAGTTAGTCCACTTTTCTTCTTAATTAACGGATTCCCGTTATGACACTATTTCACGTATCACCTCGCGTTATCCATGAAAAACCTATAGTCCCGTGAGTTGTTACCAGACTGGATGTAAATTTCAGCACTAAAATTATTGGCTGAAGCAAATTGCGGCTTGTTTACATAAAATTCACCGTGGTTTTGATTAAGTCATGGAGATAAGTTGAACGAGAGATAAATGGAGCAAGTCAATCATGCTAATGACTAATTTACATACAGAACTAGCGATAAATACCTCGCAGTCCATGTTCATGAGTGTGGTCGACCCTGAGACGGTCGTAAAGATGCTGTTGCACTTCTTACATCGAACATTTGTTTGAGTAATTTGCCAAAGACCAGCACGTATTTTTCATTAACAAATGTTTGCTACTCTTTTAGTAGACGCGCTTCACTTGCTGCTAAGTTAGGCCTCAATTTTAACCCATAAAAGTCCAAGTTATAAGGGCGGATCAAATGCAAACGGAACAGCAGTCATAAAGTTAAATCAATGTTTATTTCAAAAGTAATCTCCAAAGTAACATAAGAATTTGTTCCAACGTTTCATCAAGTAGTGAATAGAATTTTAAAATAAAGGCCTTATTTGAGATTAATTTTGAGATAGTTAATAGTTTTTAGTAAGAAAAATTGGTAGAACGCCTTTGATCGAGACTGCAACCATACGCAAACATTTTCCACGACTACTGTTCGAGTAGAAGCATCGACCTTTCACTGATTTTAATTGTTCGTCAGTGTACTTCTCTTCTGATTTAATTGATTCCTTTTACGTAAACAAAAGAACAAAAACCACGCATGTAAAACAAACAAACAAACAAACAAACAAACAAACAAAACAAATACGCAAGCAAGCAAACAAACAAACAAACAAAACAGACAAGCAAACACGCAAACAAACAAACAAGCACACACGCGAACAAACAGACAAGCAAACAAACATTGGACTGAATCTATTTTTGGCGTTTGAGTACCGGTACTTAATTCCAGACGAAAACGAAGTATGAGACAACATTTTGAGGTGTACAGCTAAAGTTATAAGTTTAGAGAAAATATATCACTAACCTTACACAAATATGGGAGTACAAGCATTTTTTTTTTCAAGAAGTGATGCGCTTAATTGGGGCGATAAGGGTCGTCCTCAATAGAACACTAGACATTAAGGGGAGTTATAGGTATTTCACTTCATATGGTAGATGCCAAATTGACTGTCAAAAGAATCTTGCACTGGAAGAGGGAATATCTCAGAAGCTATGGAAAGAATAATTCCTCAACATTCCAGACTGAGCACGAAGAGAGGCAATTGCTGAGGGAATATCTTCATCGGTTCTACATTCTTCCTGAACCGTACTGGCAGCCTTGCAACCATTAGGAGATGACGGGCAGAACTGAAAACAAGCAATAATGAATGGGACCACTAGTGGAAAGCCAGTACGCATCAGAGTATCTGCCACTGGACAAACCACAAAACAAAACAACTTAAATTAGAAATAATCATCAGTTTCTATCAATGACAGAATATCTCCCGGTAAGTTTGTTTATGTTAGAAAACATCATTTAGTTTATTGAGTTATTTACATGAGAAATTTAAAGGAACATTGTAACGTAACGTGAACACAAGAGCTGAATTTGTACCACTGAAAGTGCGCAAGATGTCACTTGTAAACTCACCAACTTGTTGATGAATTAATCATCAATAAATTAAGAATTCCGTGCTTATCTATCAATATATAAAATTCTATGTCCTTTTTCGGAATGAAATGAAATGACGTATGGCTTTTAGTGCCGGGATATCCCAGAACGGGTTCGGCTCGCCAGGTGCAGGTCTTTCTAGTTGACGCCCGTAGGCGACCTGCGCGTCGTGATGAGGATGAAATGATGATGAAGACAACACATACACCCAGCCCCGTGCCATTGGAATTAACCAATTAAGGTTAAAAACCCCGACCCGACCGGGAATCGAACCCGGGACCCTCTGAACCGAAGGCCAATACGCTGACCGTTCAGCCAACGAGTCGGACCTTTTTCGGAATGATATGCAGAAAACGAGAGCGTTTCAACACCTGAAAATGGTACCAGATAAAGGCTGTTATTGCTCTTTGCAAGAAAAATATGATGATCCTTTCAAGAACACAACTTTGTACTTTTTAGATAAATATAGGTTTCTTTCAGCGAAGTGAATGTATCATCTTCGACATGTTGATTCGCACGTCACCTCCATATACCGGCATGAGCCCGAATTGCGTCAATTTCGAGTTGTGTCGCCTTCCACAGTCATCTTGAAAAAATGTTGGGATCAGAAGGTCAGCGCCTCAACCGTCTGAGCCACTCAGCCCGGCACTATGCTGGTGTTTAACATCCGTTCAGTAACTATAGATTTTGAGAGAGGCCCTGAAGAAATTGTGGTTTAACTTGTAAGTAGATCTAATGTTGGTAGTGACACTCTAAAGCCCTCTTAAATACAAACTAATTGCGCCCGGGTTCAAAGCAGAACCGTTGAGCACGGAACACAAGCGGGTAATTAACTAGGCCGTGCAGCCACAGTTAAAACCAAAGTCACCTCCGTACAGGCCATGAAGGCCCTTGGAGGGGTGGAAGGTAAAGGCTTCCTCTATCCGTAGCCGCGGCACTTGGTCGGATAGGTTAGTTAGCTTTATGCCTGACCACCTTTCCCCACCAGAAATTAATCTGGTGCTCATTTTTTGTGTAGACTGATTGAACCTCAGGGTCATGTGCCACTCCAGATGCGTAAATCTCATACCGTAAATTTTCTGACTTCCTGACGGGGAACGAACCCACGTCCTTGCGTTTGAACTGAGCCCCCCTTTACCACCATAGGCCGTGCAAATGGTCTTCGTAGAATTGAAGATTCCACGGTCTGTTGAAGTTCTGTAAACGTTCTTCGTCCGCTTTCTATGTAAGCCTAATTAATCTGTTCATAACTAAGACCAGACCATATGGAACAAAATACACAAAATACACTATTTACAACAAATTATAATATTTTGGGATGTATTATTGAAACAACTGTCTAGTCAATGTAGCCATCAGACAGCAAATTTTCAGGGGAAAAGAAAATAAATTCATACCAACCAAAAACTATGAAATATAAACACACCCGAAGGCACCTTGTGTCTGTCCGTCATTATGATATTACTGAATAATTTCCAGCAATGTGGTCTTGCTCTGGTACACATTGACGTACATTTCATGAAATCAGAAGTTCAAAAATATTCTGTGAATAATACATTTATAATAGTTTACCACGAGAATTGTTTTGCCCTGCTTACTCAAGATTTCAGTCAGTTGCGACATGTTTTGTTGCCCACTGCACTGATATAGTTAATTGAGAAATCGTAGAACTCCCGTACCAATAACAACCACACATTGTCATCTTCCGCAGGGTTGCCAACAGTCGGTACATGAGAATTGGTTTACCCCGTGAAGATTTCAGTTAATCGAGGAGTCGATGCTTTGCAAGTTTCCGAGATGGCTCCCAAATGGAACATGGTAAACAACCGAGAAATAAACGAAACGTTTCCGGATCGAATGTCTAACAATTGTGCCGGTTTTTTTTCCGGTGGCTCTCATGTAAAGCATTATTAAGTGGGTTCGAGACTGGCCTGTTTCTCCTCTGTTGATCTCCTAGCCTAGCTGGTGGGCAGCGTATTCATCGGCATTCAGTTGGATTCTTATTCTTTTAAAACTGGCTCTACGTCGCTCTGGCACAGATAGGTCTTATGACGACGATAGGGCAGAAAAGGACTAGCAGTGGGAACGAAGCGGCCATGGCCAGGTGTGAAAATGGGAAAACACGGAAAACCATATTCAGGGCTTGAGACAGCGGGGTTCGAACCGAATGCAAGCTCACAGCTGCGCGCCCCTAACCGCACGGCCAACTCGCTCGGTATACAAAGAGATTTTATCATATTTAACCATAGTATTCGGGAACCAACCTACCCTCACCCCGACGCATGCGAATGCGGGGATGAAATGGGTTTCTGAGTTAACGAAACATACAGTATTTCAGCTGATTATTTACAGAGTGGGGACGAGATGAGCTTCTCCCACGGCAACTAATAACGCCAACCGTTACGCTATGTAGTACAGTGACTGGGATGGTGTGACCATATCGACTGTTTTCATCGTTTTTGTTCTTGTAGTAACGGTAATTATGCTATTTGTAGAAACCAAACGTTAGGCACTAAAATGCATATTATACAGACACAGAGGCACTGAAAATCTTCAACAATCCTTAGAAATAAGCACTATGCTTAATTGAAAATTTTAATTTTATCGGTAATCCTTTCAAAAGTAGGGGAAGTGGGAAAACATATTTCTACCTCTATATGTCACCGTTCTAAAGAATAAAGGTTATCTTAAACCCTTTCCGGCTTCCGTTCTTTCTAAAAACAAGAAGGGAAAGTACTTCTCCAACAGGGATTACAAGAAGTCAACGACACCTGACTGCCCCTTCGAAAATAACGGTAGAACTCCACCTTCAAGAACAGGGCACTTCCATTCTTGCAGTCAGAGCGTGTGACGTAATTTCGGAAATTAAAAAAGCACGTAGTTTTCAATGCAAAGAAAAAAGAGAGAGACAAATAGGCACGTATAAGTACTATATATTAAAATAGGCAAACACAGGCAAAATTATATTAGCCGTATACAACTCCAAAAACCCGAAATGAACTTACATTAAATCGTTTGTGTTATATTTGTAAAAATAAAGCATAGGCATTTTGCCTAACATCCTATCTCTAGTTATTAGTAGTGTTATGCCCCATTAGCTGCTCTTTTCATGGTTTTCGGAGACACCAAGGTGCCAGAATTTTGATCCGCAGGTAAATCTACCGACACGAGTCTGGGGTCATTCAGCGCTTTGAAATACCACCGGACTCAGCCAGGATCGAACATGGCCTCAGAAGGCTTGCGCTTCCACCACTGTCTGTGCCCCACTCAACCCAGTCCGGTATGTTTGGTTGAGCAGTAAATTACAGCAGTTTTTTTCAGTTGTATTGAATATTGTTATCTCCTGAATCATCTGACGTATTGGATCAGTGGTAGTGTGTCAGACTCATTATCCTAAGTTCGAGGGTTCGATTCCTTAGGTAATCGATTTTTTTAGTGCGGTCAAACATCTTGATACGCGATGTGTCACTGCATACTTAGCGTCACTTGACAAAATTAAATTTACTCAACCCCAGAAGAATTTTGCTTTCATTGCTAGATAACAGCTTAATCGAAATCTCGAAACTGATAGGCAGGCCGCCTACATGACACTACTTTAGGTCAGCAACTCCGTAGCTAGAATACCTTAGTTATAGTGATATTTCGAGTATTTCATTGAGCTGTTCTGGGTGTTAGTCAATCTTTGAATTGGATAATATCAGCGTGTGGGGTTTGACGACAGGAGCAGCCTCATTACGGACTGCGAATATTTCACGGAGACTGGCAAACTGAATTCTGGGTGATATATCAAGAGCGCCAATGGTCGTGTAATAAAAATTAATTACGGAGGTAATTTTATTAAAGAACGGCTTTCCCGTCAGAAATGGTCAACTAATTAGAGAAACAACAGTTACAGCAGATATAATATGTAGAGAACATGCCGAGTGTTTAGCACAACCAATTAATAACAGCTGTCAAGTGAGTCATTAGGTGACCAGTTGTCTTCTGTCGATGAAAGAAAGAAAGAAATGGATCAGGGGGCGTGGCTAAATTATGATGTTATCTCGTGTGTCAATCGGGACCTCCTTAAGGTTGTAGACCTTGGGACTGACCAACAAGGGGACTCGTTACGGAGGCTAAATCTTGGGTCCCTGTCAGTTGAACCACACGGTCTCAATATGAAAATCAACAGCCTATTTTCAGTCATTTGACCGGGACAGGAATGAACTGAATGAAGCCCCATCTAGCGGCGAGGATAGGAAATGTGCCGGCTGCCGAAGCCTGTCACACTCCCGTGGGGCAATGATAAATGACTGATAGATGAAGTGGTATGTTAATGGAGAGTGTTACTGAAATGAGGTAAGACAGAGAAACCGGAGTACCCTGAGAAAAACCTGTCGTGCCTCCGCTTTGTCCAGCACAAATCTCACCGGGATTTGAACCACGGTATCCAGCGGAGAGAGTGTTTCAGATTCAGTAGTGTGGCAGGTATCGCTTGTTGTAAGTATTTTATGTCAGTAGATTGGCCATTTCCTGGCTGTTAGCTCTTGCGGAGAGGGATGCTTTCTCTGACCAGTTGGGTTCATTCCAGTGGACGAGGAACTTAAATTTCTCCACTGGCTTCATTTTACCCGGTTCTAGTGACGTCTCTCTGTTAACCTCTTTGGTAAAATACTTTTTCTTCAGTGGCACTTAAGTCTTGTTAGGATGTCTATCTTCCGAGATAATTGACCTAGACTGCTACTATTTCCAGAGATCTACTTTGAGTTCTTACCTCTTATGACCCAGGTAGACTCAAGTTGATCAGTTTCTTGTGTCTTTTTTTTTCACTGAAGCGATTGAAGAGGAAAGTCTGACCACTCTTTTGTAGAATGAGTCTTTGGGTTTTGTTGTCTAGTCCTGGTTCCTCGAGAAATTCACTAAAGGGTTTGTTTATTAACTGAGGCTTTCCTAAAATCAACAACAAAGGTGACCACCACCTTGCGGCTTCTAATCTTGGAGCTGGCTAGTACTGTTTGGAGGTTGAGAATTTGCTCAGCACACAATCGGCTCTTCCTGAAGCCTTCCTGTATTCCCCCAGTTGACTGTCCAATTGATTCTCTGCCCTTAGACAGAACCTTGCTCGTTACTGGGAGGAGGGAGATTCCATGAATATTTCAGTTTTAAGCGCATAAGAGAGCATATTTTGTTGATTTTTTTTTTTTTAGCAATCTGGTGCGTAAGACAAGATTAAGAATACGAAAAACCGGAAATGTGAAGCACAGAAGAAACAGACATTGAAACGTACTGCATCTTTTATTTATTTATTTATTTATTTATTTATTTATTTATTTATTTATTTATTTAATTAATTAATTAATTAATTGTCAGGAACACAGTACCAGGTGATGAAGGAAAGGCACTAGAATATAAAATTAAAGATAAACAGGAGGCTAGAAATCCAGGATAAACAAATTCTCCGTGACGTCTGTGATGGTCTTAAAGGGGAGAGTGGGAAACAGATTTCAGGTTACCGGGGTCATACATTTCAGTGCTTAAATATTGTCCTGTAACAGCCTGTAACCGTTTGGTTATGTAAAAACATTCTTATGGAAATACGCAGTATTTTATTGCAACTCCAATAGAAATAAATAAACTTATGCTTCAGTATTCTTATCTATAATAGAAGAACTAGCGTGGCATTGAAAATATGTAGTCCATATTTATTTATTAGACCACAGTCTAGTCAATACAGATTAACAAAACTTTAAAGGATAAACATATTTACGTGTGTTCAGATTTGTAGTCCAGCAATAATAGTAATTGTTACCGTGTTTTGGTGGTAGTTATGCATGAAAGAAGGTGCTGGGTGGTGAAGGGGTCTCAAGCTACTAAAGTGAAATTAATTTTAAAATTTAACAAGGTTATATTTTCTTTTCAAAATTAGGTAACAACAAATTGAACAGGTACTTAGTAGCCGAAACACGCTTGACAATTACATTTACATAGGTACCCCATTTGGGGCTTCAAAAAGTCAGAAACATAATTCTTGAGCCATGAGCCCAACCTTACAATGAACACCATACAACAAAGGGGCCGAAAACCCCCAAACATGCCAGAAACACCGGCTTCCAATTACATCCAAAAGCCTCCTTGAGGCAGAAACACAATTTTCAAAAATGGCAACTTCCCCTTAAAATACAAGCCTATCATAGGCCACTCCGAACTCCACCTTTAAGCCGTCCTCAAAGGACATATACACAGGAGCAAAATACCCAATCTACTGAGGTCTGTTAAATGACAAGAAAGTTAATACATGACCTCTAAAATCACAATTTGAGAGGAGGCGAACTTACACTCCTAATACACTTTGTCTTTAAGACCTATTTTGGCTCTAAGGCCACTGATGCAAGGGCTAATCCCATACTACAGAGGTGACTTAAGAAACTACTAACTTACATTACTGAAGAATAGGTTGCGAAAAATAAGTTCACCTCAAACAATGTGAGTGGGAGCTCGAGAGGGTTAACACTCTCTATCCCAGTATGTCGCTTTACAAGAGAATAGAAGAAAAGAGAAGTTACATTTTAGGAAAAGGTTACATAGGGGAACGCTTAGAACCTGCCCCGAAAGTTAAACTGCTGAGCTAGCAAGGAAAAAAATTTATTAATCGGCCATTACCTTATTGTTGACCGCTGCCGAGGAAAGAGGCGCTTCCCGCCTCCTGCTATGTACTTAATACACTGAAAGATGGAACAGAAGTGGCCCGGAGACCCTAAAATCAGCAGTTTAAATACTCTCGCAGAAAGTTCTAGGCGTTAGGGGAAAGAAAACACCCTCCCACAAAGATTTTATTGGGTAGGACCCCGTAACAGATTCAAGTTGGGGAAAGATACACCAGATTGGTCAGAATTTAATTGAAAAAATTCGTGATTGGATACATTCAAAACAAGGGGAAGAAAGGGGTAAATATTGCCAACTTAAACAATGACAGAAAGAAATTTAACAAAGAACAAACTCCTGAAATTAAATTTTCTCCAACAAAATAGTTCTTTGACTCCGCACTAGGGTGCACTATTGTTGATCTTCAGTAGTGTCCTCTAGAAGAGAAAGTTCACACTTCTTAATACAAGCAAGACAAAATTACGTCGAAAATGACACAGTTCACAAACTCAAAAATTTCCAGGTAGTGACATCTTCTGAGAAATTTGGAAATTAAGACCGTAGATAAAGTTCAGACTTCCTCCAGAAGAGGAGTTTCAACTGGCGCAACTTTTAAATAAACGGTGTGGAGGTGTACCGCCCGGTACAGACCTCCCCCCCCAAAAGTTCCTCCACGGGGTAACACAGAAGAACATAAACTTTAGTTTGAAAATAAGTTCCAAGTTTGATGTTGATATTAAGATAACTTGCAGAAGTATTTGAGAAATTTCTTAATTCGGTTCCAAAATTTTGTTCTTGGAGGTGGAGTGAAGTCTTTAGGTTTATAGAAGTTGAATTTCTGAAGATAAGCTTTTACTACTTAAAAGTGAAGGAAAAATTTGCAATGTCCATCAGATATTGCGGTTGAATTCCCAAATGTAGTTATCTCTTATAGTAACTGTCCATGTAGTTGATGTTGATGAAGTTGGATGGCCGGAACGGCCGTTGCAGCTTGCGTCCAAAAGGAGGCCGCTCGGACCCCTTAAGTACCCTGAGATACCGCTCGCCCGCACTATGAGGGGAGCAGAGTGTTGAAACACGCCGCGCCCGCGGTGAACATATACAGGCTGCGGGCCAGTAGCAGGTCGTGCGCCGCACATCAGCCTTGGCCGGGAGGAGAGCTCCGGCTCGCCGTGCACATGTCGTCCTCGCTGGAGAGAAGGGGGCCCATCCCCCTCCCCAGTTGCTGCACGGCGCTGCGCGGCTGCGGGGGCACTGAAACATTAAGGCTAGGCGGCAGAATTGTGTTGGACCATCGTCTTTTTGAAGGCACAGGCATTATGGAGAGGTTGAGGGGCCAGCGGCGTGTAGATATCCGTGGCATTTAATCTTATTAAGCCACAGTGTAAGGTGGAGCAGGAGACGGGAGCGTGGTAATGGCCGTGGCAAGAACAGGATGGCAGTTTAACGGATCGGGGGAGGTTTACAAGAAATTCTTACATATAAAACAAAATATTATAGAAGGAGCAGAATGCCTTAAGCGTGGAACTCAAAAAAAAAAAATATAACCATCATATTCCTATCAATTATATGAAGCAAGTTGACAGAAAATTTACACCGGTTTCACCTGTGACAGGTGAACCCTAAATATCCTCTCGGTGGCTGGATTGCTTACTAACAATGTAACCGGTGTGAGAAAATCGAGAATGATGCATGGCCCATGAAATCTGGGGGCAAGCTTGCCCGCGGGAACAAAATTTTTGACCATAACCTGGTCACCTACCTTCAAAGGGGTGGGTCTCCGTCCACGATCATACCTTTCCCTAACCTTTTCATGAGACACTTTAAGATTGGCTTTAGCCTTCTTCCAAAGATCTTTAATGTTATCCGGATCTATTGTCTCGGGTAGAATGTCATTCAGAGACCAGAGGTTAGAGAGCGGCGAGTTGGGAACAAACTTGAACATCAAAGAAGCTGGAGTAAACTTGTGAGATTCATGAACCGCCTAATTCAAAGCAAAAGCTATCCAATGCAGGGACGTGTCCCACCTGGAATGATCTTCATGATGATAGGCAATAAGTGCTGACCTGAGATTACGGTTAACCCTTTCAGCCAGAGATGGTTGAGGGTAATAAGCAGAAGTAGTTACATGAGAGATTGATAAGTCAAAACAGAATTTACGAAATAAATTAGATGTAAAAGCCTTAGCATTATCGGAAACTATGTATTGACAAGGACCAAAAGAAGCAAAGATAGTATTAAGACAAGAAATGGTGGACTGAGCGGTAGCCAGCTTAGTCGGAAATAACCAGGAAAATCTAGTAAAACCATCTACACATACAAAGATGAACTTGTTGGCATTCCCCTTTGACTGGGGGAAGGGTCCCACATAATCAATATACAGGCGCTCCATGGGGCGCGACGCTTGATGAGAAGACAAAAGACCTACCTTAGTGGACATGGTCGGTTTACTAAGCAAACAGGATTTACATGCCTTTACTAATTCACGGATTTCACCGTCCATACCCTTCCAGATGAACATATCACGAATCTTTTCACGAGTTTTAAAGATACCAAGATGCCCTCCTAATGGGGTCTCATGATAATACTTGAAGATCATAGGTACAAGAACCGCTGGAACAACAACTTTCATCATCTTATCATGCCTCGAAGGGCAACATAGAACTCCATTCCTCAGAACATAAGGGACAACATGTTCCCCAGAAGAAAGGGTTTCCATTATCGGAGCCAGCGTCGGATCTTCACGTTGGTATTTCTCGATATCCCTAAACAGCATGGGAACATCTGTTAGGATGGCATTAACCTCAGATAGCATGGACTCGGGAGGTGATGGACTGTCGACCTGTTCATGGTTCACAACGTCGCCTGAAAACATACGGCTGAGTCCATCAGCGACAACATTTTCGGTACCTCGGATATGCCTGACATTGAATTGGAAGGCAGAAATACGGATGGCCCAACGGGCTATACGACCAGTACGACGCGGCCTACCTAAGACCCAGCTTAATGCTTAGTCGGAAATAACCAGGAAAATCTAGTAAAACCATCTACACATACAAAGATGAACTTGTTGGCATTCCCCTTTGACTGGGGGAAGGGTCCCACATAATCAATATACAGGCGCTCCATGGGGCGCGACGCTTGATGAGAAGACAAAAGACCTACCTTAGTGGACATGGTCGGTTTACTAAGCAAACAGGATTTACATGCCTTTACTAATTCACGGATTTCACCGTCCATACCCTTCCAGATGAACATATCACGAATCTTTTCACGAGTTTTAAAGATACCAAGATGCCCTCCTAATGGGGTCTCATGATAATACTTGAAGATCATAGGTACAAGAACCGCTGGAACAACAACTTTCATCATCTTATCATGCCTCGAAGGGCAACATAGAACTCCATTCCTCAGAACATAAGGGACAACATGTTCCCCAGAAGAAAGGGTTTCCATTATCGGAGCCAGCGTCGGATCTTCACGTTGGTATTTCTCGATATCCCTAAACAGCATGGGAACATCTGTTAGGATGGCATTAACCTCAGATAGCATGGACTCGGGAGGTGATGGACTGTCGACCTGTTCATGGTTCACAACGTCGCCTGAAAACATACGGCTGAGTCCATCAGCGACAACATTTTCGGTACCTCGGATATGCCTGACATTGAATTGGAAGGCAGAAATACGGATGGCCCAACGGGCTATACGACCAGTACGACGCGGCCTACCTAAGACCCAGCTTAATGCTTGATTATCTGTCTCCAGGTCGAATTTGACATGTTCCAGATAGAGACGGAACTTTTCTAAGGCAAATAAGACTGCCAACCCTTCGAGCTCATAGATGGAATACTTGGCTTCTTGAGCCGATAGAGTCCTAGATGCATAGGCGATGGGTCGCCTCCCTAGTTCAGTCTCTTGAAGAAGGACTGCCGCTACCGCCGACGACGACGCGTCCGTTTGGACGATGAATTTCTTTGAGAAATCAGGCATAGCAAGGATAGGGGCATTACAGAGAGCTAATTTCAGATCTTCAAAAGCGGCTTGTTGAGAAGGTCCCCACTCGAATTTGATGCCTTTCCTACGAAGAAGGTTCAATGGCGCCGCTCTATTAGCAAAGTTAGGAATGAACTTTCTGAAGAAATTCACCATACCAATGAACCTGGCGATACCTTTAATGTCCTTGGGAGGTTTAAAATCACGGATGGCCTGTGTTCTAGAATGATCGACTGCTACACCATCAGGTGACACAATATGCCCTAGGAATGACATAGAGGGCTTAGCAAAAGCGACCTTGGACAACTTGACAGTTAACCCAGCCTTACGAAGGCGATTCAGAACTTCTCGCAGATGATCTAGATGTTCTTCGAAGGTCTCCGAAAACACGACGACATCATCCAAGTAGTGATATAAGTACTCGAATTTGATGTCGGAGAAGACCCTATCTAGTAGCCTAGTGAGCACAGCTGCCCCCGTGGGGAGCCCGAAAGGCACACGGTTGTATTCGTATAAATTCCAGTCCGTGGCAAACGCTGTAAGGTGTTTAGACTCTTCAGCAAAGGGAATTTGATTATAGGCCTGATTCAAGTCCAAGATAGTAAAGAACTTGGCCTTACGAAACCATGAAAAGCAAGAATGAAGGTCGGGAAGGGGCACAGATTGTAACACCACCTTCCGATTGAGAGCCCTGTAGTCAATTACAGGCCTGAAGCCCCCTCGGGGTTTCGGGACTAGAAAAATAGGCGAAGAATACGCTGACTTAGAGGGCCTAATAATACCATCCTTCAACATCTGATCGATGATTTCTTTCAGAGCCTTCATTTTAGGTGGAGATAGCCTATACGGTGGAAAACGGACAGGAATCGAATCCGTGACCTCAATTTTGTATTCGATCAGGTCAGTAACGCCAAGAGTATCAGAGAATACCTCGGGAAACGACTGACACAGTTTGCGAATACTATCAGCCTGCTCCTCAGGTAGATGTCTAAGGTCTAACAACATCTCATCCTGGGTAGGCGAAATAGAAGAACATGACACAGAATTACACTTTAATAGTGGAACTTTACAACTAGAAGCAAATTTGAATGTGCACGACCTAGACTGGAGATCGAGCACAAGACCAGTGTGAGAAATAAAGTCAGCTCCCAATATAATGGGGCAAGACAATTGCTTGGCCACAAACAATTTAATTTTCCATGTAAATTTAAAAATACGAATTTTGACCAGTAAGGAACCTAGAATTTCTAATGGAGATGTATTAGCAGAAACACATTTCACAGGAGAAGAGTCATAGACAGGTAGGTTACAAACAGACTTCAATTTCGAGTACCATTCAGCCGAAATAATGGAACAAACACTGCCTGAATCTAATAGAGCTGTTATAGGTTCGTTATTTACCTCAATCTTAAGGAAAGGAACAGGTGCGGGGGTATCCGCCGCAATCTTAAGACACTCTTTGGGGCATTCAAAGGACAGATTAGCAGATTGAACGTTCCCAGAATTTTCGATCTGCTTACCAGGGGCTGAGCCTCGGGAAGATGAATTAGTTGACTCAGCCGAAGCCACTAGTCACTTTTGATTGTTGTTGGAAGTTACCCCAGAAGTTGAGCAGGAGGGGGTGCTATTCGAATTGGAACAATTCTTGGCGATATGTGAGAAAGCCCCACATTTAAAACAGCCTTGTGATGAACCAGCTTCATTATTTGCCCTACTAGACTTGATCAGAGGACACTTATTGCGCAGATGGTCAGGCGCCCCGCACGCATAACATTTACGGGGATTGACTGGTCGGCGAGGTGGAGGCCGAGTGTTACTAAAGGAAGGCGGGGGTTCTTTCGCGACACGCAAAGAATCGGCGTATCTAACTCCTTCCGCTGAGACGGCCAATGCTTCAAGTTCCGAGAAAGTTTGCGGGCACGCCGCGAAACACAAATATGACCTATAGGGAGGTGAAATTCCCTCTACAATAGCCTGCACAATCTGATCTTCAGGAAAATGAAGGGCAAACACCCTAGTATAAAACTTAATGTCCTGTATGAAATCAGCCAAGTTTTCATCCAAGCGCTGTACCCGATAATAGTATTTCTGAATCAGAGATGACCTCGCGCGGGCAGGAATGAAATTTGCAAGCAAGTGTGCGTGAAAATCTTCAATAGATGTCTGTTCAGCAATAGCTCTTACTATCTTATCTGAGAGAACACCAATAGCATAAGGATAGATTATTTGTAAAATTTGACAAGGGGAAAGAGAAAACACAAGGGCGTGATCCTGAAATTCAACTAAAAATCTTAAAAATGAAATAACTTCACTGGTGGTGTTGACAGAAAACTTAGAGATACCTCTTAGCAACATTGCCAATGGATGAGGCAAGCTGCTAAACCCGGGTGACATAGTAGGTAGAGGTTTCAGGGGCAAAGAAGTTAATTCAGAACGGATGTTACTCAACGATGCACGGCGTTCAGGCTCGTTGTCCAATGGAGCAGAGATAGTTTGAGCAGTGGGGGTTTTCCTATTTACTTCTCCCTTAGGAGACTCTTCCTCGCTACCTACATTCACTATGGTGGGTTGATCAGATTTGGGAGGAATTTCCCCAGTTAACAATTGAGTGACTTTACTAGACAATTCAGAAATAGTTTCAAGGAGCGTATTAGCTTCCTTCCTCTGAACGTCATTCACCTTTAGAGACAACAGATCATTAACTCTATTTGAAAAATGATATAGCCTGCCTTGCACACGCTTAATTTCATTAGGAGACGGATCATTTTCATCAAAAAAACTAACGACCGATGCTAGCCCAGTAATGTTCTCGACGATCGTGGAAAGAGAGTCATCAATTTCTTTCTCTCCCAAATTGGGGATGGAAATGGGCAAATCAAGGGAGTCTCTAAGCTTGTTAGTATCGATAGCAACCGTGCCTCCAGATTGCACGTTTCTAATAGTTAATTCGTAGATCAACTCCTCTTTGCGCAAGTAGTTAAGGAGGAGAACATCGCGAGGGCCGGGCATGATAACAGAAAAATTTTGAAAAACCTCAATAAAAAATTTCCAGCAACTGAGAAAATTGTTAGAGTTCGGATCAAAACAGAGTTTAGCCGTCAAAAGGGGCTAAATTGAGACCCATTCAACCACGCTCTGCTACCACTTGTTACCGTGTTTTGGTGGTAGTTATGCATGAAAGAAGGTGCTGGGTGGTGAAGGGGTCTCAAGCTACTAAAGTGAAATTAATTTTAAAATTTAACAAGGTTATATTTTCTTTTCAAAATTAGGTAACAACAAATTGAACAGGTACTTAGTAGCCGAAACACGCTTGACAATTACATTTACATAGGTACCCCATTTGGGGCTTCAAAAAGTCAGAAACATAATTCGTGAGCCATGAGCCCAACCTTACAATGAACACCATACAACAAAGGGGCCGAAAACCCCCAAACATGCCAGAAACACCGGCTTCCAATTACATCCAAAGGCCTCCTTGAGGCAGAAACACAATTTTCAAAAAGGGCAACTTCCCCTTAAAATACAAGCCTATCATAGGCCACTCCGAACTCCACCTTTAAGCCGTCCTCAAAGGACATATACACAGGAGCAAAATACCCAATCTACTGAGGTCTGTTAAATGACAAGAAAGTTAATACATGACCTCTAAAATCACAATTTGAGAGGAGGCGAACTTGCACTCCTAATACACTTTGTCTTTAAGACCTATTTTGGCTCTAAGGCCACTGATGCAAGGGCTAATCCCATACTACAGAGGTGACTTAAGAAACTACTAACTTACATTACTGAAGAATAGGTTGCGAAAAATAAGTTCACCTCAAACAATGTGAGTGGGAGCTCGAGAGGGTTAACACTCTCTATCCCAGTATGTCGCTTTACAAGAGAATAGAAGAAAAGAGAAGTTACATTTTAGGAAAAGGTTACATAGGGGAACGCTTAGAACCTGCCCCGAAAGTTAAACTGCTGAGCTAGCAAGGAAAAAAAATTATTAATCGGCCATTACCTTATTGTTGACCGCTGCCGAGGAAAGAGGCGCTTCCCGCCTCCTGCTATGTACTTAATACACTGAAAGATGGAACAGAAGTGGCCCGGAGACCCTAAAATCAGCAGTTTAAATACTCTCGCAGAAAGTTCTAGGCGTTAGGGGAAAGAAAACACCCTCCCACAAAGATTTTATTGGGTAGGACCCCGTAACAGATTCAAGTTGGGGAAAGATACACCAGATTGGTCAGAATTTAATTGAAAAAATTCGTGATTGGATACATTCAAAACAAGGGGAAGAAAGGGGTAAATATTGCCAACTTAAACAATGACAGAAAGAAATTTAACAAAGAACAAACTCCTGAAATTAAATTTTCTCCAACAAAATAGTTCTTTGACTCCGCACTAGGGTGCACTATTGTTGATCTTCAGTAGTGTCCTCTAGAAGAGAAAGTTCACACTTCTTAATACAAGCAAGACAAAATTACGTCGAAAATGACACAGTTCACAAACTCAAAAATTTCCAGGTAGTGACATCTTCTGAGAAATTTGGAAATTAAGACCGTAGATAAAGTTCAGACTTCCTCCAGAAGAGGAGTTTCAACTGGCGCAACTTTTAAATAAACGGTGTGGAGGTGTACCGCCCGGTACAGTAATTATAGTAATTTTTTCTTTCAGTTATCAACAATGCATATTTTGCTGGGTTTTATGAATCCTTCTCTTAGTTGTAAGTTCTCAAGTCCCTTACAACTCACTAAGAAAATGTATTTTTTCTTATCTAAATTAATGGAAATCTCCACGAGATTTTAACTTAACAAATATGTCTTGAAGAAAGGAATTGTACTTCTTCTGTGAATCCACCCACGATATCTCCCATCGCTGCAAACGCGACCTCTTTCCTTTTCGATCTGAACCGCACGCTGCAGATGTGGGCCTGGTATTTGCTCTCTTCTATCAGAAAGAGAAACACACGGCCTAAGAGAATAATTGGATCCGACCGCGGCTGCAATCAGTATTCCACATGGCAAGCTTTCTCTCCTGTCTGATATTGTAGCTTCCGATTAACTGAGAGAATATCTTCAGTTGCCAGTGCCAATCATTTAGAGCCTTCAGTAATTTCTCCAGATGATTCTAGACTCCAGAAGATCGCAAGAGGTGAGTGCACTGTGGCACGAACAAGTAAGCATTCCCCTGATGCATAGTACTTAATATGCGTGTATATCGTGTATATTTAATCAAACATCATAATAAATAACGTCTCGACAACATTTCTCCAAGCAGCTCACAATTGGGAAGACGTAGGTTGCAAGTTTGCAACCCTGTCATCAGAGATGAAACTGGCAAGAACGTCTCTTCATATAGCATTATTATCACTGTGCCTCATCGAACTCTCTTAGTTAATTCCTCCTACTATATCCACTGGGAAACGTTCGTGGCTCAGGCGGCAGCGTGCCGGCCTCTCAGCGCTGGGTTCCTTGATTTGAAATCCCGGTTACTCCACGTAAAATTTGTGCTGGACAAAGCGAAAGCGGGACAGGATTTTCTCCGGGTACTCCGGTTTTCCCTGTCATCTTCCATTCCAGCAATACTCTTCAATATAATTTCATTTCATCTGTCAGTCATTAATCATTGCCCCAGAGGAGTGCGACAGGCTTCGGCAGCCGGCACAATTCCTATCCTCGCCGCTAGATGGGGGCTTCATTCATTTCATTCTTGATCCCGGTCGAATGACTGGAAATAGCTGAAGATATTTATTCATGTTCACATACACTTACGTGACTCCAGGTTTATACTGAAAAGTTGCTTTATTTGGAGGTCTGAAGTTCGAATCGAGATGCTGTAAGATTTTTTATTATGTTCCTTAAAACTTGATTTCAAAATTTGAAGTCCTTTATCACACTTCTTTAAGAATGCGTTTGCTTGCAAAACTGAAAATCAAATGTTGCACTGTGCCAGTTGGCCATGTGATTAGGGTCGCGTAGCAGTGAGTTTGCATTCGGGGGATGGTGGGTTCGAATTCCACCGTCAGCAGCCCTGAAGATGGTTTTCTGTGATTTCCCATTTCCACACCAGGCAAATGCTGGTGCTGTCCCTTAATTAAGGCCATGGCCACTACCTTCCCAATCCTAGCCCATTCACACCCTTGCGTCGCCGAAATCCTTCGATGTGCTAGTGTAACGTTAAACCACTAGCACAAAACAGCAAATGTAGCGCTAATATGTTTCTCATTTTTCTTCCTATTATTATTATTATTATTATTATTATTATTATTATTATTATTATTATTATTATTATTATTCCTGGCCTTATGAAAGTTCCTTAAGGCCAGTTTTACAACTGAATGCGCCGGGGTGAGTGGCTCAGACGGTTAAGGCGCTGGCCTTCTAACCCTAACTTGGCAGGTTCGATCCTGGCTCAGTCCGGTGGTATTTGAAGGTGCTCAAATACGACAGCCTCGTGTCGGTAGATTTACTGGCACGTAAAAGAACTCCTACGGGACTAAATTCCGGCACCTCGGCGTCTCCGAAGACCGTAAAAGTAGTTAGTGGGACGTAAAGCAATTATTATTATTATTATTATTATTATTATTATTATTATTAAAACTGAATGTCTTTCCTAACGCCAACCCCATGTCGTCGTTGAAGAAACCAAACCCTTAAGACTGGTCACGACGGGTCATGCCTCGCAGCCACACATGGATGTGCAAATGTGGTCAATATCAGCAGGTGGTTAACTTGACAGGTTTTACTGTAACTGTGTTATTGTGCTCTTTCCTCAAGCCAGTCCATACCATTCAGCAATTTCTCCCGATCTTTTTCAGGCTCAGATAAACAACAATATCATCGACATTAATATCCCTTAAACACATTGCAAAAGGACGTTTGAACAAATGGTTGTATGAACCTGCTTGGGACCACGCTTGTTCAACCGTTGGACTGTGCCCAGTATTGTCTCATCTTCTCCCAGTGAAGCTTCTTTCTTTCCTCTGACCTTTCTTCTTCTGAGGTTTTTCCTGAAAACCACGGACTTTCTTCAGGATCTGTCTCGCAGCCTGTCTGTTTTGTAAGTCTGTTAGTTTGTCCGGCCCCGCGGTGTAGGGGGCAACCCGTCCGCCTGTCACCCGGCGGCCCCGGGTTGTGGTTTTGTTGTTATACGCTGTGAACTATATGTTGTAATAGCCTTTACTTGCGGTTTCATACGTGTGGAATTACTTCCAGTTGCTATTCATTTCGGTCAATAGTAGCTCGCGCCTGCTTTCCCGTGAGACAAAGGGAGTGCAGCGCTCCTTGCGAACGATATGTGAAGCTTGTCAGTAAGAGCGTAGCTGGTGGAAGTGACACGTATGTCAGTCCCTCACTAAATTCGAGGAAGTCTTGGCCTTACGATTGCGGGCTATTGCAGCGAATATTACCAACAAAAGTTTACAACTTTTTGTTACCAACACGTTTTAGTAACAGAACACCAATGTAACCTTTATTCCCGATGTTAGCAACACTTCCCCCCGTTAATCTCTCCTGCCTGCCATCACTTATAATGGGGCCACGTGATCACCTGCCAGTGACGGCCAGCGAGTGCGAGAGATCGTGAATTAACTAATTAAAGTCCGGCTCCATGGCTAAATGGTTAGCGTGCTGGCCTTTGGCCGCAGGGGTCCCGGGTTCGATTCCCGGCAGGGTCGGGAATTTTAACCTTAATTGGTGAATTTCGCTGGCCCGGGGCCTGGGTGTATGTGTTGTCTTAATCATCATTTCATCCTCATCATGACGCGCAGGTCGCCTACGGGAGTCAACTCAAAAGACCTGCATCTGGCGAGACGAATATGTCCTCGGACACTCCTGGCACTAAAAGCCATACGCCATTTCATTTCAACTAATTAAAGTTAAAATCCCTGACGTGGCCGGGAATCGAACCCCTTGGACCAAAGGCTAGCCTTTGAAACTAAAACATAACACAAGATCGTTAATTGAATGTCCGATCACATTATAGTTGAGCCAACTGGTCTTCTACACTGAATAAATTATCTGAACGGCTTGGGTACTCCATAAAAAGGATTGCTGATCCAGTCGTAGATGTGAGATGATGAAGGGAAAGCACTTGTCAAGTTTTCTGACAGCCATACGTAATGGTCATTAATCAGTATCATGATATTTTTACGCTTGTTTGTTTGAGTCCGGGACTGTTATAAGAGGGGTGGGGGTCTTTGATACGAGCTTTCCGACGATGATTTATGCGTTTCCGCAGAACTTTAACGTGGCATCGCAGCACCCCAATTGGGAACTGCTGTGTTGGGTTATCTACTTCTGTTCAGTGCTAAGAGGTAAGACCGTGAAGGGCACAGGAACATAATGTGAACAGATTTGGACTTTTATAGAGTTATCGACACGTTATAGCATTCCAAGGTAGTACAGTATTGCGACAGGGTCATTACAGAAAGTTCCGTAACGATAAGAGGAGGTGTATAATAGTGAGCACATTGTCAGTAGTTATATATTTTGACAAACAAATTAAAGCGGAATGTAAATAAAACATTATTAATTGGTAAACTTACGCAGAAAACTGGAATTTAGTACAGTTATTTATCGTTTTCTTGTGTTGTCATAGAACAGGACGCAGCTGCCCGAGTTGACAAGAATGGTATTAGCACAGCCACTGACGGAAATTTACTCTCTCATACACAGGTACATATTGCAATATGAGTTTGGAAAATGATTCTTTTTTAAAGTTTTATACAATTATCCTATTATCTCGTACGTTGCGAAGCTTATTCTTCTTGGCTTCTTCCCAATTTTCTTGGGGTCGGCCCATTGTGGAAATTTGGCCCATATTTACGGGCGGATTGTCTTCCTGACGCCCCCACTATGTAGAGGGTTGTATTAACTATTGTGTGTTTCTGTGGTGGTTGGTAATGTGGTGTGTGTAGATCAAGAAATTTATGTTAAAACGAGCACAAACATCCAGTCCCTGAGCTAGATGAATTAAACAGACGACCTGAAATGCCCGTCCGGGAATTGAACCCGGGAGGCCACGACACTAACCATTGAGCCATACCTCAAACTTTGTCAATAATTGCATAAACACAACACAAATTATAATTAATACGTTACTTTTAACATTGAGAACACGAATATATGACAAACATGTCAATATACCTTAACTGTCTGTAATATCTATAAAATCTTGATTACGTTGCAAATCGAGAAAATCTACCTTGAAGTTGTTCGTGGTATGTTCCACGTACTTAGCAAATTCTATCCCTTAATTAGCTGAAACCCGTCAAAACATGACGATAAATGGGGGTAAATATTTAGTAAAGGATTTCTTTATAAACAATATTCTTTTCACAATTCCTTCTTGGCACTATTGTAACTGTAAGGCGTCAAATATAGCACTTGCAACATTGCAACATACTGTATAACTGGCCATGGCTGAAAACTGGCTGAGACCCATACGTTCCAGTGTTTCCTCTGGAGCTCTATTGATCGTGAAACAAAATGCCAAGCGTTTAGGAAATTGGCGCCGCTTAAATGAAAATGGAAGTGTTTAATCGGAGGTGTTAAATCAACTCTAGACGTTAGAGCTCTCTGCCCAGCTTTATCTCCATTTATTATCTAAACAATTTCGTACATATTTCTTACAATTAACCTGATTCCATTTAGGAGCCCTTGGGAAACGTTCAGATTTCTGGAATGACAATAATTGGAGGCAAACTACTTAATTCGAAAGTACCGATATTATGTTCCAACAAATTTGTTTGCTACAGGAGAAAGCGATGCATGAGGGTCAAAAACAAACTCTAAGATATATGATGTTTTGTCTACAATATGTAAAATGTTGAAGTCTGTAACTCAATTGGACTTATTTTTAAACACAGGATGGTCGGAAACGACGTGAACCGGGCATATGAGCCTAAGAGGGTTGGTCATACTGATAAATAATTTGAAAAATAATAATTCGATATCTCGCACCACTATAATTTTATCAACTGCTGAAGTTAGCAAATTAAATCGCTTCGCGGGTGAATTCGAATGGTCTTTGCGAGGCGATTTTGCTAAATCTGCACGTGGATTAAGACCAACTTGTGAGCTTGCATCCGGGAGATAGTAGGTTCGAATCCCACTATCGGTAGCCCTGAAAATGGTTTTCCGTGGTTTCCCATTTTCACACCAGGCAAATGCTGGGGTTGTACCTTAATTAAGGCCACGGCCGCTTCCTTCCAATTCCTAGGCCTTTCCTATCCCATCGTCGCCATAAGACCTATCTGTGTCGGTGCGACGTAAAGCCCCTAGCAAAAAAAAAAAAAAAAAAAAAAAAAAGACCAACTTGAAAGCCTGTTGAGAAATCAGTATGAAACAAAAACACACCGTGGATTTCAGTCGGTCTCACCGTAGCGTACTTGCTGTCAGCTCGGAGATTCGTGTTCAAATCTCTCCCCTGGCAAATTTGTTTTTATTCGGTTGGTGATCTCTGGTGTGAAAATGGGGAAACCATGGAAAACTATATTCAGGGCTGCCTATGGTAGGATTCAAACGCACTATCTCCCGAATGCAAGCTCACAGCTGTGCGGTCCCAACCGCTCGGCTAACTCGCTCGGGTAGCTATGTTCTGTCATTACATAATCCACGGAGATCCACTTCATCAGAGTCTAGTAACAATCATGTACAAAACCCTTTAAAATGAACAGCCGGGCTGAGTGGCTCAGACGGTTGAGGCGCTGGCCTTCTGACCCCAACTTGGCAGGTTCGATCCTGCCTCAGTCCGGCGGTATTTGAAGGTGCTCAAATACGTCAGCCTCGTGTTGCTAGATTTACTGGCACGTAAAAGAAGTCCTGCGGGACAAAATTCCAGCACCTCGGCGTCTCCGAAAACCATAAAAGTAGTTAGTGGGACGTAGAGCAAATAACATTATTATTAACAAAACGAACAAACGAAAGGCTGGAAAGTTTTCCCCTCACTTATTAACTCATAAACACAAATGTACAGTTGAAATGAATACATGGAAAATCGTGCACTACCACAACCTACTACCATTCGTAGTAATCGTATAAGCCACGGCGAGCGATAACGGTAACACAATTCAATACTTTGTGCAACAGGGATTGTTCCACCGACACGTGGTATGCTCATTCAGATCACATTTGTTACATTGCACCTTTCTACCCAGTCAATAATATTAACGGCCGGCTCCATGGCTAAATGGTTAGCGTGCTGGCCTTTGGTGACAGGGGCCTGGGGTTCGATTCCGTCAGGGTCGAGAATTTTTACTATCGTTGATTAATTTCCCTAGCACGGGGGCTGGGTATATGTGTTGTCTTCATCATTTCATCCTCATCACGACGCGCTGGTCGCCTACGGGAGTCAAATCCAAAGATCTGCACCTGGCGAGCCGAACCCGTCCTGGGATCTCCCGGCACTAAAAGCCATACGCCATTTCATCTACCGATATTAACACAAGTATAATCATGTTGCTCACTGAAAAACCAAAACAAAACACGTTGTCTCGCAAGACTCATTTACACCTTGAAAACCGGCCGTAGATTATAGAAGTTCACAAGCACATGCAAGTGAACATACAATAACCAATAGATACTGGACCTTACACAGCCGATGAACACCGTAAAACTGACTAAGTTTTGTTTAATGACACTGGGCCCCGTCTAATACAAGCTTTCTATAGACCTCCAACTTCATCCTCTTTACTTGTCATGACGTACACCGCGTGGGTAAAGCTGCCAGTTTCAGAGAGCCAGATTATTCGAGCCAATGCTCCAACGGTGTCGTCCCGTGAAGATACAGCTCAAAATACGGTAGTACTCTGGTCAGTAGCTGCTATGATGATACAGTCATTCTGGCTTCGTCCGTAGTCGCGTGACACACATAAGTTTCCCTTGATATGTTTACCTTCTGTAAATAGTTTTGAATTTCCCAAATACTATACGAATAGGCCTATGTAATCTACTATGAACAAATTTCTAGTTGAACTAAATAACACAGAACAGACCTAATAATAAATATAATGCGGGAGTACTATCACAGGGGATAGTGGAAGATCTTACCTTCCACTCCTCTAAGGGCGTTCATAGCCTAAACGTAGATGATTTTGCTATAATATGCTCTATATCAGATCCTACATACAAGGCGTTTCCAAGGTGATTACAGACTTTCAGGGATTTTCGATAAAGGCACACCTATAAATCTGAGATAGGAAACCCCAATCCGTAAACGCCTCAGTCACCGGGTTTAAGCCAAACTTGTGTAGTGATACCTATGAACGTGGGTTAAAATGCCTTAAGAATCTTTGTGTGGCGGTGTAATAACTGTATTTGCTTGCAGTACATATACATGCTACGAAGACATTTACAACAGCTGTTCAAAATTGCGTATACCAGCTTCGCTGCAGAGATTACAACGTCGCACTAACTTTCGGCGTATCTGGTCAAACAACTCCAGCGTAGTTTTAACTATGTTAGAGGCGCAGGAGATTCTTGCCAGGAGCTCCTCTTCAGGCTCGAAAGGTGTCTTGTAGTTAACACTATTCACATGACATCACAAGAAGAAATCACGTGGGGTGAGGTCAGGCGAACGAGCTGGCCACGCAACAGGACAGCAAGATTAGTCTGGGCATGGAACCTCCGACAGTGGCTCAGTCGATACGCTACGACACGGTAGCTCTGATACGGGAAACACAAAAGAGGAAAGAAAACATACTCCATGATGGTCGCCAACCTTCTCCGAGTTGATGGCACCTGGAAGAGAAGGAGAACAGTACGAGTGATTAATATTAGTATTTATCATTCTAGTTTATTCATATACGCTCAGTAGCGTTTCAATATGAAATGACCCATACCATCAAATCTGATATAATGCATTATTCTAACGTAGTTTGATTGTGATTGATGACAATGACCTCCTTGGTGGCTTTCGATTGGTACCGCCACTGCCTGTCTGAAAGAGAGGTCTGACACGTCTTTTCCGTGAATGTGCCTGTAGATAAACCATGCATTCAATAAAGCCATATCTATGATTCGCGTAAACAAGGCTCACTACCACCTCTAGCCTCTACTTTCCTGCTAACCAGTCATGATGAACACCTCACATGAAAAAGCTGTACGTCTTGAAGTCGTGGCTGAGATATGCCCGCATTTTGTTTCAGGCCTCTGTTCCATCTTGTCGTTATTATAAGGGGAGTAACATCATCAAACTTTGTTCCAATAGTGACACATGTATTGCCGTTCTGCCGAACAAAGAGAACCTCTCCAATTTTTATCGTACCTATAGTCAAATGTACCCCGTTCCTTCTTTGCTAGGATCTTGCTATTCTTCAAAGGACGGTTTCCTGTGCGATTTTCCTTCACTGTGCCTGATGTTCTATACCCAAGGCTACAAAGATAGACCAAAATATCACGGCTTGTAAAATAAATATTAAAAAGAGGCAGTGACTACTTAGGTTTCAACACAGACAACATATTCAGAATCACCCTTGAACCAAGAAGTAGATGATCCCTCTCACTACTTGTCGGGTCCTTACCACATTATAGAAAGAAATCGATGCAGTATCCACTTGATCCACAAAGACCCCATAATTTGTAGCCGAACCTAACCGGTTTGTGACGAATAAACTGCTTGAGGTTGTTATGACCATAGTATTTTACAATCATCTCATCTACAGACATTCCTAAAAAAATTCAATTCCACACTGTTGAAATGAATTTATAATTTCTATAAGCGGCCTGATATTAAATCGATATTTATATAAAGCTATCGTTCTTCACGAGCCCAGTAATAATAATAATAATAATAATAATAATAATAATAATAATAATAATAATAATAATAATAATAATAATAATCGTATGGCCGCAGCTACCGTGTGCAGACATTTCAATTTGACGCCATCTGGCTGTCTGCTCGTCAATTTCGACGTTCCGTTTTACTCTAGGCCCCCACTAGATGGCAGACCGAGTAAACCGAAACTCTCTTGGGCGTCTATGGCTGAGATTTAATGAATTTTGTCGGGTAAACACCAAATGTGTCACCAGAGATCTTTTACATGCCGACATCGTACGACATGGAGTGTCAAATGGACTTTTTTCCGCCCTTCAAAAATGCGACTACCTCTGCCGGGTTTGAACCCGCTATCTTGGGATCCGGAGGCCGACACCCTACCGCTGATCCACAGAGACAATTACGAGCCCAGTGTCTTGTTTTGACGACACTGTTATTCACATTGTTAGAGCGCAGATATCTTATTGTTTATGAAACTACAGTATGTAGCATCGTATATCTGAACACACAAAATGAATTTGTACTGCTGAAAGTGTGAAAGATGTAACAGTATTTTATGACGACAATAATCCGTCCATTTGCTGACCTTCAATAAATTCCTAATACTTATTGTCGGAAAACAAATGATTTCTTGCCAAAGCAAGCATCAAAAACTGTTCATATTACACCATTAAGTGATACACTAATTAACACTTCGAAGAGCTCTTAAACCCACGTTTGTAGCTGGAGACAGAGCACAGACATCAGACAATCGTGATATGTTGAATGAGAACTTGCAATAATTTTTATATTGTGGATACAAATGCAACAAAAACTGAATTAGTTTAATTCTCAAGTTAGAATGATAAAATACCGCTATTTCGTCCAAAGCTTGAGATTTGAACACGCCTGCTTACAGTGATTAGAATTAACAAACAAAACATTATTGTAAAATGAGATATGATGTGATTTTTGATAGTTTAAAGAGAGATTATGAGTTCTTTGATTTCTTTTGTTAATACTTTATTCTACAGAATAATAATCGGTCATTGAGACCGAGCTTACAGATAATATATGGATATTATTAAGGGATAAGAAAGTTCCAATTTGACAGACACTACACATTTCCTTCTGGTCCTGCGGTGTAGAAATTTTGACCGACGGAGGTCTGCGCTTACAAGCTTCAACGCACACATTACACCTGGTGAGACGGATGCTAGGAATATGCCGCAAGGATAAGGTCGAACGGAGAAAATCTGAAGAACAACACCAGCAACAGATGCCCTAGAAAGTGTCGCTAGACTGTAATAGGCATTGGTCGCGTACGTTTCTAGATTAAACTTTAGCGGACGAACCACTAAGAATAATGATGTCATTGGTTTTATGTCCCACTAACTATTTTTTGACAGTTTTTGGAGACGCCGAGGTGCCGGAATTTTGTCCCGCAGGAGATCTTTAACGTGCTAGTAAAGCTACTGACACCAGGCTGACGTATTTGAGCACCTTCAAATACCACCGTACTGAGCCAGGATTGAACCTGCCAAGTTGGGGTCAGAAGGCCCTCTACCGTTTGAGTCACTTAGCCCGGCGAAGCACCAAGATACTGAAATAGAGTTTAAATTGAGACAGTCGGAGTAGAAGGCAACTGGTACGAGGTGGATCAAGACCATGAAGTAAGGTAAGGGTTATTCTGCCCGAAGGCAGGCCCGAACCTCCGCAGAGGTGATCCTGAGCCGGAGTTTACGTGCGGTAGGGTGGCCAGTTCCTTTCCGCTCCTCCATTCCCTTACCCCCACCAACAGCGCGTGGCAACCCATCCAACTCCTGACCACGCCCAATGTTGCTTAACTTCGGAGATCTCACGGGATCCGGTGTTTCAACACGGCTACGGCCGTTGGCATCAAGACCATAGAAATCGGAAAGCTGTAGATTAGGCCTGCATTCAACAGTGGTTAGATAACGAATTATGATGACTTTCCCTCGAACTGTACTCCTAGAAAGCAAGCAGTTTTGTTGCTTTACGTGATTTCTGATCATTTTACGTGGAATACGATCAACAGTGATGTGACTCGTCATTTCATAAATCCCGCTGGCCCACGTTGTTCGCAAATGGACTGTAAAAAAACATAGGATCACAAAGTTGTTACGCTTTTTCTCTGCTCATTGTTATTTTATTTCTGGTTGGTACTACTTTGATCTCTCCACTCTACGGTTTCCTTTTCACTTGTTATTGTTAATACTGCCATATGCCTGCTGGAAGTCAATTGAATATGACGTGTAAATCTTTATCGAACTCAAAAAACTTCGCCATCAATTGTCTTAGAGTAAAGATATGGTACGTGGTTTAATGTACAGAAATAAAGCCGCGTTGATATGGGCCTACAATCCCTCCAAGCAATGGTTTTAGACGACCGAGAGGTAAAGACTTTATAGCCTATCTCAAGCAGTGAGATTCCTCGGTAGTTAGCTACTTTTGTGACGTCACCGTTTTCAAAAATTGGGCATATGAATGTTTCCCTGCATTCTCCTGGAATCTCCTCAGTTGACCAGATTTCTGCAACAAGCTGCCTCAGTGCTTCTATCACTGTTTTCCCTCCATATCGAAACAGTTCCGCATTAATACCACCACCTTTTGCTTTTGAGAACCTATAGGGCTATTTTAGCAAAAGAAGGCTTTAAGAAAAAATCAAAATTACTTTATGGACCACTAAACAAAGATTTGAGGAAAAGACTTGCTAGGTGTTACATTTGGAGCATAGCGCTGTATGGCGCAGAGACTTGGACATTGAGAAAGGAAGATGAGAGAAGATTGGAGGCA
Organism: Anabrus simplex; assembly: GCF_040414725.1. Lineage (NCBI taxonomy): Eukaryota > Metazoa > Arthropoda > Insecta > Orthoptera > Tettigoniidae > Anabrus > Anabrus simplex. Next base: position 1,300,224,276 of record NC_090265.1, read on the forward strand.
CTAGAGATGTGGGTATGGAGGAGAATAGAACGAATGAAATGGGAAGACCGGGTAAGGAATGAGGAGGTATTACGAAGAGTTGGAGAGGAACGAAGTATGTTACAAATCATTAGAAGGAGAAAAATGAACTGGATCGGACATTGTTTGAGGGACTGTTTAATGAAAGAAGGAATAGAAGGAATGGTGAAAGGCAAACGAGGAAGAGGAAGGAAAAAAATATCAAATGTTGGACAATGTCCAAGGAAATAAATATTCGGACATGAAAAACTTGGCGCAGGACAGGTAACAGTGGAAGAGGTTCATCCCATGACAAGACCTGCTATAAGGCAGAATACCTAGATGATGATGATGATGATGATGATGATGATGAGGGCTATGTTTATCTTATTACGTTTTGTTCGGATATCTCTTTTTCAGTCACTTGTACTCGTTCATGTTCAGCTTTTTCTGTCGGCCTTCCACCATTATTTCTTCAAAATATCTTCCACACACATTTGTCTGTTCCACTGTAGGGACCACCCTCCCCTCATCATCAGTTAGGACTAAAGCCTGTCATTTGTAAATGATTCTCGCAAAACTTGTCAACCGGAAGAAAGAGCGAGATGATTTATTTGATTTTTCAACTTCCATCAATAGCTGTTTGACATATTCTAGTTTCTTATTTCGGATGATTCTTTCTGTCCAACTTCTCTCCATCGTGTATGTTGTCCTTTTATCTTCAGAGGGATGCTTCAAGCCGTTCTTACCTGTTTGTTACTCTATTCTTTACCGCCTCTTCACATTTGTCATCAAACCACGGCTTTTTCACAGGTTTTGGCTGTCAATTCAGTTCCTCACTTGCACTTTAAACGATGGTATCCCGCAATGACGACCATTTCCTTTCAACATCATTCATAATTACCGAGAAAGCGATCACTGACTGTCTCGATAAACCTGTTGTTCTTGTTCATTTATGAGCCTGTTTATGATATAGCGAGCCACCTCACTTCTCCTTTCCCATTTATTGGTCTGTTTCAGACGTAGTTTCAGAATAATAAGAAGGTGGTCAGAATTCATAACTCATATCAGCCCCACGAAATATTCGTACTTGCACCCACCCACAAAAACGTGGTCAATCTGATTATTCGTTTCCTCATCTGACCATATCCACGTGACTTCATCTATCACTTTATGTGGCAAGTACGTGCTGCTAATGATCATACTTCTAACAGCGGTAAACTTCACTAGTCTGACACCGTTCTCATAGCTTATTATTTTCATCTACGCTATCTGAGCCTATGGTAGGACGATATTCGAGGTCCTGTCCAATTTATGCGTTAACATCACCTATCACTAGGCAGTTGACGATACAAATTTTATAGTGCGATGCTTCCGGCACTATCACGCAAATGCGATGATTTATCTCGGCATCCATTTGGTAACAGCCGAGAACACCTCGTTATGGACACACATCCAATCTGGGCGTGACTCTGCTGTTGAATAAGGTGTATTGATCACCTAGCCTCATAATTCCTTGTGGAATTCTTGTTTCTTGGATGGATGCCGCAAATCAATTGTAATTGTTGAGCACTTCTTCCAACTGTTTCATTCTTCCCATCATGATTGACCTGATTCTCCATGTTTCAGTATGAAATTCAGTCACTACCTTAATCAAGCATTTGTTGTCAACACTTTGATCGGTCCATTACTTCCCTTTTTCTTTTATCACAGTATTTAAAGCTAGTAGGATATCAGCCTTCAGAACTCGAGCCCGGTGGTGGAACTGCCATCTTTAGGTTCTGTACCACCTTGTTTATTATCGAAGTATTCCTCTTCTGTAGAGGTAGTCCTCACCACACTCAAAGATTCCCATCTACTCTTACCCGAGGTAAGATCATCAGTAACATCATCCGCCTTTAGGGACAATTTAATGTCGCAAGGAAAGTAGGAATGCCCTGAACCTCAATCTGTTCTCCAAGGAAGCCGCTGAAATGGTAAAGGTGAACTCCTTATTCCAAGAGTCATTCGGGAACCAGTCTAAATGAGGGTGCACCGCGTACAGATGAAGATGACATTTGAGCACTCCTGCTTCTTACGAAATTCAAAATATGATACAAAATTAGTAAATTACATGACGATACCTTGGTAATGTCAATGTCTACGTTGTGGAAAATAATGCAGGAGTTTGGTATACCCATAAAGTATATTCGATTGATTGAAGCCTGCTACCCTGAATCAAGCTGTCAATTATGGCTTGTGAATCAGCTTCACCGTTAGAAACTGGTTGCGAAAGGGCGATCCTCTGTCGTCAGTCTTTTTTAATATCGCGCTAGAGAAAGTGAGACGTGGAACTGTCGGAACAGGGAAATGGGGGTTGGTTGGAACAGAGACAATCCTAGCATTTGCGGACGATGTTTTGATTATGGGTAAATCCCTGAATGAGGTGATGAAAGACATATCTCAATTTATCCTCGAAACAAGCAAGGTAGGACTACTGGTCACCGACGAGAGGACAAAGTATATGGTAGTATCTCGCCGCCAAGCTGCTTTAGGAATCATCATTATCGATGACCATAATTCTGAAAGGGCCGAAAAGTTCAAGTAAGTCCGTTCAGTGTTGTCAAAGAAAAGCGAGATCGAGAAGGAAGTTCGACAAAGAACAATGAGTGTTAATCGTATTTTGTTATAGTCTAAACCACAGCCACGTATATATGTCGCGTATGGTATCCCAGGGAAACAACATGTTACTACAGTATACATGACACGAGTTCTATGGGTACTGCTATTTGGTTGTGAGACACTGGGCAATTTACTGACGGTTGAAGAGCGAATTTGTGTATTTGAAAGGAAGATATATACTTCGATCTACGACACAAAGACCAGAAGGTGGGGGAAAAGGCACAAAAAGAACTGTAGCAGCTATTTAAGAAAACAGTTGCTTGGAGGATGATCACAAGGAAAAGACTAGTGGGTAGTATATGTTTTTAGCTCAAAAGGTACTCTTCCCAACCACATATTCACCCATCAGCCAACTGGAAGACGTCCAAGAGGTCACACAAGGACGAGGTGAAAAGATAGAGTACTGTTGACATTGGAATAAGTCGAACCAACAGCCAGCATTGAGGATGCGCAGAAGGAAATGGGCCAACATCTGTGACAAATACTTGTGATGTGAACTAAGATAGATATCCTGTCATTGAATGAACTAGAATTTTGCTAGTTTTGTACGTCCTGTCTTCTGCTGTGTGCCCAAGTGGCCTGCTTAAGTGCAGTAAATGATGATGATGATGATGATGATGATGATGATGATGATGACGATGGTGATGAGGACGGTGATTTATTATTAATGGCAGTAGTAGACTGACTTCTACTGTTGCGTTGTTCTAGGGCCTAGAAAAAGGGGGCCTTCAAATACCCAGGCGCCATTGAAATTGCATAGTAGGGAAAGCTGGAACAAAGCAGTTTACCGTTGTTTTCCTCACTGAGCCAGAAGGTACTGTGCACGTATCAGTATGCCAAGCCCTTTGAAATGTCATTCCATTCATAACAGATACTGGCTGCAGAAATGGTGTTAGTAGCTTCCATATATGCAAAGCCAAAGATGTGCCCGAGGCAAACTTGTTCTAGTCCATACCAGGAGACATCGTGCATAGTGAATACTAGTGTACACCTCGTTAGAGTATTATTGCTAAGAGAGCAGTTCGTAATCTTCAAAAGCATAAATGAATGGTACAGGGGAACTATCTAGCGTTCAATTTTGCACTACTAATTCATTGTGTAATGCTGTATAATATAATTTACTGGATTACAAACTGTAATATTTGATTATGCATTAGTAACAATAACCTGTTTCCTTGTCATTAATTCCAGGATAAACCGATTACGGTTCATTTCATGATAATTGTTGGTACGTTTATAACGATAGGAACATCAACGTGCAGTTTTACTTAAGACATATGGTGCTATATTTTCAAGACATTACATTATATGGACCCCAAATGTTGTTTTCTATGAGCCTTCGATCTTTCAATGTGCTGTCCTAAAAATTCGCCGTATGGGACCCTTCAGATGCAAGCTACCAGTTACAAGCCGGCCCCCTGCAGATATACTACGTGCAGTTCCGTTTTAGGTCCAAATCTTGCGCTTAGCCGAGTAAAGGACTAGTGCTGGGGACGGAGCGGAGCGGAGCAGTTGTTGTGACGTCATCACCCGGTAGTACCGAGTGAACTACCGAGTGAATGTCCTGACGCGGGACGTTTAAACACGTTATAGGTACGGCACTGCGATGGTATTGCATCCTCCTATTAATACCCTTCTTTCACAACGTAACAACTGTAAATAACTGCATATATATTCACTATAATTGTTATATACGTAACTGCTAGGGAGTAGGAGGTAGTATGTGGAATAAATGTTAGTAACTCGTATAGTTAACTCATTCGAATAGTGAAACAAAGTATGGCACATACCTACCGAAAGGGTTTGTATAGAAGGGGATTGGAAGTTAACAGAAAAGTAATGTATTAACAATTATTTCGTAAGTTCATGTGATACGGTACACTATTAATGAGAAGAATAACCTGAATATAAAGAATCTTATCAGAATATAATGAAAAACACTGACATAATTTCATCTACAGGATGACAAAAGTAATTACGTAAATGAACGTTGACTGGAATGTCCTTCTTTGCAAATGTGATTACAAAACATATCTGACAACATACTACTACACGTCCCAATGCCAAACAGTTATCAGTAGAATGCTTCTATAAATACAGTTATTATATCATTATATATTATATTATATTATATTATATTATATTATATTATATTATATTATATTATATTATATTATATTATATTATATTATATTATATTATATTTGATGTGCCACCACCCGTCGCGTATGTGCGGCCACATGCGTGTTTCCTATTATCAGTGATGTCAAAAAACTGCCAGGCATCCGACGGTTTTCGTGGCATTTGTGGAACAACGTCCTGTAAAAATTTCTTTAAATGTTCTAAAAATATAACTACTATCTACGAATATGTTTAGATATCACACTAACACCACAAATATAATCTAACAGACTTTACATTATCTACAAAACATAAGAAGCGTAGGAAATATATACGTACATTCGAAACACACAGATTGAATACAGGTACTTTCGTACGTGTTGTGCGCTACACTGTGCTCAGGTCCTCCGCGAGTACTCGCAGTTGTAAGCAGATGGGATCGGTGTTGCGCTCTACCGCTACAACCGGATTACTCATCGGTATTACTCGCTCCGTCCCCACCTCTAGTAAAGGATAATGTTATTGTTTTCTGGTTTTTATTTTTTACGTCCCACTAACTACTTCGGAGATGCCGAGGTGCCGGAATGTTGTCTCGCAGGTGTTATTTTACGTGCCAGTAAATCTACCAACTCGAGGCTAACGCATTCCAGCACCCCACAATTAGGATTGTCCTCCTTTTTAATCTTTAATACTCCTGCAAAGTTTTTATTTACTACAACTTTAGTTTTAGGTACACCTGCCAAGTTGGGGTCAGAAGGCCAGCTTTACATTTTCTTGACCATTGGGACTTCTAAGCCCCACCCTTATAAAAATTATTCCGTAATACACATTGACAGCACTTACAGAAGGATGCGTTTGACTGAAATTTCACCGAGATAAAACAGGATTCCTTGTAGTTTCTATACTAACCTAAAGACGGCAGCAAAAGTGAGATATTTAGAGTATGTGTCATAAATGGCAATGGAGAAAAGTGTAGTCAGTTCACGAGTACCATAAACACATAGTTATCTTTCACACAACATGCTCATTATAGTCACATAACACTCAAGTAACTAGGTTTATAGTAATTATGAATATCGAGCGTGTTGGCCGTGCGGTTAGCGTCGCACAGCTGTCAGCTTGTGTTCGGGAGATAGTGGGTTCGAATTTCACTGTCGGCAGCCCTGAAGATGGTTTCCCATTTTTACACCAGGCAAATGCTGGGGCTGTACCTTAATTAAGGCCAGGGTTGTTTCCTTCCAACTCCTAGGCCTTTCCTATCGCATCGTCGTCATAAGACCTAAAGCGACGTAAAGTGATGTAAAGCCACTAGTAAATAAATAAATAAATAAATAAATAAATAAATAAATAAATAAATAAATAAATAAATAAATAAATAAACATTCAAACAGATTATTATGGTCAAGTAAAGGTTAACTGAAATGTTAATAATTCTCATGCCGGGCTGAGTGGCTCAGACGGTTGAGGCGTTGGCCTTCTGACCCAACTTGGCAGGTTCGATCCTGGCTCAGTCCGGTGGTATTTGAAGGTGCTCAAATACGTCAGCCTCGTATCGGTAGATTTAGTGGCACGTAAAAGCTACCCAAATTAATACACAAATAATTAACATAACAACCCCTAATATTCTTATAAAAACTTCTATCATCTATTTCAATCAATTTCTTTAACCTTAAATTTTCCAACCGAAAAGGTAGTTAGTGGGACGTAAAGCCAATGACATTATTAAAAATCCTCATATTGAGTTATGAAGGAAGTCACATGCTAGAAATGTCTTGTGCAGATACGAGTCAACTGGCAAATATTTCAACTCACGTGGTCAAGAGGTTCCTCGTACGGATCTTTAACTGCATAGTATTGAGGGATTTGTTTGTGCAACTGCATGAAAAACAAACGCTCATAATGTGATGCGAATATCAATAGTGTAGTCGGCCTTGAGTTATTTGAAGGTTCCGTGAACAGTGTTTATTCACCGCAAGGGAAGTTCGTGATACACGCAGAGCCGTGCTTCCCTTTCACAACGAGTAATACTGCGTGGTTCCTTTTTATTTTTTACAATTTGTTTTACGTCGCACTGATACAGATAGGTCTTATGGCGACGATGGGGCAGGAAAGGGCTTGGCGTGGGAAGGAATCGTCCAAAGTCTTAATTAAGGTACAGCCCCAGCTTTGCCTGGCTTGAAATTGGGAAATCACAGAAAACTATCTTCAGGGTTGCCGACAGTGAGGTTCGAACCCACTGTCTTCCGAATACAAGCTGACAGCTGCTCGCTCGATATGTGGTACAGTGATCACTTCTCTAACACAAATTGAGAGCGAAAGCAAAGCCAAGCCATCTCCGTACAGGCCTCAAAAGGCCCTTTTTTTTCTAGGGGCTTTACGTCTCTCCGACACAGATAGGTCTTATGGCGACGATGCGATAGGAAAGGCCTAGGAGTTGGAAGGAAGCGGCCGTGGCCTTAATTAAGGTACAGCCCCAGCATTTGCCTGGTGTGAAAATGGGAAACCACGGAAAACCATTTTCAGGGCTGCCGATAGTGGGATTCGAACCTACTATCTCCCGGATGCAAGCTCACAGCCGCGCGCCTCTACGCGCACGGCCAACTCGCCCGGTTTAATGGTCAGTTTACGGAAGATTGGAGGACAGCAAGGACTAGGAATGCACAGGCCTGGGTATTAAGGTTCGTTCTCAGCATTTGCCGCGTGTGAGAATACGAAAGTGTGGGAAACCTACTTCTGGGCTCAATAATGAGCTTATTTAATATACAAGTATTGTTACAAATTCATTATAAACAGTCTTGGCGGTGTTTCCATCTAATGCGTAAATACATAGTTGTATTGCTGAATTAATTCTCTAACATGTTGTGTAATTGGGCGCGAGTTAAATGAGAATTGAGGCCGACGCCAGCAATTTTTATATATTTTCCTTGAACTTTGTTTATGATCATTTGGAAGCAATGCATGACTGAGTATTGGAGTCAGTGACGTGAAACAAGTAATCAGTGTAATTATAAATTTGATTAGGATAATAATATATTCTTGCTGGCTCCGCGGTCAAGGGGTGGAGTGCTTGCCTCTCATGTGGAGGCCCCGGTTTCAGTTCCCGGCCAGGTCAAGGATTTTGCCTGAATCTGAGGGCTGATTTGAGGTCCACTCAGACTGCGTGATTACAGTTGAGGGGTTCTCTGACGGGTGAGATAGCAGTCTAGAAAGATAAGATTAAGGGCCGAGAGGATTCGTCGCGCTGATCACGTAACACCTCGTAATCTGCAGAACTTCGGGTTGAGCAGCGGTCACTTGGTAGACCAAGGCCTATCAGGGCATGGGGTTTGTTTGGTTTGTTTGAGTATATTCTTTTTCACCACACACCGTCAGTATCACAGCTTCAAGCTTACACCTCGGCTGCGTTCTTTTTGACATTTTCACTTCTATACAAGAGGACCTCATTCTAGACGAAACAAAAATATACTTATAATACTAACGCCTTGGAAGTGTGACTCACAAACAAGGAAACCTACATTAATCAGCTTGAACATCTCCAGTTGAGTAAGGTGGCAAGCAAAATGACTGGGCAAACGAGAGGACTAACGAAATTAACAGCATCGAGCGACTTGGCTGCGTGGTACTGGCCATGTAGCTTGCATTCGGAAGATGGTGGATTCCAAAACTACCATCAGCAGTCCAGCCGCTACCTTCCAAGTCCTTGTCGTTCCTTACCCCATCGTCGCCGAGAACCTGTCTGTGTTAGTGCGACGTCAACATTTCGAATGTGGCTGTTTCAGAGCCACGGCGCAAGTTTTGACGTAGAATATATACTGCGTGATACAGATTGAAGTAAAGCACTAGGTTTGAAATTTTTCAACCAGTGGGACAGTAAATGCGCTGTGGCTTCAGTTACACCGAAATCGCCTAACGACGTTCGGCCTCCTTGAATTTGTGGTGGTCCTCGAAAGAGTTTTCAAGGTCAGCATCAGAGATTTTAGATTTATTCCCCTGTAGGTGGGGGTGATAGAATAATACCCATGGTATCCCCTTCCTGTCGTAAGCGGCAACTAAAAGGGGACCAGGGGATCTCAACTTGAGAGTGAGTTGGCGACCATGGGATCCGTAGCCGAGTCCTGGCATTGCTCTCACTTACTTGTGCCAGACTCTTCACTTTCATCTGTCCTATCCGCCCTCCCTTGGCCAACTCTTGTTCTTTTGCGACCTCGACGGTATTAAAGCACTCGAGTCCTAGGGAGTCTTTTTTCATTTTCACCCCCTTCGTGGCCCTTGCCTTCCTTTGGACAATACCTTCATTTCTCGAAGTGTCGGATCCCTTCCATTTTTTCTCTCTGTTTAGTGTTATATAGAGGATGGTTGCCTAGTTGTACTTCCTCTTAAACCAGTAATCACCACTACTACCACCACTTAGATTTATTGGAATTCTGACAAGTCCCTCTCTTCTTTCCAATACGTTTTTGATCATGTTTATGCCATTTTCCATACGCCTCGGTATTTTGGGAACGACGGCCAATTTTACTACTTCTTCACACCGTAATGTTCTCAAATGTACACTATTTGATTGTTTTCTCGCCGCATACTTGTAGAAATGACTGAGAGGAACCTAACGACACCCCACACGACATGCTGTCACGCCGGAGTCCGTCGCTACAATAATTGTTAGCCGTGCGGCATGGCGATTTTAGAATACAAACATGGTAATGACATCATGCTGGTGTAAGACTTTTGTTACTATAACCTCTCTACAATGAAACATCGAACACCGTCGTCGCACGTGTATTTTAGGAGTTATTTGTGTTTGAAAACTTTCATGCTTGTCTAACGTTCACTGTCTCAAGCGTACTTTCGAATCTATAGACGTAATCTGCCAAAAAGAAATGAACAGCCCTTTTGAACATGAATTGAAGGATAGAGAGGGAGGGTTTAGTCTTCTGAATTCTCAAGTACCTCTTTCCTTCGATGTCGAAGGGAACAAGTCTTCACCATAGAAGTTTTAACAGGATAGCAAAAAGTGGCGAGGCTAGGAGAAATTAGAGAAAGCAATGCCAGGCTCATCTTGGGCTCCATGAACGCTTTACACGTATCACAGGTTATGAACACCTTCGGGGCGAGCAGAATAAATAGAAGTGCGCTGAACTCGATATCAGAAAGAAGATAAATGACCTTGAAAAACAGTGGTGAGGATGAAAGACACCTTAGGGTCTGGGTGCCCTATTACTTCGGGAGTGGTAAATTGAGCAAAAACTGAGGTATGTGAATTCTAATAATAATATGATCTTCATCTTCATTTTCTTCTTTAGCGTTTGTCCCGCCTGGTGGCAGGGTCCGCTGTGTGGATTCGTTGTCTCCATTTAGTCCGGTCTCGGGCCATGTCTGGATGTAGTCTTACAGCTTTCAGGTCGTTGTGCACTGCATCGGTCCATTGCTGTCTTCGTCGTCCCTTGCGCCTCTTTCCAGCGACTTCCTATGTATACGTCGACTTTGGCAATGTATTGTACTCTGCACGCAACACATGCCCAAACCAACGCATACGGCTTTCGTACATTTTCTTCTGGATTGGTGGAACGCCAAAACGTTTCCTAATAACACCATATGAAACATGATCCAGTCTAGTGAAGTCAGCTGTCCACCTAAGCATCTTCGTCTCCATGACGCTTAGTCGGCGTTCTACCTCCTTTGTATCTGGCCAACATTCGGTGTCGTAGAGCGAGACAGTACGGATAACAGTCTGGTAGATGTTAGATTTCAGATTTCATCCGACGGACGCAGGGGACGCCTGTTGTCATTCACCACTTCAGCCAGATTGCGTGTATCCTTTGTTGATCTCGTCAGTACGTCGGCCAATGTCAGAGATTGTGGAGCCAAGATACTTAAATTTCTCTGCTCTTGGTAGATCTTCGCCGTCAACGTGGATGTTTCCAATTTCGAGGATCTAATGTCATATATTCTGCCTTCGTTTTTTGAGGCGCAGGCCGTATTGCGCTAGTCGGTTGTTTCACACTCCTGTTTGGCGCTGGAGGTCAAACGTATTCTACACAGCCAATATGACATCAGCATAGGGAAGTGTCCATGGTATTAGCTTGTGTAGGTCTGATATACAGGTGCCCATCACAACGGACAGCAGCGGTGATAAGGGAAAGGCTCGATGATGCGGAAGTCACTGGACGCTCCTGCGGTAGCTTGAACATACCTCCTTGGTTCTACGAAGAGCAGCTGTACATGGAATGCCATGTTCTCGTAGTGATAACCAGATTAGGTCATGTGATACCCGATCGAAGGCCTTCTCAAGGTCAAGAAAAGCGAGATGAAGCGACTTATGCTTTTAACGGTGTTTCTCAACTAACAGCCGTGCAGCATGGTTGGCACCTGTTGTGCACAATTCTTCACAAATCCAACTTGGTTCGTTGTAAGTTCGGTTCGAAGGCCTTCATTGTGTGGCTCAGACGTCTGATCGGGTGGTAATTAGAACAATTGGCAGGGCTTCCCTTCTTCTTGAAGATTGATACGCGATGCTCCGTCGCCAATCTGCTGGTATTTGACCTTCTATGATGATCACATTGAAAAGCAGTGTTAGCCATACTGCTGCATCCCACCGTCGAGAGCACCAGCTACCTAAAAATATCTTGTGCGGTGGATTACAGGACGGGAGAAGAAAGATTGGCGGACAGAAACTTCGGTTCAAAGATGTCCTGAAGCGTAGTGTTGATCTTGAGTGTTTGTTTGGTGATAATTTCAAATGGTGTCGCATAATTAATACATAAGCAAAGTGACGCTTTCGGAAAGGAGCGCCTGCATATACTGGACAACAAACGGGATGAAATGAAGAATAGGTAGGGGCCGATTACCTATATGTTAGGTCCCTTTAAATAATAATAATAATCATCATGAAGATCAGGCGGAAGCGGCAGATCATTATACACCTACAATGCCAACAATAATCTTCAGTTACAGTCACTTCAAAACAAAACTGCGTTCAGAAAGCACTGAGCACCCATTCCCACGAATATTTGACATTCCATCAGTCTTTGTGATATGAACCTTCAAATTCAAATTGTTTCACTTTCAGACTTAGCCTTCATGTTAATACTGCTATGAATTCAAAGCAGAATCTTAAATTAATTAATCATTGAAAATGTTTGAAATGGAGTATATTTTCCAAATAGTATTGCGATCGAGATTCCAGCTGTATCTTAGGAATTATTCAACACTATCGTGATCATTATTAGAGGTAATAATATCCTTACATAAAAACTGGAAAGGCTTGGACTGCCTAACCACAATATAATTATGCAAGAGGTCTTCCTTTCCACTAAATAATTGACACAGCGAGTTCAGGATTTATCGACTGTTGAAACTTCTCATCTGCGATCGAAACTAGGATAGTGGGAATTTGTGAGGATTATCCTCACCCTTAATCTACCGACACTGTTATGCTACTCGATTAAAAAGTACCAGGAATTCAAATATTGTATATGAATGATGCCGTCAGGTGGAGACTTGTTCCCTGTGTGGTCCGCACTCTGGAGATATAAGATGCACATCCAAAGGAGAATTCAGTTGCACCGGTACCAGTAATCAATTCAAAACTCGCCCCCCCCCCCTCCCTGCGGAGGAAGTCGTAAATATATTATGGTAGGCTCACACACCACACAGCGACACATTTTCTCAACCCAGCGCTCGTTCAGAGCACATCAACGCGAACCAAGGACCTGCAGCCAAGAGTCCTGCTCCCTGATCGTCGATAATATCCAGCTCTACGGTACATTAGTACCAAACCCAGTCGCCTAGAGCGCCCTGAAGAAAATCCAACCAGCCGCGAGCCCCTAGCTCACCAACACAAGCTACCCGCAGTACACAGCTTGTTCAGATCAACAATCGACAACTGCCCGCCAAGAATCATGGCAGAATTAACAGAAGAAGAAAGCAATTTTTCTAGCTCTTAGTGAAATATCGTGATCGGGTCTTGTCACGGCGAGATCCGTTAACTGTACCTGGTCCAACAGCTACTCACTAAGTAGCGCCAAGCAATCTCGAAGCCGGTCCTCTCATTGAGTTTGACCGTTCCAGTGTTTCAATAACACCCAAGTCCAATTCACCCAATACCACCCACCGAGTCGAGACCACCCTGGTGAACTGCGTAGCCAGGACACCGACATTCTAGACTACTAGACAACTTCCTAATCCTCACATCAATCATGACTACCAACTACGAAAATCCAAACTCACCCTTCCACAAACCACTGAAAGTCTGTCCCCCTACCTTCATTAAAAATCAGTCCTATAATCATTCTCCCCATCTTCGACGTAGAACACTACGAACATGACAACGACAAACAGTCATTACTCGCAGCACACAACCACCGGAAGCAACGTACGTAATCATATCAACAACATATAAGAACTTGACAATCACTATACACTCATATTTGCGCTCGAACATGAAGACTACGAAAACATTGTTCAAGCCTTAAATATCCACAATGTAAAATATCATATTTGTTGCAGAAAAAGGCACGCAAACCAGATCAAACACTAAAGACTCACACAAACCTCTCCCCCCTCAGAAATTCACTAAATACTCGCAGACTCGCAGCCAAAAAACAGCACTCAACAATACCACAGTAACACAGATAGACATCACACTTCCACCCGACACCGAAACTACTCTCCTATCAGAAACCTGCCCTTCCCAAGCCTAACGACACTAACCGAACCCGGGACCGAGACCTTACCAGCCTCGAGGCCGGAAACACAGACTAGGAACAGATGTATGAAACCCGCTCCTTAGTCTCAAGAACCACCAACACGCAACCACCCGCACACAAACTCGAACTCGCACACCTACACACCTACCGGACCGTCACTCATTACACAGTGCTATAATTGCCTTAAATTAAACCATTCTGCAGGAGCTTGCTCAGAACTCAACCGCCACACTGATTGTAAGGTACCAAGGGACCAGGCGATGTGTGCGAATTGCCACGGCGGTCACGTCGCCTTATTCCCTGGTCGCCCACTTCTTAAAAAGGTAATTAAAGCTTACTATATACGTGCACAACACCTAAACACGCACACAAAATCTCCCCCTCTATTAAGCCTCCAAATCCCACCACCCCAGAACCCAAGTCCTTTCACCAACTGCCACACCCACCAGCCCAACCAAGATCCACCCTCCTACATATACTACTCCTCAAGTTACTTTCGACCCAAAACACGCCCCTACTGCACCCCCTGCCAAGCCAGCGTCACAATCTATGTTAAATCCCCCACCCCAACCCCCATCCACACCAAGTAAAACCATCCAGCCATGAACAAGACCAAAAGTTCTCACTTCTTACTTTCTCACTCCCAACCTAAAGTGAAGCACTGGAACTTCGGGTACAGCCGAGGCAGAGCGCCACAAGCTGCTAAATTACATAAATGCTGCTTTTTCTAAATTTTAACATCCGCACACTCACATAAATTATAATTTACAAATTATAAATATGTGAGTCACTGCGTAATACCACAGGTACCGTCCCGTTACCATACCAAAGCATCATTGGGCGTGGTCAGTACCTGGATGGGTACACTAATAATTAATGTGTCAGCCAACATAATAGCCAGGCCGTTGCCCTGGTCACACACACACACACACACACACACACACACATTCCGGATTACAAATTTAATTTTTACACAGAAATCAACCCCCACAAAACGAATAATTACTTCCATTTTCAAAATTGTTAAAAATCATAACTTAATACAATTATTACAGACCGACAGAGGAGCGGAATTAAGCGCACCGGTGTATGTACCTCTCACACCACCTATCTTTCCGGAGATAGGTGGCACATACGGATAACCAGGAAATGTCCCCAGCGGAGGCAATAATGCGATTCATCAACAAGCCGAAAACTCCAGGTGCAGAGCTTTCCTTAGCAACTGTTAAGGTGAGCTTTGGCCTGAAGACCGATCCAAGTTCTGACACGAGCCAGCAATGTTCTCTCGACTGAGGGGGGTATCATGGCGTGCAATATTGTACTACATGAATTCTCTCTTCCTTCGAGGGAGAATTCATTGCCTCGTGCCAGAACTGCGACTAGTTGGTGAATGTCTTCTTGTGGTTGATCGCCACGCTGAATTGGGGGCGTGGTTGGGGCACCCTGAAGTACACCAGCTGACCATCGCGGATGGAGCTTGGGTGTTATGCGCATCATAAAATATGAAGGTGTTATACAATGCGTAGTACATTAAAACATGAACGTATGTCCGGAAGTTTGAATTTAATGTAGAATGTGCAGCAATTATGTCCGGAAATGTGAATGTAATGTAGAGTGTACGGCAAATAAAACATACATTAATATTATGTTCTTGTGAAGCCTCCGTGGCTCAGACGGCAGCGCATCGGCCTCTCACCGCTGGATACCGTGTTTCAAATCCCGGTCCCCCCATGTGAGATTTGTGCTGGAAAAAGCGGAGGCGGGACAGGTTTATCTCCGGGTACTCCGGTTTTCCCTGTCATCTTTCATTCCAGCAACACTCTCCATTCTCATTTCATAGCATCTGTCAGTCATTAATATAAATCACTTTGCGAGTGGCGACCCCATCGTACTAACAGCCTATATCTGGTTCATTCATTACATCCCTGACCCGGTCAAAGACTGGAAAACAGGTTGTTGGTTTTCATTTTGATTTTCATTATGTTATTGTCTCATTGTATAGGTATATAATAGCTGTGATCAATATTAGAGGCAATAATATCCTTCAGTCAAAACTGGCCAGGGTTGGACTGCCTAACCACAATATAATTATCCGAGAGATCTTCCTTTCGATAAATAATTGACTCCAACTAAGTGAAAAGTGACCCTTCTACTTATAGAGCAATTGCTCTTTCCTCGTATGTGAGAAGATGGTGAAAACGACTCGGATGATTGTTAGAACACCAGCAGCTGCTTCCTCAGTCGCAGTGTCGATTCCACCGTAGGAGTGGAACATTGGACTATCTCAGTATATTCACTTCTGAATTAGAACATGTTTTTGCGATTAATGGATACATTACAGCTCTCTCACTGGATATCAGCTCAGCTTATGATGACGTCAGTATACTAGTTCTGTTCAGTAAGCTCCAAACATTCCATACCCCTCCAGAATTTATATATGGTCTTCAGACAATGTTACAAGAACGATATATTTACGTACGGGATGGACATAGTCGTTTACATGACCTTCGCCGCGTGTGTAAAGGTCTTCCACAGGGTGCTGTGCTCAGTCCGCTTTTGTATACAGTTTATACTGCTGATCCTGAGCATCTGTTCAGCCCCTCGATTCAGGTTTTACAATACTCGGGCGATGTGTGTATTTACACTCCTTCCTCTAGCTTCGAGGTTACATCTCTTCGTTTACATTATGTGGCCTGCGATCTGGCAAAATGGTTGCATAATAATGGTCTTGAATTGTCTCCATCGAAATCTACTGTGGTGACATTTACCCGGAAGAGGACTTTGCCTCATCTAGGTGATATCAATTTAGGACCATTCACATTTCCAGTGAAATCATCATTACGCCTATTGAGTATGCACATTGACAGTCGACTAACTTAGAGTTACCGTATTGCTCACGTTCTTCCAAAAATTGAACAAGCAAATAATATTCTCCGCTTTGTGACACGTACCTGGTGGGGAGCTGATCCTGTTATACTTCTTATCCTGTGTCGTTCTATGATTCGCTCCATGATCGATTACGGAAGAATTTTTTTTGCATGGGAATGCTCCTGCTTGCGTCACGAATAAACTCTACACCATACAATTTCGGGCGATCCGCATCTGTTTGGGTGCTATGTAATCCATACCAACAAATGCTCTCTTAATAGAAGCTGGCGAATTACGAGTATATTTGCAATGCGCTGAGAAATGATAGGCTAGAAATTTCTGTTACAACGTTCTGCTATTTCACAGCATCCCATTCTTATTGCACTTCAAGGATTGACCGTTATCCAGGAGAGACACGGACGACGCTCACGATACAAGCCACAGCTTCTGTTACGCTGCTACAACGAACTGAAAACGATTTCCTCACTATCCCTCAAAACATGAAACATGCCAGGATTTGAAGCCAGCTTTCAGTGTTCTTCACATATATACTATATACTATCAGATATCTCACCACAGAAGCAAATACACAGAACTACATTCCGGCTCTGATTCGCTCCATGTGGACCAATAGTACTTATATCTTCATGGATGGTTCCAAATTCGCAGACTCAGTGGGTTATGCATATTATTGTCAACAAACGGGAGAATGTGGTATCTTCAAACTACCGCCCGAAAGCTCTATTTATACATCTCTTCGTTTACATTATGTGGCCTGCGATCTGGCAAAATGGTTGCATAATAATGGTCTTGAATTGTCTCCATCGAAATCTACCGTGGTGATTTTTACTCGGAAGAGGACTAGGTGATATCTAGGTGATATCAATTTAGGACCATTCACATTTCCAGTGAAATCATCATTATATGTGCTGCACTTCGTTTTTGTCAAAACAAGCGATTCGATTCCGCTCTCATCATTACGGACTCCCAAAGCGTTATGAAGAAATTGCAAAATCTACAGTGAAATATCCAAACACATGGTTACTTGTATGACATCGCGGAGCGTGCTTTTAACATCTACTCTTTAGGTTGCTCCGTAGCATTTCATTCGGTTAAAGGACATAGCGGAGTTTTTGGCAATGAAAAGGCTGACGTACTAGCCAAACGTGGTGCATCGGAAGGTCTACTTACAGCGCTGCAACTCCCATGGATGGACTTTATTCCCACTATTCGACAACAAATTCGTCACAAGTGGTCTACGCAATGGAACGGAATGAAAAACATATCAACTGCACATCGTTAGAGCTTATGCTCTCGTACAACTCAACATCTCTCCTAAGCCATGGTCTTAATCGGACACGAGGTCTAACGGTTTCAGTAATCGGAATGAGGCTAAATCATGGATCATTCCCTTCACATCTACATCGCGTAGGGGTTTTGGATTCACCGCGCTGTCGATGTCAGTATGTGGTGTATGGAGATCTCAACCACATTGTACCGAACTCGATAGCTGCAGTCGCTTAAGTGCGGCCAGTATTCGGCAATCGGGAGATAGTGGGTTCGAACCCCACTGTCGGCAGCCCTGAAGATGGTTTTCCGTGGTTTCCCATTTTCATACCAGGCAAATGCTGGGGTTGTACCTTAATTAAGGCCACGGCCGCTTCCTTCCCATTCCTAGGCCTTTCCTATCCCATTGTCGCCATAAGACCTATCTGTGTCGGTGCGACGTAAAGCAAACGTAGTGCAAACAACCACATTTTGTTTAAGTGTGTCCTTTATGATGCTTCTCGAAGCCGCTTTATATCTGAACTAAGTTATCTAGAAGTCCCGCTCCCCACCAGCGCTGCATTGGCGTTGCAAGGTGAAAACAATTCAGTTCTCAATACTGTGATGGACTTACTGAGAACCGCGGATGTAAGAATTTGACTTTGTGCTCACCGCATTGTTGCCAGTGTTTTGTTTGTTCTCCCCTATCCTCGCGGAAGAGTGATTCAGTATGGTTTGATTTACTTGAAGAATGTGAGCGATTTGGTTTTTATTTCTTATATTTACTTTGCGCCGACAATTCATATTTTTGTATTTGTGCTATGAGTGTTCATTGTACATGGAGGATGACCAAATGTTGTTACAACATATGTCAATTAAATAAATTGAAAAAACTAAGTGAAATGAAATAACTTCAAAATCCGATGGCTGTAGTTATTTGATCTCTCTCAGCACATCTGCGCTCGTGTTAAACAATCTCACTCGGTCTATTCGAGCATGTGGTGTTTTTCAGGAACATGCAAACCAAGCGAGGTAGTTTGTTCCAGGGAGAGGCCTGCAGATGATGTCAAGCACTCAACGACTCTTTCAGATATTGTAGATTTTCCTGTGCGAAGGAAATGGTTGAAAAGAGGGAGAATGAAACAATGCTCCTAAAAATACCTGGACCATTTTATCTAAACAGCGGAATACCAGCAGTAATTTATTCCCAACTCCACCACTGTCTCTTGCTATAGTATGCTGATCTTACATGCTGGCCTTAACGGGGACTAAGGATCCCAACAGCAACCTTCTTCGTTAATTTTTGCATCCATTTTTTCCAATGACCATGCCATTCATAGGATTTCATTTAGTGGCGTAGCAGGATTGGCGGATGGAAGGGGGGGGGGGCGGTTATAGTTACGAAATGATGATAGAACACAATGAAGGTGCTTGTGCATGTATGGTGCGCGAACGCAAGACTTATGATTATAACGACACTGATACGAGTGAATTATGTTGATATTCAGCCGGGCTGAGTGGCTCAGACGGTTGCGACGCTGGTTTTCTGACCTCAACTTGACAGGTTCGATCCTGGCCCAGTCCGGTGGTATTTGAAGGTAGTCAAATACGTCAGTCTCGTGTGGATAGATTTACTGGCACGTGAAAAAACTCCTGTGGGAGAAAATTCCGGCACCTCTGCGTCTCCGAAAACAGTAAAAGTAGTTAGTGGGACGTAAAGCAAATAACTATTATTTGTTGATATTCAGATTGCAGTACACCACAAAATCTTACATTAAAATACAGAATAAGAACAATACGATGAAGGTCAACGATTTAAAGCGAATGGTATAGTATGTACTGCTTACATTCTAAACTCCAACTTTCGGAGCTTCTTAGAAAATAGTTTCAACAGATCTGTTGGTTCTACAATTATGTCACTGAATGTTTATTTAGTTCATTGTGTATTGTCAGGTTCTGTTTATTTTCTTTTTGTAACATTTCCATTTGGTGGGAGGGGGGGTGCTTTAACACCCCCCCCCCCCTTGGCTACGCCCCTGTCTATAGATGGCAGCAACGTGACCATGAAGTTGAAAACTTTGTTTAATGAGCTTCTTACATGCTCTTTGATGTGCAGCAAGCAAGATGTTCTCCTTATTGTTATTGCAGTTCCTTGTTACGCACACAGTGGATTTACACCAGCCAATTTAAACACATAACAATCATTGTCACTTCTTTGCTCCCAGAGTAGCTATTGATAAGGTATAGACCTACACCCCCAAAACACTGTGAAAAGGGAATCAAAAATCCAAACGGGATGTAAATAACTACGTTTTTTATGTTAGCTCACAAGTGACAGACGGCACATTTTAAAACTATATAATTTTTGGGAGAAATAATAATAATAATAATAATAATAATAATAATAATAATAATAATAATAATTTGCATGTTGAGTGCTCAGCCCGGAGGGTAGTTTGATCCGCTATCAGCTGTCGTAAATAGGTGTACTAGGGAAATTAAGGGTGAGGTAGTTTCCCGATGCTTTCCTCACCGAGGCAGCCGTTACTATCACATATGAGTGACATGATCACACCATTCATAATATGGATTCACTGAATAAGGAATAACGTCACTAGCATAGCTCATACCTCAGCCACTTTCGTATTATTAAGGCCAAAGATGAGACAGAAACAAGTTAACGAAGGAAACAAATTTCTTCTAGCCCATAACAGCATGCATAGTGCACTTTAAACACTAGGTCTCGCCATCAAAGGAATAATAATAATAATAATAATAATAATAATAATAATAATGGCTTAAGAACTAACATCAAAGGGTCATTATTATTCATTCAATTTATTTAACTAATTTACTGTTTTCAATTGTTGTTAAATTGCTCAACTGTGTTCTTTCAGACCGAACCATGGTGGAAGCTGCATCTCTTGAGCTAGAGCTGGACAAGGACTGTCGCTGGGTTCCGGACAGTCACAGTGGAAGACGCATGGAGGACGATTACATACTCGGTGACATAATAGGCAGGTAAGACGCACACTCAAATTTGTTTATTCTAAAAAACGTATTTCGTTTTTATGCCGCATTCATAATAATAATAATACCTATTGATTTTACCTCCCACTAACTACTTTTACGGTTTTCGGAGATGCCGGCGTGCCGGAATTATGTCGCTCAGGAGTTCTTTAATGTGACAGTAAATCTACCAACGCGAGGCGGGCATATCCGAGAACATTCAAATGCCACCGGAACTCGCCTACTTGGGCTCGGAAGGCCACAGCTCATCAGTCTGTCCACTCAGACTGGCTCTTCACTTTAACTACCCTCCGCCAACATATTGTCCAACATCAGCAGTAATTTTGTTTTCTTCACTTATTCGATTACTCGTTAGAAAATCTTAGAAGTCACTATTTGAGGACCTCTGGTATTTTCTGCTTGAATGAGTTATGTCTTGTATTAGTCTAGATGGTGATTACTGTAAAACATCGAGATTAAGAATTCCTATTAACATTAATCTTACAACAATTTTCCGTACGCTGAGCTCGATATAGGCTCCCCGCACTAGGAAAATCCAGTACAAAAGGCAGTAAGTGAAGCTCATCTCAAAATCACTAAGCCTATACCCTTTTATGTCTAGTTCTCTACTCATTTTTACGAATTGTTACTGCACTGTACAATCTTTATCTAAATTCGTTTGATAGAAAAGGGTGGTCGCGGTATCATAGAAAACGTGATAGGTAGGACCAATTACAGACATGTCAATTCACCTCCATTTTGTACAGTCTCATCACGAACTGATATAAACGTGTTTTACATAATGTCTTAAAGTTATACAGCTCTTTTAGTGATCTGACCCAACGGATACGTTAAAGTTTGTCTTAATGCCTCTTCATCACTTCATTGCTTATAAACGTGCGTCCTTCAGAATGCACAAGCGTCTTGCAGGTTCATACACTTCAGAACGATTAAATAAACAACCGAAATCTATGTGCTCCCGGCTGCGACTGGATACTTTCCGCAGATGATACAATTTGCGTATGCGGAGAGGGGAAGTCCTGGAAAGAGTCAGTGACATAAAACGAAGATCGCGCAGGGGAATAGCAAAATATACAGTAAATAGGTCCAATAATATTGCCCTGAGGGGACCCCCCCCCTCTTAATCATTACAGGATCAGATAACACTTCACCTACTCTAATTATCTGAGTTCTATTTTCCAGAAATTTAGCCACCCATTCAACCACGTTTTTGTCCAGTCCAACAAGTTATATTTGATCTCCTGAATCTAAATGATCTGCTACATCTTGCTGGAATCCTACAAGTTGAGCCTAATGGAATCACCTTTCCTAAACCCGAAATGTCTTCTATCAAACCAGTTAGTAATTTCGTAAACGTGTCTAATGCAATCGCAAAGAATCCTTTCCCACAGCTTACAAACAACACATGTCAAGCTGACTGGCCTGTAATTATTTGCTTTATGTTCATCACCATTTTATTTATACACTGGGGTCATTATTACAACTCTCCATTCATTTGGTATAGCTCATTCATGCAAATGGTAATAAAATATTTCAGATACGGCACTGTATCCCAACTCATTGCCTTTAATACGTCGTATATCCTTAGAAATCTTATTTTTCTCAGCTGCTTTTGTAGCTTTCAAATTTTTTATCCTTTTATAAATGTCTTTATTACCATAGGTAAATTTCAGTAATTCACTAGTATGAGTCGCCTCCTTTATCTGGACTTTATCCTTACATCCAACTACTTCTACATACTGCTGGCTGAATAATTCTACCTTCTATAGGTCCTCGCGTACACTCCCCTTGTTCATTTAATGATCCTTAGAATGTCCGTCCTAGAACCTGTTTCTGTCTTCAAGTATTTTTACATATCCTTGCATTGCTCCCTAAAATTCGCATGGCTGCTAATTATGTTTACCATCATATTATACTAAGGTGGTGTTTTTTGTTTTGCTAAATTCAATTTCCTAGTGAAATCCTTCAATCTCTCCTTAGTCCCGCAGCCATTTCTAACTCTAAGGAGGCGCAGATTAGAAAGAAATAATATCTTTATTTCCCTGTTGTAATATAATCGATACTTACCACTTTTAATGGTACATAGCTTTTTCACATTCCTCAGCAATTGCGTTAAACCCGTCCCATAGGCTGTTTTCATTGTTGTTTAGTATTTTCCATTTTCCATTGCTCTTTAAAAATGTCTTCATGCCTCTATTATCAGCCATATGGTATCTTCTAATAGTCCTATTTTTACAGCATTACTTTCTGTCACATTTATGGTTAACTACGACAAAGACAGTTTCAAGATCACTTATACCATCCATCACTTCAGTTTCTCTATAAAGGTAATCTGGTTTTGTCAGTACTACGTCAAGAATATTTTTTCCTTCTAGTTGGTTCCATCACTTTCTGATTCAGCTGTCCTTTCAACAATAACTGATTCACCTCTTGTTCGTCATGCTTTCTATCGTTCGCATTACTGTCCCTAATACGAGGATCGTCTCATGCGATAATCGGAATAAATAAATAAATAAAATAAATACATAAATAAATAAAATGTGGGTTCAAAGGGCAACCAGGTGTGTTGAGGTATCTTACGTTGACTTTTCACCCGCAGTGGTGGACAGGTTTTAGTTCCGGAGATTAGTTCATCTTTAGAGGGAAGAACCGTACACGCATTTGGCTGTATTCTGTTAGGTAAGAGGAGTTGTTTTCTAAACGGCAGTATACCGGTAAGGTTGGTTAGCTATGAAATATTTGGCCGAATACAAACGTCGCATCATATTCGCTGACCGGTCGAATCCAAACCGAAATTAAACCAGTTTCTGCAGGACTCCACCGCCAATGCCTGCATAATCCCCATGACAACAGCTGAAATCTGAGATGAAGCTTCAGAAAAGGAAATACGAAAATTGTGTACATTTTAATGGCACTGAACGAATTCACCTACGGTACGGAGCCCCAGTATATCGTAAGTGAGTTCAACCTGCCTTATATTACATTTTCCTGTTCTCAACGGAAGCCTGCACGAAACATATGTGATTCCCTTGTGAACAGGTTTCACTGTACTTAAAGATTTTCTATTTTAATCACACGAACATTTATAGGTTTTCAGTGACACAGGGTTAGGAAAGGACTAGGATGGAAGTAGCCTTAAAGATACAGGCAGAGTTGTACGCAAGGGGGAGGAATTACCACTTTCCAACCTTCCTTGAACGTTTAACCAGCTTTTTAAATATTAGGCCTATATAAAATGAAAATATAAATTGACACATTTGGGTATCTTTTAATATATGCATAATCGTTTTCTCTCCTAATTTCTCACTGTCAGCGTAACAAAATCTGTCGACATTATGAACAGTACGGCCAGGACTATATAGTACTATTACAGTATACAGTCCTGAGTACGCCCTCTCCTTCTTCAAGAATACAGTATAATCCCTGAGCTTGGGGCTGCGGCACGTACAGTACCTCGTACATCACTCAACGTGGAACTCAAGTAGCTGTCATTCAGCATTCTGAAAAAGCAGCATTCTGGCACGGTAGGTCTGAAAGTTTATACGCCTTCTCGTCTTCTGAAAGAGAGCAAGGAGCGTCAGAGCCGTGTCACTTATTAAGAAGGTGCTTTAATAATACCGACGTTGTAATAACATAAGGCTGGCGCCATATAAACATTGTTTGGACAGTTCTGCAGTGCAGATGTGAAATATTTATTGTACATTGTTGAACGGTGTTCACCCGTTAGTTTCAATTCAGATTTTTATTGTGGAACGTTCTTTTAACGTTTTGTGGATTTGAAAGTCCATATTTTTATACGAATACTTCACATTAGGGTTACAGGTTCTTTGATATGTCTAAGCGACCGCAAGTTTTCAGCAAAACAGTAGCGTACCGGTAGTAATTATCATGAGGTCAGTCTTCACAGCCGCTGTCACAAACGTTCTTCCCGAAAGTAGTTTCACATCCCCCTGTGAAAACTCGGCTGATGGTGAATGTACATGGACATCATTCAATAATGTTGACGTCTCTGCTGAATCATTTAGAAGTGTATTGATTGATTCCGGAAGCATCAAAATCTTCAAGTTTCAGTGAACCACACGCTTATGATGTTGGAGTTTACACAGGAAAAGACTTGTCTGAGAATGAAAAAAAAGGAAAAAAGAAAATAAAGTGTCGAACAATGTCTGGAAACCAAATCTAGATGTTGTTTTCCAACAAAAAGAAAACAAATTTGCGATTTAAGTTTAAATGGCTTTACCGTTGGAAGTGGCTTGCATATTCCGAATTTAATGCAGGGAGTTTTTGTAAATTTTGTGTACTTTTTGCTCCAAGTGATGGTGTCGGATCTGGAAAGCAACCCTTAAGTCAACTTTGTAGTGTGAAATTTGGCAACTGGAAACATGTGGTCGAATGATTTTCAGAACATGACAAGTGTCTGTATCACAATGAAAGTTTGGAGGTAGTTGGTACTTTGGCAGATATTTCATGGGGGGGGGGGGGGGGGGGTGGAATGCTATCGATGTGCTAATAAAAACTGCAACATGCAAAATAAACTGGAGAACAGGAAAAATCTTATTTCCTATTGTTGAAAGTTCTGCGGGAAACAATGTATCACAGGAATTCGGGACGAATAGACGTCGACCAAGAACCAGAAGAAAATTATGGCAATCTCAGGGCACTTCTTCGCTTTCGAAGTATGACTGATTCTGGACTTTAAAATGTTGACGTAAGAGTATAATGTCAGAAATGCGCAGTACACCAGTCCTAGAATACAAAATGAAATAACTGAAGTGTGCAACGACCAGATTGTTCGAAATCTCGTGAAAACACGTAATGCTTCTCTATTCTCGCCGATGAGACGTCAGCCATATCAGGCTTAGAACAATATTGTCACTGCGTGTTCGTCGTGTTGATAGAGAAAATTTCATTGTGAAGCTAAACTTTCTACAATTCGTACTATTGAACGAGGTGACCGGAAGGGGAATTGCAACGGCGTTATTGCGTTCATTTAATGTAGAAATAAATGCGATTCGTGGTCAAGGTTATGACGGAGCTATATCAACGTCAGAAATAGTAAATAGAGTCCAAGTACTTGTAAAGCAAATAATTCGGTCGCTTTATATGTCCACCGATCAGTACACAGCCTCGACTTAGCTGCACATAGTGCTTATGAAGTAGCTGCCAATAGAAACTCCATTGGTACAATATCGATTCTGTACGAATGTCTTTATACACATAAAAGGAAACATATTTTAACACCTGCGACAAGTGAAATGAAAACTACAGCTTCACGCCGTGAAAAACTCGTTCAATTTTGTGGAACACGTGGCCACAGTGTTGGATTGGTATGACCCTATTATTGCAACCCTTGAAAGAATATCAGTATGGAAAGACAAAGACTCGTCCTCAAAAGCAAATTCATTTTGTGTGTTCTGACTGACTGTCAATTTTTGACATAACTGTTTTGTATTCAGAGACTGTTTTCTTTCTTCCATTGTGTAAATTACTGCAGAATTCAACTATTAATTTCGTGGAAGCATTAAACTTTGCTGAAGACAATAACAGTGAAGTGAAATATATACGTGAAAATGTTGATGAAGTTTCTAAAATTTTCATTTGTGCGTCTAAAGTCTTGAATAGGTTGGGGACTTCCATTCAAATCCCCCGCACGGCAGCGCGAGCAAAATAAACCGTGTGAACTTGGACTTAACATCAGTGACGCCAGAACTTCGCTTTCTTATCTCCACTATTTTTCCATTTCTCGATATCTTCATGTTCTTCAAATACAAGGAACTATTGAAAGGCTTTCACTGCCTTTTACCTACGAACCCAATCCTTCTGCCCCTCCCGTCTCAAGCTTCTGCTTTCATTTCGCTCACAGAGTTCTACGTCAGTGACATAAGAAGCGGTTGCCAAGAATAATGAATTAATAGAACAGAAAAATTGCTTGTCTTGAGAAGGGAGACGAACGTAGGTGGGTTAAGTATGTGCAGTCCTAACACAATGCCAAATACATTTACTTTGCTAGAAATACTAGCTGCGCTCCCAGTGTTCGCTTATACAAATGAACAATGTTTCCCAACATTACACACTCTGGAAACATATCTGCACAATTCTACTGGAAATACACGTTTGAATGGATTAGCACTCCTCAACTTATGTAGAAATTACACTTCAACTGCGGAAGTTGTGTTAAATGCACTAATGAAAAAAAAAAAAAGGCGTTTGATCATTGTTTTGTGTATGGAGAATTTTCCACAGTGTAGTGACGTAATATACTGTAGGGTACGTACAGTATATATTAATTTAGGGGCTGCCTGGCCGAGGAGGTAAAGGCGTGCTTGGTTTGCCCGGACGGACGTGGGTTCGATTTCCTGAGGTTTACCAGGCCTACACAAAAAACGAGTACCAGGACAATTCCTCGGGACAAAGGCGGCCGGCCGTAGGGCTAACCACTCTACCTCACCAAGTGCCTCCAAGGGCCTTCACGGCCTGTACGGAGATGACTTTGACTTTTTATATATTGATGTAATTATCGGTACTATTTTTACACGGCGCTTTTTCAAAACTAATAGACTACAGTAGAGTATTCATTTGAACATTTGAGACAACTGCATAGATTTTTAAAATTCGAATTCAAATTGCTTCATAGAGTGCGGATTGATCATGCCAGGTTCATTCTTGAACCTTGGTGAGTTCCATATTGACATATGTTCAGTTAAATGCATTTCAATATATTTGATTGCTTCCATGGATTTTGCTGCTATGTAATATGTCTTACCTATCGTGTACAAATAACCGTTGACTAAAATATGTGATTATTGTGTAGCCTAAGTATGATAATGGTATGTGCAACTGGAACAAGCATTTTTATTGTAAAAGATGAAACAGATGTTAAAAATTGTTAAAAATTGTAGGCTAAAGCTGTGAAAAATCGAGCGTTTAGAAAATGTTATTAGGGTACTGTATTTATGAATATGTTATATTCGACCGTAGTGTAATAAGGATACCACAACGTAATATAATAATTTTTTTAAATAATGATATTTGCTTTACGTCCCACTAACTACTTTTACGGTCTTCGGAGACGCCGAGGTGCCGGAATTTAGTCCCGCAGGAGTTCTTTTACGTGACAGTAAATCTACCGACACGAGGCTGTCGTATTTGAGCACCTTCAAATATAATAATAATAATAATAATAATAATAATAATAATAATAATAATAATAATAATAAAGTGTATTTAAACAATTTTAATAATGCCCGTTACAAAATTCTGCGTATGCCACCGGACACAACTCTGCTATTTGCCATATGTGAAAATAGAAAACCACGAATAGCCAACTTCAGGGCTACTGTCAGTATTTCCCAAATGAAAACGTGCTGCTGCTATCTGTACCACGTAGTTGTCTCTTATGCTACTGTATAAACAGTAGGGGTATATTTCAATTGTATTGTTTAGGCTACATCGAATGCCAGTTTAGCCTCTCCTTAAGAAGCATATTTTCCGATGCTGGTATGGTCAGACCGATTTTTTCCTTATATTTACAATTTGATTTACGTTGCACTGACACAGATAGGTCTTATGGCGATATTAGGGCAGGGAATGACAAGGAGTTGAGAGAAAGCGACCGTAGCCTTAATTAAGGTACGGCCCCAGCATTTGCCTGGTGTGAAAATGAGAAACCAGGGAAAACCATCCTCAGAGCTGCCGACAGTGGTATTCGAACCCACTATCTCCCGAATGCAAGCTGACAGTTACGTGACCCAAACTGCATAGCTACTTGCTCCGTATAATCATTTATACTTGTAAATGTATGTAGGGTGATCCGGTCCTTTGAAACATTCAACTGTGTTTGCGCACGAAATATTCACAACTCTACTGAATGTTAATTATGCAGTGTGTTCTTTTCCGCATCGAGTCTTAATACTCCTAACAGAATGTAAACCACAGTTAAGTAATTCCATTCATGTGATTAACTTCTATACGGTCTGCATATTTGGTCTGGTCGTGTACACACAAACATGGTAACGTGTCCTGCTCATAATTAATGTGCTCTATTTAGCATACGGAGTAAACAACAGGATGCGTTCTTCCAGGAATGAAATATGTTCATCACAATCCATTACTTCCAGTAAGGCATTCCTTCCATGCAACCACAAGTAATATATGAGGAGTGTGCTATTTCCGCATTAAAAAACGCAAGAAACAAAATAAAAGGCACATGAAACGTACTTTTGCTGAGGGGGAATCTGCATTAGTTTCAGGATTTAATGTAGAGTATAGAAGAGGTGGATTTGCCTTAATTGTTTTTAGCTGAGCATGCTAGAATTTTATTTATAATAATGCTATTTTGTATGATTTTATAACGAGGTGATGTTTTAACAATTTATTTTCGATCAGTAAGTAATATAGTATTAGCTCTAGCAAGGACAAGTAGGGAGAGAAGAAGAAGTAGAGCTGTAATAGCTACTGCTCATACAAAGAGAGGAGTTTGATCTAAAGACATCACTGGGGCACGTATATTTCTGGTCTGGTTTGGACGAAATACTGATTTATTTTTGGAAGTGGAAATAGCACCTTTTGAACACAGTCCTCATATGCACTCCCGTTTATTGAAACATTTCTGAAAAACTAATTTTTCTCCCGTTACTCTTACGAAACTCCATAAGAATAGTTTACACGATGAATCGAGACAGCTAACTCAGCCGAATATTTCCTCAATGTGAAGGCAAAGTACATCACTCGATGGAGTGATGTGACGACTAAAATGACCAAGTGAGTGAACAGAGACCGTTTTCTTGGATGAGTGGATGTCACCACCACATGTAGCAGTAATAACCGTGATTGAGATGTTGATACTTTAACTGATGTTGTGGGTTTAGTTTTTATGGGTATGTATTGGGGAATGAGCTTCAATTCTGTACATTTCTTATTAAATGCAATTGATTTGTCAATGTTCATGATTTTGCTTTTTAGTGATTTGAGGTTTTGACCTCGTAATTTGCCTGAATAATTTGTTAAGAAGGAAGCCATACTTTTCACTGTCGACTCAGTTGATATATCATTAAAGCTTTTCATTCTGTAGAAAACACTAATTATAAAACATATAAAACCATAACATACCTGTAAAAATACACACGATTTAATGATATGTTTCTTTCTTCAAGGACATCCTCAAACTCTATTTTTTTACACGATCGCATTACAAAAGAAGCAATAAAAACAAAGGATCATTGAAAATAA
The DNA here is from genome assembly GCF_040414725.1 of Anabrus simplex. Taxonomy (NCBI): domain Eukaryota; kingdom Metazoa; phylum Arthropoda; class Insecta; order Orthoptera; family Tettigoniidae; genus Anabrus; species Anabrus simplex. The sequence continues at coordinate 1,300,254,152 of NC_090265.1, forward strand.
AACCAGTAACGTAGCAAAAAGAAACTAAATCAGAAAACAATAACCACGACAAACTCACTAATTTTAACGCCAGAACAATTAACAGATCAAACACAACCTTTTCAAATCAGGAAATACATCTGTTAAGAAAAGGTTTCAAATTCAACTGCTAAGAACGTCATACCGAAAACAACATAAAACAACTAATCACTGACGTAGAAATTGCTTGCGCTATGAGCGGGAGATAAAGAGTTCGAACCCCACTGTCGGCAGCCCTGAAGATGGTTTTCCTGCTTTCCCATTTTCACACCATCAAATGCTGGGGCTGTATCTTAATTAAGGCCATGGCCGCTTTCTTTCCACTCCTAGACGTTTCTTATCCCACAATCGCCATAAGACCTATCTGTGTCGGTACGACGTAGAACCAATTGTAACAAAATAAGAAACTGCTTGCGCAAATATATCCCAAGCCGTCGACTAAGCCCTAAAGATAATTAGGCATGAAAATTCCGTTTAACAATCGAACTGCACAACTCAGTAGGCCTACTCGGCATTAAAAACAGTTAAGAACAAAATAAAAAACGAGATCCTAATCATCACAAAAGCAGATAAAGGGAACACAAGAGTCATAATGGGAAAAGACGTGTTTACTGAAATGACAAACGAATTCATCAGCACCAACGGAAAACAAGAGTCACAACGTGATGCAACAAATACATTTCAAAACGAGATAAAGCATGCGACCAAGAAAACAAACCATATTCTCGCAAAATAGGAACAAGAAAGACTTACCATCAAACATGCCAAACTCCCCATACTAAAATACCTTCCCAAAATGAACAAAAAAACATATCCTATCAGACCAATAGCAAATTTCAAAGATGCACCAAGTTATAAATTAAGAAAACTACTCAAAATAAATACTAAAGAAGAAATTCTACTCACAGAAAACACTCTAGAACTGTTTAAAGAACTACGTTAGCTAAAATAACAGCACAGTAATGATATCCTTTGACATCACGAATATATACATTTATGTACTAACGGAATAATGAATTAAAATGACAGAAACCCATCTAAAATACAATTCACTATAAGAAACAAACGAAATAATTAACCTTCTTAGAACAACCTTAAACCAAAACAGTTTTACATTCAACGACAAAATAAATTATTTAAAAAACTAATTTTTAACCAACCAACTTTCTAAAGGAATCCTACACTGGAGCAGATATGTAGGCGACGTAATGTACTTATAAGATAATAACGTCACAAACGCACAGCATTAAACACACTAAATTTCTTACACAAGTCAATCAAGTTCACAATGGAACCAGAAATTAACAAGAAAGTCAACTTTTCAGACATCACGATCAGTAGGAATAATGACAACCTATCACACATAATATACAGAAAATTCACTCAGACTCCACACACAATTGGCAATGAGTTCAACCACCCACACAAACAAATTAGCAGGACTGACTACAATGATACACAAAGCGATTTCTATACCAATGAACGCAACAGATTTCAATGATGAAATACAAATAATAAAACAATTATTAAATAAACAAAGGATAAACAGCGGGAAAAGCACACACGAAAGAGAAAAATGCATTGTCCTCAACAGGCAGCGAGTGGCCGTCCGGTTGTAACCTTCCTGCAGGCAGTAACACCCCCGTGAAAATAAGTTACCGGACATCCCATTCATCATTAGTGCACGTGGGGAAACTCATAAGTAGAAAGTGGTGGCCCATCTAGTATGTGAAAGTGATTCTTTATTCTTTCTCCAGATCTACATAATATGTATATGATCCATTAATGTGGAGAAAAAATAACAAGTCTTACCTAAGCCAGCTCACAAAAAGGAAAGGAAAAGAATGTCACCAGATAGACAGACACATGAACAAAACCATACATAATAATAATAATAATATTAATAATAATAAAAATAAAAATATAAATAATAATAAAATGGCAATGAGGCAGGATAATCACTGTCGCCTGGCTCGAGATCAACCCTTATTGGTGGTCTATTGGCCATGGCAGAAGGCAGTAAGGCAGGATAATAATAAAAAACTAAAACAATAACATATTGCTGTGTAGAGTACAATAGTGTCAGCAGACGGCATCTGTAACTTAAACAAACAGCATATCACTTCCAGCCTGGTTCGTAACTCAGCGCAATCCTTTCTGAACACTGACCTCTCTGTTGTTCTACTTAAGTTGCAAACCCAGCTTTCATGCTACATCCACTGACGTGCCGGTGTGCAATTATTCCCCTTACGTTTCATTACTATTGTCCACTCTTAAACTCCATTATCTTGCTACACTTATTTTCTTTTACAATTTCAGGCAACTCTCAACATTAAATGAGCCCATCTCACTTGCCATTCCATACCTTACCAGCCAAAAATCACTATCTCCCTATTCATCCGCCAGCCTTGACTCATCACATGTATTTTACAATCACTCAACTACCTTATACCATCCAACTCCACACATTAACTTAATCACGAAAGCTCGTGATTATTTACTAAGCCACCACACTTGCCATCACAACTTTGAATCGCACTCATCCTGCCACTTACTTGTATTCACCAATCAAAGTATCTTAACTATATCCACACAAGCCTCTCACCATATTAAATTATACCACTACATTTTACCATCTCACTATATTAAATACACACTTCACCACCTGCTAATATAACTACTTAATCGCTCTTATCTCAGTTACAAGTAACACACACCCTCCACTATTATCATGTGCTTAACCAATTTACTTACTGCTGTTGCTTGTTCTTTTTACTTCTTGTCGTTACGCCTACGTCCAATTTACTCGTCTTATCCCACATTTCTTTTAGGCTCAAGCTTCTCCCTTTCGTCAAAGTACCTCGTGCTTCTTCTTTCTCCCTCCAGGCCGTATTTTCACTTCGTTTATGTACACTTGTCACATCTTGTGCTTCACCCCCCACATTCACTCCCTGTATCTTCTTTTCTCCTCTCGCACTGATCTCCGTCCTCATCTCCTTAAATATTGCCCTGGTCTCCCTCCTCATCTCAGTTGCTGGTTCCCTTGCTCCTTCTATGAACGATTCGAAGATAGCCTGCGCGACCTCCTCTGTCCTGTTACTTTCTTTTAGCTGCAAGCTCTGTTCCAATGCTCTATTTTCCTTGTTTTTTTTCTTTATCCCCATGCCCGTCTTCACCAACTTTACTGTCTCTAATTAGCCTTTATTTCACTCTCTTCTCCATTACCACTTCGTTTTTCATATTCTCCATTTCACGTAACTTCGTTACTGTCCAAAATCTGATCCATTGTCCAATGGTTACCACTAATAATTGGCCCTTAATGTAGGCTCTTAACCCTTTATATTCTCAATCCCTTCTCTTCCCATGTCTCTTTTAATCCAAATGTTTGTCCTCCGTATATTCTCCGCACCTCTTATCACAATTTCCACCATCAGGGTGGAAAAAACACTTTTATCGGCCTGTTACCCCGTGCTTTACCTATCCTTTCCACATCGTCAATATCAGTTTCACTAAAGTTAATTTTCATCATTTTTTGGACGACTTCCACAACTTTGTAGATAGTCAGCACTTTGTCCTCTCCTTTTTCTTCCGGCACTCCATATATAAATAAGCATTTCTTCCTGCGTTCTAGGCTACCGTCTTCTATTTCTGCCTTCAGCTTCACCATCTCTTCCTCCATCTCCCTTATTTTCACCTTGAGTGATATAAGTTCTCTCTCGTTGGTTTCCACTTTGGTAATTGTTTTATCTGTTTTTCGCTGTATCCAGCGCCTCATATTTTCAAATTCTTTCACTTGTTCCTTCATCATATTTTTAATCTGCTCAAACGGGCATACTTCTTCCATAACTTCTTTAACCACTCTTCTTATGACCTCCACGTCTTCCCAGCTCATGTTGACACTGGAAGTCAGGCCGGGGTTTACTTCCACACCCCCTATAACTATCAGTACCATAATCACCGCTGCCACCAGTATCATCTCACCCATCATTCTTGTTTCCACTTTACCTCCTTCACTCCTGACTGTTTCCTTTTTCTATCTCCCCTACCATCTTCCAATAACTACCCGATATTGATCCACACCAATCATATTCCTCTTCCCACCCGTCTTTTCTTTTCCACTCGTCGCTCACACTCCACTCCCGCTCTACCGGCACACTCAACTCAGCACGTCTGCCTCCGACCGCTGACTGGGTTAGACTGTCATCTAGTATGTAGATTAAAGTACGACGCTGGAGGCCCATCTGGTATGTAGATTAAGAGACGTGTTTTAACACGAACACAAACACCCAGTCACCAATACCGAGGAATTAATCACTTGCAGTTAAAATCCTCGCCCTGGCCGGAAATCGAACCCATGACCCTCTGAACCGAAGGTCAGTACGCTGACCATTCAGGCAAGGAGCTTTATATTTCGTTACTTTTGTTTTGTTCTTGGAATTATTTCTTGTCATGCGATAAATAAAGAAACCACCACGAACCTCGAATTTGAGCTTGGCTAATCGTTCTGTTACCGACATCCATGTCAGGTGCGAACAGGACATTTGGTCAAGAGAACGAGAGCTCGCTTCGAGCGTCCCTTCTGTCATAAATAAGAGCACGACTTCGAAAATATCAACCAATTCAAACGCCTGAAGGTGTCCATTGAAATACACCATAGTTACTGTTGTAAAGTTGGAGGTGTAATTTTCCTATCTTTGTTGCTTGCCGTGTGCGATCCATCTCCTTTCTTCTTGTTGCTTTTACTGGCGGTGTAAAAAACAGTCTATTCTCTTCGGAGCCCTGGTGATTCATTACAGTAATTGGAGAGGGGTAGTGTGGCTTGGGTAGGCGACCTCCTGTTACACATGTGCAGAAGTAACATGCAATGTGGTATTACTGTACTGTCCGCACACTTTATCTTGGTGCATTTACACCCTAGTGCTGAATCGGTCGACCTCAGTGATCTTCGAGATGCGTACTGGCAACCTTTGCAACACAAACTATGAATCGCTTAAGCATCGCCGTGCGACATCTGGCGTACATGTTCCGTACTGTTGTTGTTGACATAACAAAGCCATGCGACATCTGGCGTACACGTTAAGTACTGTTGTTGTGTATATAACACAGCTCCCCCATATATTATAGGTTAGTAGGGAACATGAGTTCGGAACATCTGTCGACATCCAAGGAAGCACCTGGAACTCCTCCAAGGAAACAACTAAAGCCGGTTATACACAGCGAGGCACGAAAAATAATAGCAAACGTTGCAAAATGCTGTGCCTTGGAGAAAAAACAGAAACAGCTCCTCGTCCCCCTCAACAAGGCTATTCAACGCGCTGCCGCGTATACAGGAAAATCTGCTTCGACTATTAATAGGATTAAGGCATATTCTGCCTCTCACCCCGGCGAATCTCCACGCTCCCCTGGTAAAAAGAGGTAGGTCCCTCTGACCAGTCTATCTAAGCAGTTCTAACCAATATCATGATGGATACTATTAGGTTGTCATGTGCAAGTGTTATATGCTGTTCTCCTCTTGCTCGTTGGGTGAGAACGCAAGGGAAGATAGAACTGAGTGATCGCGACAAACGAGTGATCAGGGACACCATCGAAAACTTCTATACCGTCCAAAAAGTGGTGCCTACCGTGAAGAAACTGATCCCTGTGCTGCAGAAAGAAATCAAGTGGTCGTGGAGCCCAACGTCCCTCCGAAAAGTTTTGAAAGGTATGGGTTTTGTTTGGAAGAAAGTCCAAAACAAACGTGTTTTATTGCTGGAGAGGGAAGACGTCGTTGGTTGGCGGGCACGCTTCCTCGTCCAAATTAAACATGCTAGGGAGGAAGGCAAGGAAGTATTTTACTTGGACGAGTCCTGGATTGACAATAATACAACAACTGGAAAATGTTGGCAGAGAGGAAACGATGTTGTGGGTGTTACAGCCTGGGGAAGCTCTACGAAAAGGCTAATAATTGCAAGTGTTGGATCTGAGAAAGGGTTCATTAGAGAAGCACAATTAATATTTGACGCCAGAAGTACCTAAGGCGATTACCATGGCCAAATGAATGCCCA